>NC_140955.1:58256735-58562497 GCF_014529385.1 Adiantum capillus-veneris | reverse complement strand
CCTCTCCTTGTATAAGTATGTGAGCATGCAAGCCCTTGAGTTCAAGAATCAATGTTCATCGGCTAAAATTTTAGGTCTGTTGTGATCTTCTTCTTCTTCTTATTTTTCTTCTCTCTCTCTCTCTCTCTTCTTCTTTTTCTTCTCTCTCTCTCTCTCTTCTTCTTTTTCTTCTCTCTCTCTCTCTCTCTCTCTCTCTCTCTCTCTCTCTCTCTTCTAACTTGCTATGCAACATGACGACTTGTTGCCAACAATGTTTGGATTGGATAAGGTTTGCCTAAACTTAATAGCTGAGAGTCGAGATTAGTCGGTCTCAAGATTAACGGGTCTCAAACCGCGTCAGTAGGAAGAAAAACGTCTCTCTCTCTCTCATGCTGCATGTCTAGTTTGTAGTATTAAAATGTAGAATGTGAGAGGCTAAGAGCCTGGTTGCGTGTACGAGCAAATCTGCTTTCTGCTCGATCACGAGCTGGCTCTTCTCTCTCTACCTATCTAATCGTGGTAGTTAAGAGCCTCAAAACGGGCATAGTGTTTCACATGGTTGACTTTTGAGGCCCTCTCGGTTAGCAAGAACCTGCTCAAGATCTGTCTCATCACTCAGTCAAATCAAGCATTTATCTTTGAAGCCACCAGTTTTCTTGACTTCCAAACAAAGCTAGAAGGCTATTTAGCCATTCCAAAGTGACCAGGCTCTAAATGTAAGCAAAATGACATGGAGATAGTCCTACAATGGAGGCACATGCACGGAGGCAGCCCTACTATAAGAGACCGAGTCATCATTTCTAGGGGGAGGCAAAGGGTCCGCATTAGGTATGCAACACCAAGGAGGATCAAGTATTGCTAACTCCAAGACCAAGGCCAATACCCTCGACTGGCAATGATCATCCTCCAATGCAATCACATCAGTGTTCTAGAAAAATTATTTTTTCAAACATATAAAATTGCTTTCCTTTAATTTTTGCAAGGAAAATTTAGAAAATTAGGTTTATTTTGCAGGTTTTTACACTATTTTTCTCTATTTTGGGGCAATTTCTCCTTTTCCTCTTGCCCTCAACCGGCATTTTTGAAATTGAAAAACGGCATGATATTAAGCTGAGACACATCTTTCCCAAACACTCAATCAAAGACCCGCCTTGCATGACCGTTGCCGTGAGCACTGTAGTAGCAGGCAATGCCACCTGTTCCCTTGCAGAACCCCTTTTTTCTTGCCTATGTAAGAAGTTCGAGATGTAAAAAATTGGGAAAGCTAAAAATCCTGGATGGTCACTTTGGAGCTCTCAACATTGTAGCATCCGCTCACTGGCCAAAAAAAGACGAAGAAAGTGTGGAGACGGATGTGGGACTCTGTGTGTGTGTGTGTGTGTGTGTGTGTGTGTGTGTGTGTGTGTGTGTGTGTGGAGACTAGGCAAAAATGGAGCTTGTCGGGATCAAGCGTGGCGGACATGCAACGATAGAGGAGTAGGTGGCTTAGCAAGAACTTGTGGCGAGTGGGACATGTATTGGATCCAGAGTCTTGACGTCCTGGCCAACAGAGAATTGAGGTTGTATAAGGGTGTTGGGCTCGTGGTAGATCACTTGTTGGTAGCCAGGGGTGTTGATAGAGGAGACTACATGAGGCCTGTTTTGCGGGAACATTTGAGAAGTTGTACATGAAGTAAGTGGTGGATTGTGTTCATGATCGAGTTTAGGCGGCGACCGGCGGGGGGGGGGGGGGGGGGGGGGGGCAATTCTCTGTCAAGTGCCAAGGCCAATCAATGGCGCTCTCTCTCTCTCTCTCTCTCTCTCTCTCTCTCTCTCTCTCTCTTTCGAACAGAAATAGATACACATACTCCTCAACAAGACTGAATGGGATTGGCCCTCTCTCTCTCTCTCACTCACACACACACACACACACACACACACACACACACACACAACTGCAACAAATAACAAAGATATCTCTCTCTCTCTCTCTATAAGAACTGTGACACACACATCGGTACTGTAGAAAATGAAACCCGATCTCTCTCTCTCTCTCTCTCAGACCTGTGATGTGCCGCATCTCTCTCTCTCTCTCTCTCTCTCTCTCTCACACACACACACACACACACACACACACACACACACACACACACACACACACACACATGCACGTTCGAAGCGGACCAACTTATCGACGCGTGGTACATCTCGTTGTTCATTATTTTTCCAGGCTACTAAGTAGAGCCACCTTTTACAAAAACAAAAGTAATCACTCTTCAAAATTAAAGGGTGGAGTGAAATTCCATGGCCTTGACAAAACTTGAGAAGTCAAAACTAAGTCTTTTCATTTTTCACCATCGGACTACTTCTACTTAGCCTTCACTTTCATATTTCAAACCAAATGACTTCTCATTATACTTCACTTTTACATTTCAAACCAAAAATGTTTCTTAAGGTTCTTGAAACGAAGGAGAGAGTGACACATGGATGCCCTCTCCTTCCTTGAAAATTTTAAGCTCAACTATATATAGTATAAAAGTTTTTTTGCTTTAAAGTTTACATGGACTCAAAGTGTTTTCATTTTCTACCACATTAGTACTTACATTTCACTTTTGCATTTCAAATTGAGTTATTTTAAAGGTTTTCTTTGGAATGAAGCAGATAGCTAAGTTTTTGATTTCTAAAAGAAACCTTAGTGTTGTGTTGGGTTGGGGAGACTTTCATTGTTTTCAGTGCATGATGTAGATTTACTTTAAATATCTATTTCACTAAAATGTCAAAGTTTCAACTTACTTTTAAAGTCTATTTCATTAGAATGTCAAAGTGAAACTTCATTTGCATAATTCTAGTAAATTCTATGGATACACACACATATATTAATGAGTTTTTTTAATTTCACATTTCATTTCACAATCTCACATGGCTTGACTTTTTTACATTCTATAACCTAATTCTAGTCAATATTCAAGAAAGTCTCTTTTATTAAGCGACCATCGATTGAGTTTCCTTCCCACAAAGAAGTAAACCAAAAATACTAGCATAAATTTAAAATCTACAGGATGTTTGAATTATTTTCTCACATATTTTATTAGTTTTTCTTTTCTTTACTATGGTTTGCAATCAGGTAGTCTCCATTTTCAACCGGTTCAAGGCTAAGCTGAGGTAATCCTTTCTTGAACACTGATTCTACTTAAACTCAACCTAATGATTTTATCACGTTCTAATTATTTTAGAAAGCCATCGTGATTCTGTCAGTTTTTTTACTTTACAATGTCAGACTCATTAGTACTTACCTTTCACTTTTGCATTTCAAATTAATTTTTTAAAAAGGTTTTCTTTGAAATGAAATAGAGTGTGACACGTGGAGGGTCTCTCTTTCCTTGAAAATTTTAAGCTACATTATATATAGTATAGATGGACTCCTTATGCTGTGATGGCTCAGTCTGAGCATGGCATAATGATGTGGCTTTTTGGTTTTGCTAATTTGTTATACTCACTATTGTGAGTATTGCAAAAAAATAAAATAAAAAAATTGACCATTTCATCACATGATCACCACAATTTTAGAAGAGGGTGCTTATTACGTCCAAGGCTATGGTTTGAAGTCTCCATCACAGTTTATTTATAACGGGCATTTAGAGATAATACTAGATTTTTAAGTATTTTAGTGTATTTTTTTGAAAGGAAGCTCATAATTTTATTGTTTAAAATGGGAGAACTATCCCAAAATGGATAAAATTTCCATAAAAAAGCAACCTTGGTTACCATGGCCGCTTTTCAAGGCTCTTAGTTTTAAATCGCGCAGGTAATCCCATTCTGTCTTTATCCAACACTCACTATATTGACCAAAATGCTCATGAGAATGCATGTGGGAGGAGGCTCTTTCCAACATAGAAAGAAAATTTGCCTACCCATTTTAGTGTGGGCTTCTTAGTTTGTTAAGAAATTCCTTTTTATTACTTCTCCGATTTTAAAGTTATTGAACACTAAAATAAAATTTTTTGAAAACACACTCCGGTCGTATAAAAACATGGATCCTTGAATTTAAGTCAAAAAGAAAATGACATGGGAGAGTGATAGCAAGAATCCTCTACGAGCTTTGAATAACCATCTCAAAATACAACCAATTGTTTATCAATATTAAGGAAATTTCAGAACATGAGGCGAGGAACATGCGGCGGGTTACTTGTCATCCAAAGAGGGGTCCGGGTTAGTGGCTTCTACCAACCTTGCTGGGAGATTAGATCACAATGTCTCTCTTTATATAGAGAGGTAATTCCAGTAATTAATGCTATACCAAAAGAAAAATCCACCTTGTACAACCTCTCTCTCTCTCTCTCTCAAAAATACACACACACACACACACATTTATTATGCCACTTTTAATAATTTTCTCATTCCTATTCAAAGCTTGGAAAATTTTCATTCCACCTAACTTGTGAAATATACTTTCCACTAGTATAGTCGACGGCTCTCTCGTTCTTCGCTCTCTCTCTCTCTCTCTCTCTCTCTCTCTCTCTCTCTCTCTCTCTCTGTGCGTTGCATGCTGGGTTTGTAGGGCACACTATTGGATTTGGCTGGATCAAACTGCGCTCGCCATGTGTAGGGTGGGGGAGTCGGAATTCCTCCCCCTTTTATTATAGTATAGATTCCAGATTTAAGCTGTGAGACAAACTTTACAAGATTTTTGTTTGAGACAAACTTTACAAGATTTTTGTGTAAAAACGTTAGTCAATGTTTGCAAGCCTCTCTCTCTCTTCATAGAAACATACTCATTGTTCAAGTTTTTGTTCATGTCTCTTTTATACACGTACACATACAACTTCTCTCTAATCTCTTCTTCTCATTGAT
This sequence comes from Adiantum capillus-veneris, assembly GCF_014529385.1. Lineage (NCBI taxonomy): Eukaryota > Viridiplantae > Streptophyta > Polypodiopsida > Polypodiales > Pteridaceae > Adiantum > Adiantum capillus-veneris. Next base: position 58,557,688 of record NC_140955.1, on the reverse strand, counting down.
CTGAGCCTCTCTCTCTCTCTCTATGCCGTGTTGGTAGCGACCTCTTCACAATCCCAAAAGGTGATTCACACAAGCAAATATACCCCGATCAAATATGGGAATGGGCTAAACACGAGCCTCCTCTCTTTGCCAACTCTCTCTCTCTCTCTCTCTCTCTCTCTCTCAACTGACAAACTTGAACTACATCTAGAGCCGATACATGGATGGCCCAGCTTTGTTATAAACTGGTGAGTCTTCATAGAAACATATCAACGCTCAAGTTTCTGTTAGTGTCTCTCTTGTAAATGTGTGTGTCTACACACTCTCACCCCCAATAACCAACATTAAGGGGAGAAAAGGTCGCAACAACAAAGGTCCCTAACATTCAACAATTTTTTAAGCACTTTAAGAAAGCATATAAGAGTGCCTTTTTTAGATTTATTTTTCAAGATTTCAAAATAGAGCCTTACACAAATTTGGAAAAATATCAATATTGATCTTTAAAAAAACCCATTGAAAAGATAAAATCAAATATATATTTAGAAATTAATTTTTTATTAAATAATAAAATCTTCATCAAAATTATCTTCTTTTGTTAGGTGCGCGCTTAGACTCGTACATTTGCCTCATATTAAAGGCGAGAGTCTTCTTACTTTAAATTTCAAAAATGTTTTCACTTCCTTGCAATCTCACCTTTCATGTTTGTATTTTAAATTTAACCCAACCTATATATTTTACATTCACTTATATTAAGTAGAAAGCCTTTTGCCTTTGAATGGAAAGGTTTTTGCTTTCTATAATCTTACCTTTCACTGTTGTATTTTAAATATAACCCTTCCTTTGTTTTAAATTAGATGTGGACATATTTGATATTCTCTCTCTCTCTCTCTCTCTCTCTCTCTCTCTCATTTTGAGTAATAGATTTTGAGTTCGACTTGTCGAATTGATCTCTATGGTCTTCCTCCCCTTTAAAAAGATAGATCTTCAATTCGACTTGTCATATTGATCTTTGAGGTCTCTTGGGATTTTTTCTACTACATTAAAAATTCTTCTCATGTGTGTATGTGTGTGTGTGAGTGTGTGTGAGAGAGAGAGAGAGAGACATATATGTCTATGTGTGTGTGTGCATATATGTATATACATAAATACATCATACATACATACTTATATATATATATATATATATATATATATATATAGAGAGAGAGAGAGAGAGAGAGAGAGAGAGAGATTTTTTGCAAAGTGTGCTTTCGATGGAAGTGCATATCATTCAGAGGCTATTGACATCCTCTCTCCATTTAGTGTACTATGAGAAAATTTTACTCTCTTTAAGAGAGTTTTTTCATGTAGTTTTTTGATTTTTCAATTTGCCCATGCGGCTAATTGTTCTCAGCTCTCACAGTTCTAGTTTGTTGCTTCAGTGTCCTCAAAATCATCACCATTTGGGCATTCTTAAAGATTTTTCATGAATAGGACACACCCTTTTCCCATTTAATATGTGTAACGTTTCTTTGTTTGATACCCTTCTCTCTCTCTCTCTCTCACACACACACACACACACACACACACACACATTTAAATGTGACATTTTTTTTTTGCCCTTAGTATATGAGAAATCTATATAATCTATACCCACACAAGGTTTCTATAATTCAATTCATGCACTCACATTGCCAGGCATCTTTCTCCCTATCTCTCTCATAAAGAATATTGCTCTTACAAAACCGAAGCATGCAGCTTCACATGCAAGCACGACATTCTTTGAACATCTAACTTTGATGCTCCGACTTGCAGTATCTGCTGTACACATGGAGTGTCATAATGGCCTATGACATCGTCTTGGTTCGAGCCTTTTCAATCACTCTATGGATATAATCTTTCTTTAGTTGGGTCCCATGTACTCACCCACATCAGCTAGTGATGGCGTTTTTTGGCAGGTTACTATGTGTACTACTCTAAGAAAATTTCAATACCATAATATGCGTAAGTGGTTGAGTACTGAATTCATTCCCAATGCTACCTTTCTCACCATTTGGTTCCAGGTTTTTGATCTACGCTCGTAACCTAACATACACAATACATATACCCTACCTAAACACACCCATTAAGTAAGCATAACTACCTAATCCTCATCTTACCAAATTTGTTGAAGGTTATAGTAACGATCTCTTTGGATATGTTATCTCGGGTCCCCAGTGGTCGACTCTAATCTACAGTATTGACCATCTTCATTATTCAACTACTATTGGGCCACCCACTAACTCGAGGGAAGTTGGGAGCCTTTAATGTTATTTATCTTTCTAATTGTTGATGACCTTAAAAGGTAATGACCGATGCCATGTGGGTATTAAATAGCATATACTTAGTTTGGAAAATTGACCTAATACTACCTAGCTTTATTCAAAATGTATCTCATTAGGCAAGTTGACAGCGTGTGCCTTTTATGCATTCGCTATGCCTGCATATCGGCAGTCCTGGTGTTGGCGCCCTTCATAACTGCCTGCAATACACATGCTTTGCTTATGCATCGAGGTATTCTCTCTCTTTCTCCATCTGACATACACACGCATGCTTGCGTGCACCTGCTCTGGCCATGTCGAATTCTGTGATCCATTTCTTGCTTGCCTAACACACACACACACACACACACACACACACACACACACACACACACACACACACACACACACACACACACACACACACACACACACACACACACACACACACACACACACACACACACACACACACACACACAGTGTGTCATATGAAGGCACTTCTTGCTCGCCAAAATTGGTGATCCATTTCTTGATTGCCTAACACACACACATACACACACACACACACACACACACACACACACACACACACACACACACACACACACACACACACACACACACACACACACACACACAAAGTGTCATGTGAAGGCACCTATGGCTTTATTTTGTAATCTTCAAATGAAGGGTTGCTCTACCCTCTGGGATCGACAAATGTGGCCCTAATCCCCTATATGCATTGCGAAAGCTGGACTTCAATCCTTCCCTAGCAAGTATACTACCTTTGGTGTGAGGATCTGCAATATTTGTGGACTAATCATGAAGCAGTTACTCACATAAACAAATTGAAGGCTGGACATTGGATCTTGCTAGTAATGCTACCCTTGTGATGGTAAATTGTACCCAACTTCGATCGATTACAAATGCATGACTATGTCAGAATGGAAGAAAAACACTCCAATAGGTGCACCTGCACCTACTCAGGATAGTTAAGGTTTTAAAGCAATTTCTTTTACTCATATGATTAACTTTGTTTTGACTGATGATACAAATTCCTAATAATGATATATATTCCCTCTAAGCTTTCCCTCTAAGCTGGAAATGATACAAGATAATGATAAAGTTTACTTATTTGTACTTTCTGATGCACTTTCTGGGTCTTATAAAGCACTTTGATGATGATTTATGGTTTTTTTTTGAAAAAACGATCAAGTACATAAGCAAGTTTCTGGCATAATTCATGCCCAGCTGAAAGTTAACGAAATCTGGTTTTTTGATAATTACTAATGAATATTGGATAGAGCCATCATTTTCATTTTCCTGAACATTTGCTTAGAGTGATTTTTTGGTTGCAGCTTTTCTTTGAATACGTGCTTGAATAACCCAATTGTATAAAAGTGTTTAGACACATTTACAGGTTATTATGTGCCTTATACCTCAAGTGGGGATCTCCAAAGAGATGGCACTTATTACTAGAATTTTGACAATGTCTCCGAAATACAATGAAATGTTTGTGAATTTTTTGATGCATAAGTGTTAGATTCAGAATTTGACTTAAGGTTTAGCTTGATGGTTTTTGACTCGAAAGTAACACATTTACATTCTTTTACTTTTGAATTATGTAGCTTTGGATTGGGTACTAGAAGCCTTAAACCTCTTGTAAGGATCTCGGAGAGATGGCATGGATTGGATATTTGAGAATTTGTCCATTTTACAAAGGAGATGTTGTGCCCAAATTTTTATTTTTTAGAGATTGATAAAACTAGAAGATAAAATAATACGTAACATAATTTTTGAACTTATTTTCCTTTTTTGACGCCGTTAACCTCCTGTGAGGGTCTTAGGACAGATGGCTTTTGACTAGAAATTTGAAATTCTATTCGCTATGAGGTTTGGCTTGATGAGGTCGGCTTGATGACTTCAAGCTGATTAAGAACCTGACCAGCATCATAAGGTTACTTTTGTACACACGGATCGAGACCCTGAACCTTAAAGAAAACTCTAAAATTCATTTTACTGAATGAGGTTTAAAAGCATGGCGTGAACCAAAGTGTGCTTTTGATGGAAGTACATATCATTCAGAGGCTATTGACATCCTCTCTCCATTTAGTGTAACATGAGCAAATTTTACTCTCTTTAAGAGAGAATTTTCATGTAGTTTTTGGATTTTTCAATTTGCCCATGTGGCTAGTTGTTCTCAGGTCTCACAGTTCTAGTTTGTTGCTTTAGTGCCCTCAAAATCATCATCATTTGGGCGTTCTTAGAGATTTTTCATGAATAGGACACACCCTTTTCCCATTTAATCTGTGTAAAATTTCTTTGTTTGATACCTTCTCTCTCTCTCTCTCTCTCTCTCTCTCTCTCACACACACACACACACACACACACACACACACACACACACACACATACGCACATATAAACACTCCCACATTGATAGCAATCATGTGTATTCAAGGCTTATTTTCAAAACCCTTTGTACATTTTCCATGAATACAATAGACCCTTTTCCCATTTAATCTATGCAAAACTCCTTTGTTTGGTACCCTTCTGCATGTTAAATAAGGGTAAAATATCTTGTTAAAAAACCCCTTATATTGAACTCATGTGGTTTATTAATATATTCATGGATGACCCCCCTAGCCACAATCACAAGAGGTGATTCACAGAAGCAAATGTGCTCCAACCAATTCTGAAAATGGGTCACCCACAAACCTTCTCTCTTTTCCAACTCTTTCTCTCTCTCTCTCTCTCTCTCTCTCTCTCTCCCAAATGACAAACTTGAAATGCATCCAGAGCTAGTACATGGATAGCCTCTCGTGGGGTCACTCAAAAGTATGTATGATAGCACATGAGTTCAGCAAAAGGGGTCTATTTCTCTTAAAAATCCACAAAAAATATACATAGATAAGGTATTCTAAATTTAAAAAAACAAAAATCTTGGTAGGCGTATAAGAGAATGTAGAATAAGGGGTTTTATAAATACCTCTTGAATGCACGTGTTATATCGGATCGCTATATAGTGAACCCCTCAAGGATAGCCCAATTTTGTTGTAAGTAGGCGAGCCTCTCTCTCTTCATAGAAACATACTCAACGTTCAAGTTTTTGTTCGTGTCTCTCTTGTGCATACACATACAACTTCTCTCTGCTCTCTTCTCGTTGATCAGAGCCCCTCTAGTCTCTCTCTCTCTCTCTCTCTCTCTCTCTCTCTCTTTGCTGAATTAGTAGCAACCTCTCCACAATCCCAAAAGGTTATTCACACAAGCAAACATGTTCTAATCAAACATGACAATGGGCTATATACGAGCCTCCTCTCTTTGCCAACTCTCTCTCTCTCTCTCTCTCTCTCTCTCTCTCATATGACAAACTTGGACTACATATAGAGGATACATGGATGGCCCTACTTTGTTGTAAACAGGTGAGCCCCTCTCACTTCATAGAAACATACTCAACGCTCAAGTTTTTGTTAGTGTCTCTCTTGTACACGTGTATGTTTCTACACACTCAATAACCAACATTTAGGGGAGGGAAGGTAGCAACAACAAAGGTCCCTAGCATTCAACAATTTTTTAAGCACTTTAAAAAAGCGTATGGAAGTGCCATTTTAGATTTATTTTTCTAGATTTTAAATACAAACTTACACAATTTTTTAAAAATATCAATATTGATCTTTTAAAAAACCCATTGAAAAGATAAAACCAAATATATATTTAGAGATCAATTTTTGGTTAAATAACAAAATCTCCGTCAAAATTATCCTTTTTTTTTGTTTGATGCACTTAAACTCATACATTTACCTTTGTAAAAGTAGAGAGTCTTTTGACTTCAATTGTGAAAAAGGTTTTCACTTCCTACAATCTACCTTTCATTTTTGTATTTTAAATCTAACCCTTCTTGTGTATTATAGATTACTTTATATAAAGTAGACAGCGTCCTATTGAATGCTACTTGGAGGGAGGTGGCCAGAAAGCTGAATAACAAAGGACTCCAATGACTGGGCTAGTTTTGGGACTACAATAGCTATGACTAGAAAAGATATGACCAACTAGCCTCCCAATTCAATCTCAATGGGACTGAATTCGAGAATGTCATTGAAACAACAAGGTTCACGGAGATCATTCAAGAAAGAAAGGAAGCGATTATTGCCATTGGAACAAGATTGTGACTACAACAATATCAAAAATGCATGGGTAAGAGTCTAATCCTTAGCCAACCAAGTGTTATACCTTTGTCGCGTAGCCCCCATTAGTTGATGTACTGATGGTTACTCGAAGATGTCATGGCTCGACACGAGCATGACTAGTAATTGTAATTCTTTTGGGGTGATAATATAATCCACTCACGATTGTGAGTTTTGCAAAAATAAAAGAAAGGTAGACAGCTTTTTGCCTTTGAATTGAAAGGTTTTCACTTTCTACAATCTTTAAAGAAAAAAGCAAAACTCACAATTCATGAGTGAATTGTATTAAGCATGTCATAAAATTATAGAACCAACATCAAGCTCAGATCGAGCCTTGAGGTGCTTAAGATTACAAGCTGGATGTTTATCGCCTCTTATCGAGGCCTATCACCACAGTATGTGATCAAAAGTTCTAGGCTTTACTTATTGCTTGTTGATATCACGACATAGGTAGCCCTAGACCAATCATTTGAGTTTTGCTTGCACCCAAGTGTCCATATCAACACTCTACTTTCTTGTATAATCTCTACGAAGCTTGCCACATCAAGATCTCCTTCAAATACCCGACGATTCCTTGCCTACCACACATTATGAAAGAAGAAGTACCTGACAATTTGAGTGCACATGAGAGGGGCAGGACCTCCTACTTCTTGCCTTCAAGGAATAAATTAGTCTTGAAGAATCCAATCTACCATGTCCTTTGGACCCACTTGCATATTTTTTGTGCGAGGCCTTTGATAGCCGGGCATTCCCTGAATAGGTCCTCACTAGCTAACGTGCACCCCAAGCATCGATCTAACCCAATCCCTCTCTCCTAGATCTTCACGCCCATTGATAGAGCACCCCACATTACCTTCCAGAGGATTATCTTCATATACTGCAGCCACTTTGGCTTCCAGATGTTCTCCATTACTTGCTCCCACCATTCTATTGGCCATTTTCTTTTCCATATTTTGTTAAGGGGGCTAAACCAATCATTCTTGTGCATAATTGCATGATATATGCCTTTAGAATGGGGTTTCCATAAAAGACTGCTTCCGTGCCATCTATAGGTATTCCACTCAAACCTGGAGTCATAGATTGGCATTACAACATTGTCAAGCTCTTTCATCACTTTGTTGACTAGCAATATCTCTAGGCCATTAAGTTGAAATTGGGTTACCAGAAGGTCAATAGTTTTCCAACTCTTGCAGCTACCATCTAGAAGTGGCCAAGTCAGACCCTTATTATTCACTTTCTTGGAAATTTCTATCCAATAGGGACTTTGTGGTAGACATACAACTTTAGAGAGCTAGTGGGACCAGTGGAGTTCTTGAAGTACTTGGTTTCTTCCCCCCACTCTAAGACTCCCGCTTCTCTTTCCTTACCAATTCGCCTAAGATGCCCCCCAGACTTAGGGAAGACCACGTCAGGGCTAAGAGTTTGTCGTGAACTTCTACCCCTTTCCACTTACCATCTTTCAAACTAAGTTTATCCGCTTCTAAGATATTTTTGGTCATGATAACCCATTCTTGATCCTATTTAGCCAATGAGACCACAAATCAGGCACATCGGGCCTAAGCATGGGCAACAAGCTTAAGAATTCCAAGACCTCCTTGATCCATTGATTGAGCAAGTGGCTCCCATCTGGCCCACTGCCATAGGCTGGAGGATTTTGTATTTTTTTTCCATAAATATCTTTTTTACTAGTTCTAAGAACTCAGCATGGGCAACAAGGTTAATAATTCCAAGACCTCCTTGATCCATTGGTTGAGCGAGTGGATCCCATCTGGCCCACTGCCATAGCCTGGAGGATTTTGTATTGTTTTTCCATAAAAATCTTTTTATTGGTCTTAAGAACTCTTTCCAGTGACACGTAGCCACGTTGAGAAGCGGGCTGGTGAAGAAAATGTAATAGAGCATAAATGCATTAATCACTTTAATCCGGCTTGGGAATGGGAGAAGAGCATACTCCCACCTAATCATTTTTGTTCTGATTTTTTCAAGGAACCAATGAAATCTTAGTTTGTGATTTAGATCCACCCCCAAGGGGTCCCCCCAAGTGCCTGAAGATATTCCCTTTTAAGACAATCTCCTTCGACCAGTCAGAAGGGTCAAAGGAGTCATTTTTTGATAGGGATTTCAACCTTGACTTCTCAAAATTACACTTAGACCCTGAAGCCACAAAAATATTTTCACAGTCTCTAGATATTTCCTAACAACCTGGGGGCACGCCTTGAAGAAGAGGAGCGAATCGTCTGCAAACTTTTTTGCTAGGATTTGGTTATTTCCGGGTTAAGCCGGGCCTTGCAACTCCCCTCGTGTAGCACTAGCTTTGAGCATTGTGATAAAGGGATGAGATCCTATGGCGAAGAGCAAGGATGCTAGAGGCCATCCCTACTTAATAGATCTTTTGACCTCAAAGGAGCCCACAATCATTAGGAGAAAGTTGGACTCACTTACGAGCCTTTTAGTTCTAGAGAGAGAGAGAATGACTCTCCACATAACATTACATTGAAAATCGGCATTTTAGAGCGACACTTGTTGAGAAAATAAGGAAAAAAATATACTCAAAATATATAATGTCACACTTTCAAAGCTTAAATGCCATAAACCGTACTAGCCTTGTACCAAATAATTTCAGAACTTGCATAGAAGGCTCCATCCAATATCTATGTTCCCACCCAAATGTTACTTTGAGTAACTCTACTTCCCTCTCAAAAATTTCTTTCCTTTTTTATATTTTTGCTAACTCTACTGTGTGTTCTAGTGCACACCATGACTATCTCAAAGGCCTAGCACTACAATTGACTCTGTTACCATTTTTAATAGTTATACTACAGATGGATAGTTATGGATACCATGTAGAATAACTATCAAAAGTTGGGTACTATTGCAGACGAGGAGAAGGAAGAGGAGGCAATGCAATGATTTTGTGGAGGCTTTCAAGGGACAAGTTAAAGAGTTTAAAGTGTGTGCACAAATCAAGCAGGTGAAAGAGGTCCTCATACAACATGATTTCCAACATGCAGACTTAAGGTTGCAAACATCTCCTCCTAGTTTTCCACGGCACTGACCTAGCTGTAGGGTATTTTGAGCATATATCTCATTTAGTGCATGTTTATTTTTGAAGGTTTATGGTTGATATCATGTTTGATATGGTGCAGATATTTATCCATCGAACATAACAAACTGACAACCAATTGAGAGCATAGTTGGGACTTTTGATGCTTTCCATGCATTTATTGGTGAGAAAATGTACTGAGGAAGATCACACAAGGAGCTTGCAGATAATGGAATATTCTTTTATGATATTTCATATTTGGAACCCCTAATATTGTTTGGCTAGGGTCTTGTGACTCATTTGCCACTTCCATCATTTGACAGTAAGGATTGGTCTTTGCTAGTGCCCCAAACTAGTAAAAGCTTCATGAATAGATTGTTTCAGGATATACAAAAGTCTCTCAAGTATTTGATTGCTACAAAGATTGTTAGGATCACTCTATTTATGCTTGTTGAAGAGTTTGTAGATTTCTTCTTCGATGAGCAAATAAGAACTACCACAACAATGTTCAATTTGCAACTTTGAGAGTTGTTTGGACTTTTTAGATGATAATTGGGATAGGAAACAATCGGAGTAAAAAATCAGTATTTTGCAAAAGAAGTTCATAATTTACAAGTACATTATAAGCTCTTAAAATTTCATAGTGTCATTTTACTATTTTAGGTATCATCTTCTTAGTGGGCATCTTATTCCACTCGACCAAGATATAGAGTCTAACTTTGACAACAAACCTTTAGCAATGGAGATCTACTTTCGAGAGAGCCTACTTATTGTGATGGACATAATGTCAAATACAACGCTTGCACAACTTAGGGTAGACCTTACATATGAATACCTGCCACTGCTGCCAGAAGTGTATGCATTTAGTCTCAACAATAGAAAGGTACTAACTAAATTGATTTATTTCACTTGTCTTTAATGCCTTAAAGATATAGATACTAACACTTTGTTTTTCTCAAATTCCAAGACGCAAGGAGAAAACAACATTGTGCAAGGAGTCCCTCTCAAATACACCACTTGATTGCTTCAACCGGAAGCTAGGTCACATACCTTGTGCACACAATGAGTTTAACTGCCATGCCATCCAAGATGTACACCCCAAAATGATTAATACAAAGACATTTTGTGCTGCTCAAACAAACATTGTCTCAAAATCGTAAACTTTGTATTGTCTCAAGGCTTTATACATTGTATTTTCTCATTCAAGATTTATACAAAGGGGTGATGATTACTGCCCCTTGTCCATGTTTCCAACACTACTCCCTTGCCCCCTTCCTTGGTTGCTACCGATGATTACTGCCCCCTGTCCTCCATGTTGCTACCACTACTCCCTTGCCCCCTGCCTTGGTTGCTATCGATGATTACTGCCCCCTGTCCTCCCTATTGCTACCACTGCTCCCCTACCCTCTCCCCTGGTTGTTGCTCCTTCTCCCTCGATGGAGGAAGGTGCCCTTTCGCGTCTCTCAAATGCTTGGGCTGCTTCCCATGCATCTTGAACTTGTGAAGCTTCACTCTATTCTCTCTCTTGCGGTTGATGTGTAATCCAATCCTCTACTTCTACGAAGTTTTCATAATACTAAATGATTGATTCTTGCATGTTTCAAACCTCCTCTTGAGTCTGCTGGTATCTCTGCGTGATTTTTGTCATAGGATAAAAAGGGATCCTCTACCCGCTAAGTAAGATTGACTAATGACTAAGGCTTTATCTCTTCTACCTCATAGTTGAGGACGACTTTGATTTCAAGAGAGAGGTAATGTCATAAAATCTAATATCTAACCAGCCCAAATGATTTTCTAATATTAAACTGATCACTTAAAGTGGGAGAATAAACGGGAACAAGGGTTAAGATATAAACATGTGCTTATAGGTCTATTTCAACATGGGACCATGGTAAAGGGGCCCAAATGAGAGATGGTCTATCAAAGAGCAAAGATAACCAATGGAGCATAAGACCTTAGGGTTAGCTTCATTGAAGACCTCCAATAGTTAGTGTAAAAGTCCTTTGACCTTAGGTAAGCTAGGGTTGAGCTTTAGGTGGGAACCTGACCCAAGCTTAAGGTGCTTGAGGTGCTTGTCATGCTTGATGACTAAGGTGCTTGATGATTGAGGTGCTTGAGATGCTTGAGGTGCTTGACATGCTTGAGATACTAGGGTTGTACTTGAGGTGAGAACCTAGGTGAGAACCTAGCCCAAGCTTGAAGTGCTTAAGGGCCAAGCTTGTGGTGGGAACTAGGCCTAATCTTGAGGGGTTTGAGGTGTTAAGAGTCAAATATCTAATCCCTACAAGGAGGGGGCGAGCCCTACATGAGGGGGGATGAGAGAGAACACCCACACACTCACACAAGGCCTACTTGGTACAAAGAAAGCCTAAAGGACACTTGTCAACTTCCTCCTCATGTTGCCCTCATGGTGTGCCTGAAGCCTATTGGTTGGACACTCAAGGGGTCCAATGATAATTTAGGATAACTAATTAATTGATTTTTCATTTATCAAGTCCTCTCTCTCAAAGGGGAAAGGGGGACACTTGTCCCATGGCTACCCTTGTTGCTTGTTGGTATGACTCCTGCTTATGATTGGCTAGGCCTGGAGGGGTCCAATGAGCTTCAAGCATGAGCTACAAGGGGGGGTCGACCAAAGCAAGTTAGGGGGTTACTTAGGGGGTATACTCACCCGCACACACACTCACACACTCTCTCGTTGTGTGCTATGCAAAGTGCAAGAGCTCCATCTCCTTCTCCAAGCTCCTTGAGAAGTTGAGAGCCTACACCAACACTCTTGGCTATGGAGTGCAAATCCAACCAAGAGCCATGCTTCAATGCTTAAGCTTGCCATCTTCTCCATCTTCATTACTATGCTATTATGTATGCTAGCAAGAAGAGTCATGATAAGTGAGGAACTAATTCTTTCTCCTATGAAATGTTTCTTCTTCCTCTTCCCTACCCTCATTCCCTTATAGTTCTCTCCACTTTGAAGGTGTTTGAGGTTTTGGGATTGAGGCTTGGGATAGTTAAAGCTTTCTTCAAATTTTATGTTATGCTTTTGATGCATGAAGCTTTCCATTTTCATTGCATCACCTAGGTCACAAGGAACACAAAGATTGTATTGTAATAAGTCTCTCTTAATGGGAGAAATCATAATACAAATGCCTCTTGGAGGGGGGACCGGCTCCACATAAATCCGGTCCTCAATTCTTGTCATGTTCTTGAAATTCTGTCTCTTGCAAAAGTATTGTTCACGCCAAGTTAACTAATTGCTATGTCTATGTTGTTATCTTCAATTAAGTTCACCCGCTATGCTTACAAAGTAATTTCTCAAAAGTACTGTCATTAATTTCTACTACTCTCAAGTTAATAGGCCAATTCCATTACATTGGTATCAAAGCGTTTGGTTTCTCTTTTCTTAGGTCCTTAAGTAAGTAGCCTATAAATGGTTGATGTTGTTAAGTATATTAGGGTAATTGGAACTGGGATCTATTATCGGTTTTGTTGAGCCCACTATGTGGGATATGGTGCACACCTCGGGAGCTCTATCAGAAAATCATGAAGTCCTGTGCCTTGGTTGTAGCACGCTTAGTGTGATGTGTCTTGCAATGAATGTGCGAGCTTGGCAGACCATCATTGAAGCCGTCATCTGCTACAGCCTTGGGCACCTTCACCTCTATCTCCCACCTTCGTGATGGCTTTTGCCACGGGCCAATCAGCCTCCTACGTACTCCTGCATCATTCTTCATATTCATCTTTGTCTTCTTTGATTTATGTTCTACCACCACATGTAGTTGGCTGATTGTCTACCTAGCAGCAATTGATAACCGGCATGCACGTCGATGTGGAAGGTCAAGAAGCTATCACTCATGCTATATTATTCAAACACACACAATAATTGATTAGAATACCATCCCTCCTTTGTATAATCTCATGAATCTTATAACACTCATGCTCTCAGAATCTCCAATTCCTCCTTTAGATTGTTGACCCCCTTCCCCTCTCTTAAATATACTATGCAACATTGCATTTCATTTTGCAGTCTCTTGCACTCAATTTTCAGACACGTCTCTCACTTTGAGGCGTTGAATTGATCATCACCCAGCCCCAAATTTGGTCTCTCTAAAAAGCAAACAATGTTTGTTACCATCTACATGTGGTAATGATGTGTGTGAACTCATCATTACCACACACATCATTACACACTAGGACCGCCAGGGCAACTTTTCCCTCTTTAGGAGGTTTTTCCCCCGTGCATTGTATATACGCCCATCACTCTAGGGCTATCAATCTTTCCATTGCACACTAAGTAAAACACTCTCAGTTGTGTGCCTTGAGGTTTCTTCATCTTCTCCAAGTTGTGTGTGTTTTCTTGCAACCCTAATTCCAACAATTGGTATCAGAGAAGGTTGCATCTTCCTAGGTTTAGTCGCCAGCAGCTCCAACACACGCCTGCTCACTTTCTCTGATTTCGTCCTCCGTTTCCACTACATGCACCTGCACAGGCAATTTTGTCATTTAGTGTAGAATTTTTATCAGTGCCCTTTTCTGCATATAACAGGTCCTATACAGTCTATTGCAGGTTGTGCTATATAGCACGTCCTAGTCTCACTTAGTTTCTCCTCATTTTGGGCAATTTTCACATTAGGTGCAAACCTTTTCCATGGCTGACAACAACATTGATGTGTTCAAGATGTTTGTTGCTGACAGGTTGGATGGAGACAATTACCCTATGTGGGATTACCTGATACAACATGTTCTTGTGTCAAAGAGCGTCTAGAATATTGTGTATGTCATTGATGTACGTCCTGGCTGCTCTGAGTATGTTGCAGGTCTTGCTACAAGGATTGCTGTTATTAGAGTTGTCTTGCCTACGGAGGCAGAACAAGCTCGTTAAGATGTAAACGATGTGCAGGCTCATGTGTTGATTGCGTTGTCTATAAAGCGCACCATTACTCCTCACATTCGTTCAGTGAAATATGCAAAACATGATTGGGATATTCTGGCTGGTCTTTATGCAAGCCGCAATGAGGCAAAAATTGCTTTGCTGCGCAAAGAAATGGAATCGAAGATTATGCATGAGGAAGATGATATGGAAATTTTCCTTGCTAGTGTCAAGGATATCAATGAGCAACTTATTTCTGTAGGTGAAGTCATTTCAGACAGTTCCCTTGTGCAGACTATTCTTGATGCCTTGCCAGATTCTTACCAGACTTTTGCTAGTACTTGGAGACTTATGACCCTAGGAAATCCTGAAGTTGTCAGGTTTGATGCATTGTGCACATTGTTGTTGCAAGAGTCACTTTCCAGAAAGAACAGGACTAGACAACATGCAGTTGAATAGGCTTTTATTGCTTCTCAAAGAAAGGGTGGTAACAACAATGCAACCACTTCTTATCATTTTGCCACGAGTGGAAAAACTTATGTTCCCAATGCTTCTACTAGCAGCACTTTTTTTGGGAATTCTGGTGATAAGGGAAAAAAGAAGATGCGTTGCCATTATTGTAAACCTAATGATCACTTGATCAAGCAGTATCCTAAGTTGAAGGCCAAAGAGGCTAAGAAGAAAGAGGATGGTTCCACTGTAAATGCTGGTTCCAAATGCTGGTTCAACTACAAATGCAACCCTTGTTGAGTCTTCTGTGAAAGGAGACTGTGATACTGATGTTGATGCAGAATGGGCAGAGTGCACTTCCAATTTTTTTGTCCATGATGCATGCATGAAAGTGGTGCTACAAAGCACATTACCTCACATTGTGAATTTTTCACCTCTCTCAAGTCTGTCTCTTAGGGGAATTCAGTCACTTGTGCCAACAATGCCTCTTATCCTGTTCAGGGAGTTGGAAAGATTGTGCTTACTGCTGCAAATGGTAGTTCTTTCACACTTGTTGATGCACTTTATGTACCTGGGATCAAGAAGACTCTTTTGTTTGTATCTACACTTGCTAGACTTGGACTTGTAGTCAAATTTGTGGATGAAGTTGTGCAGTTCATGATCTCAATTTTGGTGATGAAATTGTTGCATCTGGTTTTTGTGCTGTGGGTTGTATAAGCTCACTTTGTATGACAAGTGTGGACAAAATTTTTCAAATGAAGTTGCAGATTCAAGGGCTATTTCAAATGCAAAACTGTGGCATGCACATTTTGGGCATCTGAATTTTGCCAGTTTGCTACGTTTGCAGAAATCTTATATGGTTGCTTCTTTGCCGCCTCTTGAAGCACCTGTCAAACATGTTTGTGAGGGTTGTATTTTGGGTAAAATGCAGTGTTCTATGTTGTGCAAAGGATGGTTCAGTTAGGGCCACATGCAGGTTGCAGCTTGTGCATAGTGATGTTTGTGGACCCAGGCAAACTCCATCCTTGGGCAATTACCTTTACCTCGTGACTTTCATTGATGATTACTATAGGCATGCATGGGTATTTCCGCTTAAAGCGAAGTTCGAAGTTTTTATGTGCTTCAAATACTTTCTGGCTATGGCTGAAAATGTCTTGAAATGTGGGCACCCTCCGTGATCGAGGGGGGAGTATATGTCTCATGAATTTATTGCATTTCTAGCTAGTCGTGGGATAAAACACCAATGTACAATACCTTATACGCCTCAGCAAAATGGTGTAGCTAAGAGGAAAAACAGGTCATTTATGGAATGGCACGATGTATGGTCAAAAGTCAAGATTTGCCACATTCTTTTTGGCTTGAGGCCATCATGTGTGCCACTTATGTACTTAATAGGTGTCATACAAAAGCTTTGTAGTCTATTACTCCATATGAAGCATGGCATGATAGAAAGCCTTCTATTGAGCACATGCGTGTTTTTGATTGTTGGCATACGCTTGGTGCCACAAACACAGCGCATAAAATTGGATGATAAGACTGTCACATGTATTTTTGTTGGTTGTAGTGTTGAAAGCAAAGGTTACAGGTTGTATCATCCACAAACAAAGCGTACTCTGGTTTCACAAGATGTAGTGTTTGTGGAAGATTCTGTTCAGCCCTTGCTGTCATATACTAGAGAGAGTAATGTAAGCTCACAAGACATTTATGACACTTTGTTGCCTCTTTTCAGTGGTGGAAGTTCGAATGTAAATTCCAATGAGAAAACTGTACAGCCTATGGGGGTTTTTGAAAATGTTATAGATCAGCCTATTACTGATGCAAATGTACATGATGTACTTTATGAGGAAAGGGCTGAAAATGAGAAAGCTAGAGGTATGCCAAAATGGCTGGTGCATACATTGCGTGACAGTAAATTGGATGCACCTTTGTCTAGTCGTACTCGTTCAGGCTCTTGCCATGCATCTTATGCATCAGATTGTTATGCTTTGGCCATGTCTAGCTTACATGATGTTGAGGAAGGTACATAGAGACATTTCTATGTAAGGTTGGACTTGAGGATTGCAAACCTATTGCCACTCCCATGGAAACAGGTATGAAATTGACTCTTCATGATGATCCTGTTGATGCCACTCTTTACCAAACTGTTGTTGGATGCCTCATTTATGTATGCAACACAAGGCCAGATATTCAGTTTGCAATCTCACAGGTCAGTAGATTTATGCATAGCCCACGGACTAAGCATTGGTAGACTGTCAAGAAGATTTTCCACTACCTTAGTGGCACTTTACATCTTGGCTTGTTTTATCCCAAGGGGGGATCATTGCCGCCAGGCTTACATACTTTTTTGGACTTAGATTGGGCTAGTTATTTTGACACGTGAATGTCCACAAGTGGTTTTTGTTTCATGCTTGGCAGTTCATGTATATCATGGTTGAGCAAGAAGCAACCTACTGTGGCCACTTTGAGTTGTGAGGCTGAGTACAGGGCAATATTTACAACTACGGTAGAGTGTGTATGGCTCAGACGCCTTATGGATGATTTGGGTGTTGGACAGGACACTGCCAACACTATCTACACTGACAGTCAGAGCACATTGACAGTTGTGAGGAACCCAATTTTTCATGCTCGCACAAAGCACATTGAGGTGTATTACCACTATGTCAGGGAGAGGCTCTCAGCAGGAGAGATCAGCTTGGCTTATGTGCCATACAGGAAAACCTTGCAGATCTTTTCACAAAGGCATTGTCTCGTGAGAAGTTCGAAGCTTTCCGCAAAGCTTTGTGCTTACTTCCTTTGTGGACTGATCATGTCCTCAAGGCATGGCACTTCCCTTTACTCATGTGCCAACTCGCGTTCACCGCATCACTCCAGGGAGGATTTTTACCATATACATGTGGTAGTGATGTGTGTGAACACACTAGGACCGCCGTGGCATTTTTCCCCTCTTTAGGAGGTTTTTCCCCCCGTGCATTGCATATACGCCCATCACTCTAGGGCTATCAATCTTTCCATTGCACACTAAGTAAAACACTCTCAGTGTGACTCTTGAGCTTCCTTTGTCTTCTCCAAGTTGTGTGTGTTTTCTTGCAACCCTAATTCCAACAATATTATATTTTTTATAGCAATTTTTCCCGCTAGCAATTTGACCAAATAATTCGTTGAATAGGTCATGTTTGTAATTGTATTAGTAGACTGCTCTCTAGATAAGAGTATGGTCAAGAAATAGAGAAGTAGAGAACTTCAGCTCTTGCAAGCGTGTACACACACACACACACACACACACACACACACACACACACACACACACACACACACACACACACACACACACACATGTTACCATATACATGTGGTAGTGATGTGTGTGAACACATTAGGACTGCCAAGGCATTTTTCCCCTCTTTAGGAGGTTTTTTCCCCTGTGCATCGTATATACGCCCATCACTCTAGGGCTATCTATCTTTCCATTGCACACTAAGTAACACACTCTCTATTGTGTGCCTTGAGCTTCCTTTGTCTTCTCCAAGCTGTGTGCATTTCCTTGCAACCCTAATTCCAATAATTGGTATCAGAGCAGGTTGCATCCTCCCGGGCTCATTCGCCAGCAGCTCCA
Organism: Adiantum capillus-veneris; assembly: GCF_014529385.1. Taxonomy (NCBI): domain Eukaryota; kingdom Viridiplantae; phylum Streptophyta; class Polypodiopsida; order Polypodiales; family Pteridaceae; genus Adiantum; species Adiantum capillus-veneris. The sequence goes on along the minus strand of NC_140955.1, from coordinate 58,539,270 downwards.
GTACATGCCTGCTCACTTTCTTCGATTTCTGTGAGCTTTGGCGAGTAATTGCAGGTCGACCAAAATTTTGGGAGAGCTCATAGAGCGTAGTCTGCTCAGCTTTTTGATTCGGGCTCATTTCGGCCTCGTTTCCACTACAGGCAGTACTACACAAGCTAATTCATCATTTTGTGCAGAATTTTTGTTAGTGCCATTTTTTGCATAACAAGTGCCTTACATATTCTACGGTTTGTGATGTATAACACGTGTTGTTCCCGCTTCATTTCTCCTCTTTTCGGGTAGTTTTCACATCAAGTGTAGCATTTACCAAGGCTGACAATAACACAGATGTGTTGAAGATTTTTTCTACTGAGGACAGATTGGATAGGGATAATTACCCTATGTGGGCTTACATGATGCAACATGTTCTTGTGTCAAAGGGAGTCTAGAATATTGTGCAGGGCATTGATGTACGTCCTGGTTCTGAGGATGCAGCGATGTTGAGTAATGTTGCAGGTCTTGCTGCAAGAATTGCTGCTATTAGAGTTGTTTTTCCTACGACAGAACAATCTCATTGGGATGTAAAGGATGCACAGGATCATGCATTGATTGCGTTGTCTGTGAAGCGCACCATTGTTCCTCACATTCATTCAGCAAAATCTGAAAAACGGGCTTGGGATATTTTGGCCGGTCTTTATGCAAGTCGCAATGAGGCTAAAATTGCTTTGCTGTGTAAAGAGATGGAGTCAAAGATTATGCATGAGGAAGATGATATGGGCACTTTCCTTGCTAGTGTCAAGGATATCAATGAGCAACTTATTTATGTAGGTGAAGTCATATCAAACAGTTCCCTTGTGCAGACTGTTCTTGATGCCTTACCAGATTCTTACCAAACTTTTTCTAGTACTTGGAGACGTATGACTCAAGGAAATCTTGAAGTTGTCAAGTTTGATCTATTATACACATTGCTGTTGCAAGAGTCACTTTCTAGAAAAAACAGGACTAGCCAACATGCAATTGAACAGGCTTTTATTGCTTCTCAAAGAAAGGGTGGTAACAGCAATGCAACCACTTCTTATGGTTATGCTGCGAGTGGAAAAAATTATGTTCCTAATGCTTCTGCTAGCAGCAATTTGTCTGAAAATTCTGGTGATAAGGGAAAAAACAAGATGCATTGCCATTATTGTAAAGCTAATGATCACTTGAGCAAGCAGTGTCCTAAGTTGAAGGCCAAAGAGGCTAAGAGGAAAGAGGGTGGTTCCACTGCAAATGCTAGTTCCACTACAAATGTAGCCATTGTTGAGTAGACTGTGATGTTGATGTTGATGCAGAATGGGCTTTTAGTGCAAAGTGCACTTACAATCCCGTTGTCTGTGATGCATGCATGTCAGTTGCTGCAGATTCACATGTGTGGTATTTCGGTAGTGGTGCTACAAAGCACATTACCTCACATCGTGAATTGTTCACCTCTCTCAAGTCTGTCCCTCATGGGAATTCAGTCACTTGTGCCAACAATGCCTCTTATCCGGTTCAGGGAGTTGAAAAGATTGTGCTTACTGCTACAAATGGCAGTTCTTTCACACTTATTGATGCACTTTATGTACCTGAGATCAAGAAGAATCTTTTGTCTGTATTTGCACTTGCTAGACTTGGACTTGTAGTCAAATTTGTGGATGACAGATGTACAGTTCATGATCTCAGTTTTGGTATGAAATTGTTGCATCTGGGCTTTTGTGACGTGGGCTGTATAAGGTCACTTTGTATGACAAGTGTGGAATTTTTTTTGCAAATGTAGTTGTTGATTCAAGGGCTATTTCAGATGCAAAACTTTGGCATGCACGTTTTGGTCATTTGAATTTTGCCAGTTTGCTGCGTTTGCAGAAATCTGATATGGTTGCTTCTTTGCCGCATCTTGAAGCACGTGTCAAACATGTTTGTGAAGGCTGTATTTTGGGTAAGATGCAACGTTCGAAGTTTCCAAAGGATGGTTCAATTAGGGCCACATGCAGGTTGCACCTTGTACATAGTGATGTTTGTGGGCCCATGCAAACTATGTCCTTGGGCAATTACCTTTACTTCGTGAATTTCGTTGTTGATTAATCCATGCATGCATGGGTATTTCCGCTTAAAGCAAAGTCTTAAGTTTTTATGTGCTTCAAATAATTTTTGGCTATGGCTGAAAATGTCTCAAAATGTACTATGGGTACCCTCCATTCTGATCGAGGGGGGGAGTATATCTCTCATGAATTTAATGCATTTTTGGCTAGTCATGGGATAAAACACCAATGTACAGTTCCTTATCCACCTCAGAAAAATGGTGTTGCTGAGAGGAAAAACGGGTCACTTACGGAAATGGCACGATGTATGGTCAAAAGTCAAGCTTTGCCGCATTCTTTTTGGCTTGAGGCCATCATGTGTGCCACTTATGTACTAAACATGTGTCCTACAAAAGCTTTGCATTCTATTACTCTATATGAAGCATGGCATGATAGAAAGCCTTCTATTGAGCACATGCGTGTTTTTGGTTGTTTAGCATATGCTTTGGTGCCACAAACACAGCGCAGAAAATTGGATGATAAGGCTGTCAAATGTATTTTTGTTGGTTATAGTGCTGAAAGCAAAGGTTATAGGTTGTATCATCCACTAACAAAGCGTACTCTGGTTTCACGGGATGTAGTGTTTGTGGAAGATTCTGTTCAGCCCTTGCTGTCATGTACTAGAGACAATAATGTCAGCTCACAGGACATTTATGACACTTTATTGCCTGTTTTCATGGTGGAAATACGAATGTAAATTCCAATGAGGCAAATGTACAACCTATGGGGGTTTCTGAAAATGTTACAGATCAACCTATTATACTGATGCAGGTGTACATGATGTACTTGATGAGGAAAGGGCTGAAAATGAGCAGGCTAGAGGTATGCCAAAATGGTTGGTGCATACATTCCATGGCAGTTAATTGGATGCACCTTTGTCTAGTTGTACTCGTTCAGGCTCTAGCCATGCATCTTATGCATCAGATTGTTATGCTTTGACTGTGTCTAGCTTACATGATGTTGAGGAACCTCTATCTTTTGATGAAGCACATAATTCAAAAATTGGATGGCTTCCATGCAATCAGAATATGATGCACTTATAGAAACTGACACATGGAATTTATGTGATTTGCCTCCTGGCAAAAAGACCATTGGTACAAAGTGGGTTTACAAGTTGAAACGTAAGCCAGATGGTGAGATCGATCGCCATAAGGCTCGACTTGTTGCAAAGGGTTATGCACAACAAAATGGCATAGATTATGAAGAGACTTTTGCTCCCACTTGTCATATGACTACTGTGCGTTTTCTATGTGCATTGGCAACTCATTTTGGTTGGGATGTACATCAATCAGACATTGTTATTTCTTTTTTGAATGGTGACATATTTGAGGAAGTTTATGTAACGTAGCCTCGCGATTTTGTCAAGAAAGGACGAGAGACAAAGTGTACAGATGTAAGAAGGCTTTGTATGGGTTGAAGCAATCTCCTCGTGCTTGCTATGAGAAAGCTGACACTCATTTGGTCAAACAAGGCTTTTGTAATAGTCCAACAGAAAGCACATTATATGTAAAGCGTGAGGGTGATGTACTTCTCATTGTGGTTCTTTACGTCGATGATTTGCTGATCACTGGACCAAATGAGAGACATATTGCTGAATGTAAGGCTGATTTGAATGCTACTTTCAAGATGAAAGATTTGGGCCTATTGCATCATTACTTGGGTATACAGTTTAAGAAGTGAGATGGTGGTATTGCCTTGTGTCAGAAAAGTTACATAGAGACATTAGTATGTAAGTTTGGACTTGAGGATTGCAAACCTATTTCCACTCCCATGTAAACAGGTTTGAAGTTGAGTCTACATAATGCTGGTGATCCTGCCTATGTCACTCTAACTGCTGTTGGCTGCCTCATTTATGTATGCAACACGAGGCCGGATATTCAGTTTGCAGTCTCACATGTCAGCAGATTTATGCATAGCCCAGGGTCTAAGCATTGGCAGGTTGTCCGCTACCTTAGTGGCACTTTACATCTTGGCTTGTTTTATCCCAAGGGGGGATCATTACCTCCAGACTTACATGATTTTTTGGACTCAGATCGGACTGGTTGTTTTGACACGCGAGTGTCTACAAGTGGTTTTTGTTTCATGCTTGGCAGTTCATGTATATCATGGTTGAGCAAGAAGAAACCTACTATTGCCACTTCTAGTTGTGAGGCTGAGTACAAGGCACTCTTCACATCTACGGTTGAGTGTGTATGGCTCAGACGCCTTATGGATGATTTGGGTGTTGGACAGGACATTGCCAACACTATCTACACTGACAGTCAAAGCGCATTGGCAGTTGCAAGGAACCCAATTTTTCATGCTCGCACAAAGTACATTGAGATGCATTACCACTATTTTAGGGAGAGTCTCTCAGTAGGATAGATCATCTTGGCTTATGTGTCAACACATGACAACCTTGTAGATCTTTTCACAAAGGCATTGTTTCCTGAGAAGCTTGAAGCTTTCCGCAAATCTTTGGGCTTACTTCCCTTTGTGGACTGATCATGTCCTCAGGGAATGGCACTTCCCTTTACTCATGTGCCAGCTCTCGTTCACTGCATCACTCTAGGGGGGATTTGTTACCATATACATGTGGTAGTGATGTGTGTGAACACACTAGGACCGCTGGGGCATTTTTTCCGTCTTTAGGAGGTTTTTACCCCCGTGCATTGTATATATGCCCATCAGTCTAGGGCTATCTATCTTTCCATTGCACACTAAGTAAACACACTCTCTATTGTGTGCCTTGAGCTTCCTTCGTCTTCTCCAAGCTGTGTCAGCTTGGCTTATGTGCCAACACATGACAACATTGCAGATCTTTTCACAAAGGCATTGTCTCGTGAGAAGCTCGAAGCTTTCCGCAAAGCTTTGGGCTTACTCCCCTTTGTGGACTGATCATGTCCTCAGAGCATGGCACTTCCCTTTACTCATGAGCCAGCTCTCATTCACCGCATCACTCCAAGGGGGATTTGTTACCATATACATGTGGTAGTGATGTGTGTGAACACGCTAGGCATTTTTTCCCTCTTTAGGAGGTTTTTTCCCCCATGCATTGTATATTCGCCCATCACTCTAGGTCTATCTATCTTTCCATTGCACACTAAGTAACACACTCTCTATTGTGTGCCTTGAGCTTCCTTCGTCTTCTCCAAGTTGTGTGCGTTTCCTTGCAACCCTAATTCCAGCAACACACACACACACACACACACACACACACACACACACACACACACACACACACACACACAAAGATGGAGGCAAAATAATGTACTTTTTCTTCTTCACTAACTCAAGATAAGAGGTCTAGAAAACATAAGGGAAAAATACAACATAAAGGGGAACTAGTACAATGGTCTAGTGTAAAGCCCTAGTGAGTGAGGTGAGTAGATAAGTGTGCCATCACTCCGGTAGGTAGACCATCTTGGTGTAGTACCAATCACTACGAAGATATGTGTATCCACTAAGGTGTACCAGTGATGATGGCTGTCGGTGGTAGTCATCCACGAGTAGTACATGCTAAGCTTGATATCTCAACACTCCCCCTCAAGCTCAATGCCATCTCCCGTATGCCAAGCATTGCTCAAAATTGATGTACCTTCTTTGATCCAAGGGCCTTTGTGAAGATATCTGCAACCTACTCATCCAATGCCACGCATTCAAGGTCGATGTTCCCTGCTACCAAGACCCTCTCCCTGATGGAGTGGTAGTGACCTCAATGTGATTTGTCCTTGCATGAAACATTGGGTTTTGTGCCAACTCTATGCTTTTGAGAATGTCACAATAGATGACAACCGGTCTTTGTACCTGTACTCAAAAGTTGTGAAGTAGCAATCCGAGCATTGCTACCTACATAGTGCCACCCACTATAGCACCCCTGTACTCTACCTTTGTACTCAAAAGAGCAACCGTAGGTTGCTGCTTTCTGCTCCATGTGATAGTAGCACTCCCAAGTGAGAACATGAAGCTTTTGGTAGACCTACGATCGTATGTACTACCAAAGTAGCACTCGCATAGCCAAAGTGCACCTCACCGCATCCAAGTGTGGTTTTCTTGGAGACTGCATAAACTGACTCATCAGTCCAACTATGTAGCTCAAGTGTGGATGTGAGATAGTCAAGTAGATCAAGATGTCCACAGTCTTCCTCTACATGGCAGCATCCTCAAGCACTTGACTTGCATCATTATCCAACTTCAAATTCTACTCTTAAGGCATTGCAATTGGCTTACAATCAGCCATACCATACTATTTCAACATATCCAAATCATATTTCATTTGTGACAACTATACACCCCTACTGTGCAAATAATTTCAATGCCCAATAAATGTTGCAAGTCTCCCAAGTCTTTCATCTCAAACTCCTAAATAAGTAGATCTTCCACACCCTACTTCAGCCATATTATCACCTGCAAGAATCAAATCATCCACATAAATGCATATCACCACAATTCCTGCCTCATTCTTTCACACATACAATGAAAGATCTGCATCAAGCATCTCAAAGACCAATGAAATGAGGAATTCCACAATCCTCTCATGCCAAGCTCTAGGTGATTGCTTCAACCCATACAACGCTTTCTTGAACTTGCATACAAGGCCATGTAGCCTCATATTTGCATAACCTTGTGGATGCTCCATATACACAACTTTCTCTAAGTCTTGATTCATAAATGCATTCTTTACATCCATTTTCTTCAACACCCATTCTAATGCGGTAACCACTGCAATAAACACACAAATGGTAGTCATGTTGGCTACAAGGTTAAATGTCTCCACATAATCAATCCCATAAGTTTGTGCATTACCTTCGGCTACAAGCCTTGCCTTGTACCTACTCACACTGCCATCATCATTATGCTTTATTTTGTAAACCCACTTACATTCAATTGTCTTTTTATCTTTTGGTAATGGTACCAATTCCCATGTTCCATTTGCATCAAGTGCCATCTCTTTATCGATAGCTTGATGCCATTTTTCATCTTTGACAGCATCCTCAAAACATATGGGTTCTACCTTCTTTGTAATCTTTGCCATATATGCACAATGATAAGCTGCATAGATGTCATAAGTCAATCTTTGCACAAGATTTTTTACTCTTTCTGACCTACATGGTTGAAGATCACTTCCAGGTGCCTTGTTCCTTGCTTGCACCCGGAGTTTTCACAGAAGGTGTGCCAAACTCCTCATCCAAACTCTACTCAAATCCACTACTATTGCCATCATATTGACCAACACTTAAATTTGGCAACTTAGGGGCATCATCAACTTTTTCCTTCCCTTTCCTTGATACATTTGAAGAGTTAGCATGACTCACTCTTTCACGTAACCTAACAGTCCATAAATTCTCACCATGACCTACACTCAAGACTTGTGATTGTGCACCTGTATTTTCAGCAGCTTTTTCTTACATCATCAGTCCCCAAATCATCTTTTACATTAGCATACCGACTTCTCATTTCATTTAAAAAAAACATCCTTGCTCACCCTCACTTTACCCATGACAAGATTGTAATAGTTGTATCGTTTCTGCACAAGGGAATAGCCAATGGACGCTCATTTTTCTGCTTCAAATCAAGATTACTTCTTAGCTCATCCGGAACATGCACATAAGCAATACATATGAACATTTTAAAATCTAATACATCCAATTTTTCACAAGTGAACTTCTCTTCAGGTGTCATATCATGTATTGTTGCAGCAGTAGGGTCATGTTCATACTGTAAACACCTGTAGCAAATACCTCACCCCAATAACAATGAGACATGTTTTTCTCATTCATCAACACTATAGCAACCTCTGCAATGTGCTTGTTCTTTTGCTTAGCAAAACCATTTTGCTATGTAGTATACTTGCATGAAAACTGCCTCTAAACTCTATGCTTTTCCAAAAACCCATTGAGAAGTATTCTCCCTCTCCATCGGACCTTAGGCACTTTACATGTTTTCCAGTCTATTTTTCAACCATAACTTTGAAATTTTGAAAGTGCATAAACACCTCACTTTTTTGCTTCATGAAATAGACCCATCCCTTCCACTTATTGTCCTCAACAAAACTCACATAGTGTCTACATCCACCCATAAATGCAGTCTTTGCCGGACCCCATACATCTGTATGCACTAAATCCAATGCATTCCTGTTTACATTCTCATCATGAGGAAAGGATGCTTTTGTGTTTTCCGAATTGACAAGATTCACAAACTTTATGTATTTTAGCAACTCTAAAAGTAAGTAAACCCGTAACCATCTCTTTGGTTTACATCATTTTCAGCCTCTGTGTCAAATTTCTATATCTAGAACAACGCACCTCGTGTAAACATGGCATCATTCACCTCGAGCACATTTACATCCAAATTAAACTATCTTCCCACTTTCTTTCCTTGCACAACCAACCTTCCATTCTTCTTATGCTCTTCGACAAAGAGACCATCAGAGTTAAACCTGACCTGTAAACCCTGCTCGATCATTTGCCCAGCAAAAACCAAGTTCTTTGTAATGTTGTTGGGTACATGGAATATATCAGCCAGGTAATTCACTTTACCATTGTCATAGGCAATGACATATTTTGTGTATGCATAATAGGATGTGTCCCAATTTCTTCATAACTAAGACTTTGTAAAGTTTGCATTTTCCTTGAATCACTCACCATGACTAGTCTTGTGATTCGATGCACCGGAATCCACATACCGGACAATTATCACTGGATTTTTCCACATTTGAAGACATAATATTCAACATGTTCTACACCACAAATAGCCTCTCAGGCTCATCTACATTTCCGCCAGTGGTTGCATAATTGTTTTGCTACCTCCTGTCTGGACAATCACGTTCAAAGTGACCATGTCTTCTACAACCCCAACACACTACATCGACATGCATTATTGCATTGCACATTTCCATGACCTCTTGGAATCCCCCTACCTCAAAAGTTTCCTCAACCACCTGTATTCCGACCTTGATTGTTATTCTGTTGTCATGCTTGGTGATTGCCTCTTCCTTGGCCTGGTCCACAACTTGTACCACGTCCTCTTCCTCTTCCTCTTCCACTGTTGTTGCAAATGACCTGTTCATAATTGTTTCCACCATGCGTAGAGGAGTCTTCCTCAAGATCCTTCCCTTCCACAATCAGTAAGGACACCAAATTTGTGAATGAGTGTATGTTCTCTCGAAGATGAATGCCAATTTTGAGTTGCATGTATTATGGACCCAAACCTCGCGAGACAAGCATACTTCTACTTTAATGATCATCATTGATTGTAACGCCAATCAATGCAAGTGACTCACATATTTCCTTCATCTTTAGCGAATAGTCATTGATGGATAGGTTTTTCTTATGCACAGTATTCAACTCAGTCTTTAACTGCAGCTTCCTTGCCTTTGTGTTGGTAATATCCAATGACAATAAAGTTTTCCAAGACTCCTTAGGGGTATGAGCATCTTGTATATGCCCAATCATAGTGTCATGTACACTCACAAAAAGCCAATACATGCCCTGGTTCCAATCTTTAAACGTCTTTATTGATGCAGTTATCGCACCTTCCTCTAGTAATGGTGGTGATGTCTCATGCTCTCCATCAATGTAGTCCCAATAACCTTTGCCCATAAGGAAATTGGTCATTTTGAACTTCCAAGCATGGAAGTTGTTCTTGTCTAGCTCTTCACTAACAATTTAGTTAAGCCCATCATTGTTGGACGACATGTTTCCAACCCTTCACCAAGTCTCTAAGTAGACTGCTAAAAATAGTCAGTTACCACATGTAATCACAATCTGCGTACATACACCTATTTCACTATGCTAACAGTGTTTGTGAAAATTGCAGCCGAACCGAAGCTTTCTGCACCACCAATATGCAGATTTGCAAAATCTAGAACCTTAGCTCTTTTGCATGCGAACGCACTCTAACTCCAAAATGGGTGTTGGAACATGCTTGGAATGGAAATCTGGCTGTACAGTCGTAGTCCAAAGGATTGTATAGAATCTTGAGACGAACAATCTCCGAAAGGAATCACCTCAATTGGAGATCATTTGACGATGGCTCTCGAAAATATCGAGACCGCTTCCTAGACTGCTCTCCTGCTTGATGCTCCAAGCTCCTCAGACACAACCAAGCTCTGATACCATGTCAAGAGTAGAGAAGGAGAGAGCTTGAGCTCTTGCAAGCACACACACACACACACAAAGATGGAGGCAAAAGGCTGTACTTCTTATTCTTCACTAAATCAAGATAAACATAATGGAAAAATACAACATAAATGGGAACTAGTACAATAGTCTAGTGTAAACCGCTAGTGAGTGAAGTGAGTAGATAAGTGTGCCATCACTCCGGTAGGTAGACCAGCTCAGGGTAGTACAGCTATAATATCACTTGCAAAGATATGAGTATACACCCAGGTGCGCCAATGATTATGATTGTCAGTGGTAGTCATCCAAGAGTAGTACTTGCTCAGTACATGTTGAGCCTAACATCTCAACAAGTATGATACAAAAATATTGGGAACATAATATTGCAGTGACTACCATGTTTATGTTCATGCATGTTGTCACTTGCATCGCATGGTTGACGTGATGGTGGGGCTCCATTTTTGTTCTGACCGGACTAAGAGCATGTGCTAAGAAGAAGGATTTGTACCAAGCAAATAGGATACACACAACTACATATGCATTTTTCTCTTGTGACCTTGCTCCCTTGCACGTGTCTACATGTGTTCTTGTCCTCCCATCTCAGTTGCACCGTGGTTATCACGGGCGTGCCAAAGTGGTGAGTGCATGTGTTCATCACATGCTGCACCTTGGATAGGCATCGTCATCCTAAATACAAAGCGAGGATGCCGTATGGTGAAGGATAAAACTGCAACCAGGCAAAAACTAAGAAAAAATAAAAAATTGCAACCTTGCTGCAAGAAACTCTATGCCTAGCTCTTTCGTCACCTCTCCACCCTCCATAAGAGTAGTGACAATCATCATCCACCATCCAGATGACTATGAAATGATAGACGTAATCGAATTGAAGGTGTCGATAGAGATAACTGAAGCGCAATTATCATCATTTTTTCTAACAATCTACAACAATAGTCAATTTTGTTTTAAAAAAACTGATATGCAAAGTTTGTGATATTTATGCAATTGAATATTTGAAAAAATATTGAGAGGAAGCATGTATGGTTTAGGAACAGAACGAGGCACTCATGCAGGGAAGCCATGATCGAAGGGAAGTTTTTTCTACAGGTGTTTGATTGAGTAAATGGTTATGAAAGAAGGGTAACAAGAATTGATATTTAGGCTGTCACTTTTCATAATAGTGCCCTTCTTAAATCGTGGCACATATGTGCAGTGTTTCTATACCTATTTCTTCTTTGATGTAAGATCCACTCCAATAGAAACCCATATGCAACCAAGGTGTTGTGTGTAGACCTTAACTTGGGTTTAGACGCTTAGCTTAATTTAGAGGTAGGCCTTAATGGGTGTGTCTCTACCAAGTTGTGTGACCAGGTTGGAGGCCAACGTGTCTAGAGCAACTTGGGAATTTGGATGTCAAAAAGTATGGAAGATGGAAAGTCTCTAGCCATTCTTAACCTGAGTACAAGCTAGATTATAAAAATTGTTGAAATAACATTTTCTTCAATGAGTGTTTTTTTTTTTGGTGTTCAAAGAATCATTTGTATCACTTCTCAGCTAGGGTTAAGATCGCAGGATTTGCTCTTTGCAATTGAAAGCTTGGGATAAAGGTTCATGAGAGCTGCTCTTTTGTAGTGCATTGAGAGAGAGATTGTATGAATATAGTTTTGGAGTCTTTGTATGTAGATGTTTGGGATGTGTGTACGTGGATAGGCATCTTTGCATGTCTCTTTCTCCCTATCTCTCCTATGTATTAACTATTGTTAAAGGTGGCAAAGTGGGACATATCGATCGAAAGGCGGCGGGCCACATATTACACACTCTTAGCTTTGAACAAATTCTCTTTCTTGTTACCATAGGGAGCAAGAGTTTCACTCATAGACTTTTAAATGCTATTCTCTGTCTAGAGCTGGCATTCACTTTTTTGGCATGCTTGACAAAAGCATTAGAGAACAAAGGATTAAACAATATATTAGAGTTTGATCCCATGATGTGAGATATTGATAAAAAGTCCTTTCATTTAAGGATTTCAAAAAAAATCATTTCACTAAATTATTTTATTATTTTCTATGCTTATTAAATCTATCTTTTCTTATTAAAAGAAGTATTAAAATATTCTTTTGTTTAGATTTAATATATCTTTTTACTTTATTTTTTAATTACATATGATTTTTTCACAAAATGTAAAAATTATCAATTTATTTAATTTTATTGCGTCCTGTTAGACCTACCTTTTTTTATGAAACATTAAAAAAAATTGTTTTAATTTGACAATGGTTCTATTTTACTTCCTTTTCATTTGTTTTGTTTTAGAATGCCAATGTGAGCCTTTCAACTTCTTGTTTAAGTCTTGCCCTTTGTAACATAAACGCCATTTGTGATTATACGTGTATAATGGACGATAAAATTTTATATTAAACTACAAAAAAAGACATGTGATTGTAAGCACTCATTCATATCCACTCCCCATAACTCTCCCTCCCCCCCAAACCCCCCATGATGGGTCTTATCCTTAGTAGGCCTTCATGAATCTTCACCTTGTTTAAACAAATTGAAAGTTCATTATGGCCTACATACGGTTATTGAGAGGAATTTAATAATAAAAATCTTTCTAGTTAGAGAAAATAAAAATGACAGTAATATTTTAAAATATTTGTTATCATAATAAAATGTTATGTTTTTTGAAAACAAGTGTAACAATAAACTATGTAGATTACAATATAGTTATCCACTAAGCAATGGCTCTAGCTAGTCGATAAGGCTAAAGCGACAAGAAAGTAGAACCCGCGGCCGGCGTAGGTGTTTTTTGTGTGTGTTTTTCTTGCCTGTGGACATTATAAGTAAAAAGAGATTGCATCATTTTATGTTGTTTGGGAGGCATGAGCTGCTAAAAGAACTTGCGGCAGTTGTGTTGGGGTATAGGCGTCTGTGCCTTGCCCGGCCGCCCAGAGTCTGGGCGCCCACTGACTTGTATACCTTATACATAGCATAAGTGTATAGGGGGCTGCTCACTTTTTTGAGTCTCCCCACCCACATCGTGTCTGTCTCCTTCTCTCTCTCTCTCTCAATCTCAGTCTGTGGTGCTCCCCGATCCCCTTCAATTGGTATCAGAGCTATGGTGACCGCGGAGAGCACGACGGCTTTGAGAGCTTCGAGGCGATAGCTCGCTCGCTCTCGACGGTGGAGTTCGATCGCGGAGTTTCACGGAGAGCGATTTTAGCTTGAGGAGCATTGTCTTTGGAGCTTAGGAGCTTGGTGTGGTCAAGCTTGGTCGAGGAGGCGGTTGCGGCTTCCTTGGTGAGAGGAGCTTTTGAGCTCAGTGGAGCTCGTTAGAGAAGTGCTCGGCGGAGGAGAGCTTGACATTCGAGTGCTTGGATGCTGTTGTGGCAGAGCTCTTGTGTTGGAGCTTGCATTGAGAGGACATTGCATCACGCAGAGTGGAGCAGGAGCAGGTTCAAGACTGTGTGCAGCTCGTTTTTGCCATTTTCGGGCTCTAAAACGCAGTTTTTTGCGTAGCTCCGTCATACAGAGTCAGATCTACATGATCCAGGAGTCTAGGTCAGGGTTTTGGCACGCTCCGGACGCAATGGTGATGTCTATTTGCTGAAATTATGCTTTGAATTACAGCAGGTACAGCAGCAAGTTTATTTGTGCACTCTCGGGTCCCAAAAACACTGTTTTTGGCATAGCTTTCACACCCGGACTCGGATACATATGATCCAGGAGTCTACCTTGGGGTTTTGGCACGCTCCGGACGCGCTCGTCATATCAGAATTGTAAAATTCTGAACGCTGAATTTTCTGCAGCAGTAGTTGTTTATTGTGTGTCGAGGATTCCACACATGGTTTGCTCTCAGATGTGAGAGTGATATTTGCTGCAAGTTTCCTCACAGGTGGGAGGATACGATGTATGCCTTATGTGGTTTGATACTCAGGGAGACTAATGTGATTGCATTTTGAGCTCGGCAATGTATGCCTCGAGCATGTTTTTGGCAGTCACAGGTAGAGCAGATATTTGTGTACTAGATTTGCAGGTGTTTGCAATGATGTATGCAAAGTGTGGAGATTGGTGCATGCATTTGGAGTGCGGTTTGATGCGCTTTGGTTGCTCATGGTTTTGAGCGTGCAGTCAGTTTGGTTACTGGTTTTGTGGCCGTTTTACTGACGAAACTCTGGCGAAATTTTCCCAGGAGTTTTATGCGCATCATTTATGCGATCTAGGTAGAGATTGCGGGTTGCACTCAGCATTTGTGTGCGGTGTTCTCTGCAGGTGGGAGATTTGTGCGTGTGTATGCATCGATACCGCACAGTGTGGGCTTGGTGATTAGCTCACGGGTCTGACAGGCGTACAGTTATCTTGGCACACTCACAGGAGTGAGTATTGTGATGTATGCTTGTGTGGCTACGAGCTAGGTAGCCGGATTCGAGCACTAATGGCTTGAGGTTTTTCAGCAGGTTTCAGCTACAGGTTTACAAGTTTACAGGCAGGTTTGAGGGCTTATTTGGGTGCTGAATTTTCAGCCATTGTTTCCTCTTTGCAGGTGTCCATGTATGGCTCAGTTGTAGGCTGATTTGGGACACATTTGTGACTTGTTTATGCAGCTGTTTAAGAGCTGAATTTTGGGGCTGTTTTGGGGCTTATTTGCAGCCATATCTTACAGCCATATTTGCAGACTTTTGTTGATGCAATTCGAGCCAGTTTAGGGCTGATTTGGTTGACATTTGCTACTCATTGTTGGTTGCTCTTTTGCGAGCATTATGGCTGATTTTTCATTTGACTTCCAGCGTTATGGTCTGACACAGTTTGATGGTGCAGATTTTGTTGCTTGGAAGGAGCATATGCTTGTTGCATTGGCGGATTTGGGGCAGGATAAACCCTTGCGTGGTTTATCGGCGAAGCCCAATTCTATGCGTGATGATGATTGGCAGGATCTTGATGAGTTAGCCATGTCTACGATTTGTTTGCATCTGGTTGAGTCTGTTTACTGGCAGGTCTCGAGGGAGACTACAACTCATGCTTTATGGCAGAGTTTACATGATATGTACGCGACATCCATGTCTACAGGGGAGTCTAGTCCCACTTCTATGTCCATGGGAGAGATTGGTCCCACACGCAAGTCTCGACGGCATAGAGACTTGACATGTTGGCATTGTGGACATAGAGGGCACATTAGGCGTCGATGTTTCAGGCGTTTGAGACAACGGAGGCGACAGATTCGTGATGCAGATTTGGGCATGACAGATGCTAGTGAGATCAGTACAGTGGTTACTGAGTATGCTTGTGACGGCGATGTCACATTTACATCTAGCTTGTCTTCAGACGACCTTATGTCTACGGATTGCATATCGGATTGCACATTGTCTTCACATTGGTTACTAGATTCAGATGCTACTTTCCATGTCACGTCGCATCGTGAGTGGTTTAGCACGTTTTCTAGTGGGAGACTTGGTTGTGTGCACATGGCTGATAGTGTTATGTATGACATTGAGGGTACAGGAGACGTATGTTTGTCCTTGCCCAGTGGTATGAGATTTACCCTGCATCATGTGCGTTATGTGCCAGATCTGAGACGGGATTTGATCTCAGTCAGACAGTTACGGGATAGTGGATGTCAGATTTCGCTACGAGAGCGAGATTTTGTGATGCATTTGGGTTCGCTAGTGATTGCGAGAGGTGCCAGGAGTGGTACACGTTACCCATTGCATGTGGATCACGTGAGAGACGGTGTTGTCTCTGTGATCATGCAGCCAGGTAGAGAGCGAGAGAGCAGGCGAGTCTCTTTTGCTTGTGGGTTGCAGGGTGCTTTGCATGGAGTGCAGAGCAGTGACCTTGTTGTGCAGGTTGCGTCTACGGATGCACAGGTAGAGCGGGACAGCTCTAGTGAGTCACAACAGGATGAGTCATCAGAGGTGATGACAGAGATGACTCACATGGATGTTGAGATGTCGACTATTGTGGAGTCATTTCTTGATATGCTTATGCCAGAGCTTGATGCAGATTCAGGACATATGGATACACTTGGTACACATGTGATATGTGGTGGGCACGAGGAGTCACTCCAGAGCTCGGAGTCAGAGTGCCATGGTCTCTATGATAGGGGACAGGATTGCCATGTGTTGAGTTCTGAGTTGGAGGTGGCAGAGGTTGCCAGGGTTGCATCAACGTTCGGTGTCCTTATGTACGAGATGCTGATCTCGAGGCCCGACATAGCAGCTGCAGTGGGAGCATTTGCAGCAGGGTTGATTAGTCGTTCGATGACTGATCTCGGCATAGAGCATAGGGGAGGTTTGCAGGTATTGCGTACATACTTGCAGTACGTGTGCGGTACGTCTGGTGGTGTATGGACTTACACGGGAGCAGGACAGCCGGATGCACATGATCACAGCCAGCCAGTGGGCATCGGTTGAGAGCGGTTTTCTCTCGCCTTTTTTAGTCTTTAGACTAGGTTCCCTTGCTTAAAGGCACAGTCGCCTTTAAGTGGGAGGTTGTTGGGGTATAGGCGTCTGTGCCTTGCCCGGCCGCCCAGAGTCTGGGCGCCCACTGACTTGTATACCTTATACATAGCATAAGTGTATAGGGGGCTGCTCACTTTTTTGAGTCTCCCCACCCACATCGTGTCTGTCTCCTTCTCTCTCTCTCTCTCAATCTCAGTCTGTGGTGCTCCCCGATCCCCTTCAAGTTGCTATATGGGCATTGTTACGATCGGAAGACAGTTCGGTTCCTATCTACCGTTGGTTTTAGAGAACTGCGAGAAGCTTGCCCTAGTACGAGAGGACTGGGTTAGGTCAACCTATGGTGTTCCGGTTGTTGTGCCAGTAACAGCGCCGGGTAGCTAAGTTGGTAGGGAAGAACCGCTGAAAGCATCTAAGCGGGAAATCCTTCTCTAGACAAGTTCTTCTACCGGGTGAAAGAACATCACTTTGATAGACGAGAGGTAAAAGCGCCGCAAGGACAATGGGCTTCCTCGTACTAATCTCTTTTCAAGATTCCACTAACGATGTTGTATGGTTACCCCAGGTGGGGCAAGGGATGGCACGAAAGCGCGTACGACACACACCTTAGCATGAGCACGTATAGCCGGGTAAAAAAACGATCTAAAGAGATGGGTAGCTAAAGTAAGGTTTAAAAACACTTAAATTGGGGTTAAAAGTATAGTTAGAGTAATACGTTTTAGTAAGATGCAAGGAATAGCTATGGTTAGAGTAATACGTTTTAGTAAGATGCAGGGAATAGCTATAGATTTGTGTTGGAGGGTAAATGGGCCGTAAATCAATACGATCGTAATAGTAATTGCAGCGTTTAAACTGCATAATATAAGAAGCTTTTCAAAAGCATAAAAGAGTAATATGTAAAAAAACACTTGGCAGCATTGTAACAAATTGAGGGGGTAAAAAAGGTTGGGAAAGATTTGTGTGTGGCCCAATAATACTCAATGCCCCTCTTTAAAGAGAGAGAGGTACACAAATGTCAATACCCTCCCACAAGGGCCTACAAAAAATAGTAAAAAAGAAAGTTTGTTGCCATGTGACACTAATCAACAAACTTTATCGGCACTCAAAATGCAACCCTCTACTAAATCCTTATGGAGTCCAAGAATTTACCTCTAGAATTTTAATGTATTGTCTTTAAGTTGGACAGGACACAAACACCACACTTCATCCCAGGTTGGCATCATCGATCTTGAGACACTCACATGTCGGAAAGTTTTCTTTGGACAAAAAGTTCTTTTCAGTAGTGCCAATTGCCTACTACCACTACTGTTCCTAGTAAAATCATTTTCCCAACCATACAAATTTTGTTTATATGGAATTTCCAGGAGGAAATTTCGATAGATTGAGCTTTTTTTTGAGTTTTACTTTAATTTCCCAAAATCTGAGGTGGAATATCTCCTTTATCTCTTGCTCCTAGTCCGCATTATTGAGTTTTCAAGCAACACAATTATAAGCTGAGACACACTTTTCTTGAACAATGTTTGGCACCTTCTTAAGTGTTTGGAGTGCTTTTGCAACTTTATGTGAACCAATGGAAGAAATGAACAAAGCGATAATTCTGGAGGTTTGCTCGAAATTTCAGTTGTTTTCACAATCAAATGTGTGGGATCTAGCCAAGCAATACGGTTGATGTTGACAAGGCATCAATGCTTAAAATGTTATTTTCATGAAAAACTTAAAAAAGAAACATGTCAAAAACCAATGAGGGCAAGTGACTATAATTGAAGTGTTATTCCTCCAAAGTTGTAGGTTTTTCTCACCTTCCTTTCCATGGTTAATTTGGCCCATTCCTATCTAGTCAAATCCAATTTATCTACTAACAAAACTATCGAAAAAAGTGGAATTCTTGTGCATGCGTAAGTTGTTGACAAAGGAGTCATAGGTGCTGGGTATGGTCCTGACTCCTCCTTTTAGTGCCCATCAATCTTGTTTTCCTGCTCATTGTTTTTTGAGAATGAAGAGCCAGTGTCTAACTACTTGATTTGATCTATCTCAAAACTTAGAGGTAAATTTTAAAATTTGTACACTAAACATAAGTTTTTTTTCAAGCACTTTGAATCCTCCATATGCTTATACGAAGAGGAAATATATACATTTGAATTGAACTTAACATTTCTAACTATATTTCTCAATAACTCTGAAGCTTGCCTTGCATTGCTCAAGCAAAAGAAACCTACATTTGCTATAATCCCACCTACAAATTTTGAGATTTACCTAGAAATTTCAAAATTGAAGGTGAGAAAACCTACAAAATCAAGAGAAATTTAGTGACGGAATCTTCATATAAATAGGCAATTTAGCTCAAAAATCTATCAAGTGTAGGTTTTCCAAGTTTTTGGAAACATAAAATTTTGAGCGGAGGATGGGAGAAAAGTTTTTTCAAGCACTAAGATGCAGTGCGGGGTTGAAAAGTGTGTCTTGATTTACAATTGTGTCCCTTGTGCCATTTGCTACAAAAAAAGATTCAAGAAAGCAACCCATGTGACATGTGGGTGGGGGTGTGTGGGCACAATCCCGTAAAGTGTATCAGATTGCAAACAAAGAAAAAAAAGACTAAAAAAAATAGAGTTAAACAAGAGAAAAAGGAGAAAAACTCGCCTAGATATCTAGTGTAAAAATTAGGTCGAATTTTTAAGATTTTCTCTTGAAAAGGTAATGAGAAGGAATTTTGTATGGTTGAGAGAATGATTAGAGAGAGAGACCCCACGTTTATTAGGTGGGAACCGTGGGATTATTAGGTGGGATGGGGGTGGCCACTGGCCCTAGGCGTCCAGCGTCCGGACAAAAAGCAAATGTGTGCAGGGAGCTTCATTTCAATTGTGATGGCCAAGGCGCAAAAGCAAGACAAGGGCATACGTACGTCGACTGGGACGTATGAACTTTGAAGGCCGAGCTCCAGCTCCTCATGCCTGAAAGCGCATATCTCTGCACACGGTCAGGAGCTCTGGCTGCCACGCACCTCTTTCTCTCACACACACATTCTCTCTCTCTCTCTCTCTCTCTCTCTCTCTCACACACACACACACACATCAACATCCCGGTTGATCTAACTTGGGCTTCATTTAATATGAATCCATCGCCAGCAGAAGTTCCAGTCGCTAGAACCCACCGCGAAAGAGCTGCTTTGCCGGCTGAGCTCTCTCTCTCTCTCTCTCTCTCACTCTCACACACACAAACACACACACACACAACTATCACACTAGCTGAGCCACTCATTACTTGAGAGGAAAAGAACTCACAAACACTAAGAGGGATAACAAGACGAGCTTCATTTCAACAGCACACCAGCTCACTTGAGCTCCATTGCTTGCCTGGGCTTGCAAGCACCGCCCAAACACAGGAGCGTGGTGCATGTGTGCGTGCACACACACACACACACACACACACACACACACACACACACACACACACAGCTCCCTTGATCACCTATGCCTTAAATTGCCTACTGTGTATGGGAGTTGTTTAGCACCCACAACTATGAATAGTGCACACAGCACCAAAAGATCTCAACCTTCACTAGCAACTGTAGCTTCAATTATATGGCTAATGATGGTGGACTCTCTAATAAGCACATGCCAAGCCCAGCTGGGGCAGCTGCCCCAACCTTTCGAGCAGCGATGGCGTCGCAATGCCAAGCTTGTCCCACTACACATGTCGACGAGAGCGGACGAAGATTTATTCGACTGGAGGAATGACGGTCAGCGAACTCCACTAGTGAGCTGCCACAATGATGCCCATGTATGCCGTGATCCTCTGCGCAATCCAGGCGGTGGATCGACTTGCTGCTGGAACCGCGTCTGCAAGGACATCGAGTTCGACGAGAATCATTGCGGAAAGTGCGGCGCACGTTGTGGCTACGGCCTCCGCTGCTGCGGAGGCTCCTGCGTGAACCTCCTATGGGACAACTTCAACTGTGGCTGTTGCGGGCAGCGCTGCGTGAATTCGCAATGTGCCTTTGGTATGTGTGGCTATGCTGAGTAGGCTTAGCATTTATTTGGCTTTGAGCCCCAATGTAGAGGTCTAGATCGGAGATTTCAGCCCTATATTATCTACTATATTGTATCCTAAACCATACAAATAACTTGGAAGTCTCACTCATAATAGCTCCTTGAGGATTTTATCCTTTGCTCCATCAACATGAAATTGTATTTAATTTCACATTTGTCCCCGACAAGGACATGATCTTAACGACAATGCCGCCGGTATGTACGCATCCACGTAGCCATTTCACCACAATATTAAGCTCCATGTCACTTGAGCTTGTGAATGAGCTCACCCACATGGTCCCTTTGACTGTAAAGTTAAGCTTCCATGGCTTCTTACTTGATGTGGCCTCTAAACGGAACTTCTTTGTGGCCTGATAAGAGGTCTATTATTAATAAATCATGAGATCTTTTGGCTTTCGATCTATCCAATTTCCTTGCCGATATGCTATCAATTTTTTGCCTATTGTCAAGGAGGAGGCCTTGCAACTTATTCAACACAGCCCACAAGTTGTTAGGCCATATTTTCGGCGTTTAGAGGGCCGAAGAAACCAAAGAACGCTGTACATCATGTGCGTTCAAGAGCTATTCAAGAAAGTCCTCAGGCTATCGGTTACGTCTATAAGATCGCACCCTTGTAAATGTTTTTCTCAAAACTTATATCTCTCAAATTTTCTAATTTAAGCACCCTTGTTCATGAGCTCTGAATTAAGCACAATTAACTTATCAACTTTTGTTATCCAAATGAGCATAAATGTTCCATGATGAATGTTTTGTATGCTAATCTATGCCCTGGGGCCTTTGATCTTATCTTGATCCTTGTCCTGCGCTCTTTTTTCTTATGGGACCCGGGGGCTTTATAAAAGGAGAATCAGGTGCACTCAAGCTTAATTGTAGCATTCCATGCAAATAAATGTTGGAAAGAAATAACATTTCTAGCTTCTCATGTGTTCAATATATTTGTTGTTAAGTCCCCATCCACTGGGGTGGGTGCTGTCGTTTGAAAGAGTGAAGCTCAAATCAGCCAATTGAAAATGGTGATCAACAGTTTATTTTTGGATTTAAGCTTTAAGAATTTAGACAAATTTATGTGAACGTGAAATGTATTTGCCCGAGTGCATGCCTTACACAACTAGATGAAGAGAAAGCATCAATATTCTTCGAAGTGAAGGAGCCTAGTTTTCAAGGTAAAAAATTGGGCAATTAGTTATAAGTCCCTGTAAATACCTAAGATATTAGATCATTACTTCAACCTAAAAAATCAAGGCATGAATAATGGTTTTTTTCAAAGCAATGGGTGAGATACCTTCTTGTTGTAGCCGGTAATTTGGAATCCTCGGTGATTCATATTGTACTCTTCCTACATGCCACCATGATGTATAGCTAGCACTCATATAGTACTTCCTTCCTCTAGGAGTTTCACATGTCTCAATTAATTTTCCTCTATGTTTCAGTTGTTAGTGATAACATCAAGCCACTCGTTGACCCGCCAAATGAGGCATCAAAATGGCCAATGGAGGCCTTGCCCCTAAGCAACCAATCAGTTATTTCCCAATGAGGGCACCACTCATGTAATGGAATTTGCCTATTCAATTTGAGAATAGCGGAATTTAATGAGAGTACTTTCAAGAAATGATTTTGTGAGCATAGCGGGTAGACATAATTGAAGATAGCAACATAATCATAGCAATTAGTTAACTTGGCATAGACAATACTTTTGCAAGAGAGAGAGTTTAGAGAACATGACAACAATTGAGGACCGGATTTATGTGGAGCCGGTCCCCCCTCCAATAGGCATTTGTATTATGATTTCTCCCATAAAGAGAGACTTGTTACAATACAGTCTTTGTGTTCCTTGTGACCTAGGTGATGCCATGAAGATGGAAGGCTTCATGCACCACAAACATAACATAAACTTGAAGAAAGCTTTAACTATCCCAAGCCTCAGTCCCAAGACCTCAAACACCTTCGAAGGTGGAGAGAGCTAGCAGGGAATGAGGGTAGGGAAGAGGAAGAAGAAACATTTCGTAGGAGAAAGAATTAGTTCCTCACTTATCATACTCTTGTTGCTAGCATACATAATAGCATAGTAATGAAGAAGAAGGATATGGCAAGCTTAAGCATTGAAGCATGGCTCTTGGTTGGATTTGCACTCCATAGCCAAGAGTGTTGGTGTAGGCTCTCAACCTCTACTTGCTTGGAGAGGGAGCTCTTGTACTTTGCATATCACACAATGAGAGTGCTTGTGAGTGTGTGTGGGTGAGTATACCCCCTAGGCACCCCCCTAGCTTGCTTGGGTCGACCCCCCCTTGTAGCTCATGCCTGAAGCTCATTGAACCCCTCCAGGCCTAGCCAATCACAAGCAAGAGCCATTACAAGCAACATGGGTAGCCTTGGGACAAGTGTCCCCCTTTCCCCTTTGAGAGAGAGGACTTGATAAATGCTAAAACAATTAGATAATTCATGTAATTTATCATTGGACCCCTTTGAAGCCTAGCCAATAGGCTTCAAGCAACACATGAAGGTAACATGGGTAGGGGCCTGACATGTGTCCTTGCTGCCTCTTCAAGTTGGGCTTCCCTTGTGTGTGTAAGTGGGTGTTCTCTCTTCCTAGCACTCATATAGTACTTCCTTCCTCTAGGAGTTTCACATGTCTCAATTAATTTTCTTCTATGTTTCAGTTGTTAGTGATAACATCAAGCCACTCGTTGACCCGCCAAATGAGGCATCAAAATGGCCAATGGAGGCCTTGCCCCTAAGCAACCAATCAGTTATTTCCCAATGAGGGCACCACTCATGTAATGGAATTTGCCTATTCAATTTGAGAATAGCGGAATTTAATGAGAGTACTTTCAAGAAATGATTTTGTGAGCATAGCGGGTAGACATAATTGAAGATAGCAACATAATCATAGCAATTAGTTAACTTGGCATAGACAATACTTTTGCAAGAGAGAGAGTTTAGAGAACATGACAACAATTGAGGACCGGATTTATGTGGAGCCCCTAGGAAGAGAGAACACCCACTCACACACACAAGGGAAGCCCAACTTGAAGAGGCAGCAAGGACACATGTCAGGCCCCTACCCATGTTACCTTCATGTGTTGCTTGAAGCCTATTGGCTAGGCTTCAAAGGGGTCCAATGATAAATTACATGAATTATCTAATTGTTTTAGCATTTATCAAGTCCTCTCTCTCAAAGGGGAAAGGGGGACACTTGTCCCAAGGCTACCCATGTTGCTTGTAATGGCTCTTGCTTGTGATTGGCTAGGCCTGGAGGGGTTCAATGAGCTTCAGGCATGAGCTACAAGGGGGGGTCGACCCAAGCAAGCTAGGGGGGTGCCTAGGGGGTATACTCACCCACACACACTCACAAGCACTCTCATTGTGTGATATGCAAAGTACAAGAGCTCCCTCTCCAAGCAAGTAGAGGTTGAGAGCCTACACCAACACTCTTGGCTATGGAGTGCAAATCCAACCAAGAGCCATGCTTCAATGCTTAAGCTTGCCATATCCTTCTTCTTCATTACTATGCTATTATGTATGCTAGCAACAAGAGTATGATAAGTGAGGAACTAATTCTTTCTCCTACGAAATGTTTCTTCTTCCTCTTCCCTACCCTCATTCCCTGCTAGCTCTCTCCACCTTCGAAGGTGTTTGAGGTCTTGGGACTGAGGCTTGGGATAGTTAAAGCTTTCTTCAAGTTTATGTTATGTTTGTGGTGCATGAAGCCTTCCATCTTCATGGCATCACCTAGGTCACAAGGAACACAAAGACTGTATTGTAACAAGTCTCTCTTTATGGGAGAAATCATAATACAAATGCCTATTGGAGGGGGGACCGGCTCCACATAAATCCGGTCCTCAATTGTTGTCATGTTCTCTAAACTCTCTCTCTTGCAAAAGTATTGTCTATGCCAAGTTAACTAATTGCTATGATTATGTTGCTATCTTCAATTATGTCTACCCGCTATGCTCACAAAATCATTTCTTGAAAGTACTCTCATTAAATTCCGCTATTCTCAAATTGAATAGGCAAATTCCATTACAACTCAAAGGCCCACAAAGGCCATACTCCCACCATGGATAAGAAAAGATGAATAGCCAAACGAATGGCATGCAAGCATGGAAAACAAAGAGACCATTGCTTAGCACAAATATACCCCATTGAGGGATCTCAAAGTGATAACAAAAGCACACTCCGAAGGTGAGGAAACTCCTCACATCCAAGATGGCCAAGATGTGCAAATGCTAATCACATCCTCTGAGCCAATTGCAAGCCAAGATGCGCAATTGCTAATCACATCCTCTGAGCCAATTGTAATCAAAGATGCGCAAATGATAATCGCATCCTCTGAGCAAATTGCACCACCCACATGGTCATCAAGAGTGGAGTTAACATAGCTCTCCACTCTCCACATTAAGCGGACTTGATAAATCAACCCAAGCCAAAGCTGAGGCATTGGATGTACCAGAAATAGGTAAAAAATTTGAACAAGAGAAGAAAAAAAGGTAAAATCATCATATGCATAAAAGTATTTTGCTGAAGATTTCATACAATCTCAAATTAAACCCACATTATATTAAATCTAGTAAAGCTAGTGAAGATTTTACTTATTTTGCATGTAACTCTTCTCTACTTGAAGGGGAGAAAATGAAGAAAAGTTAGAGAAGAGCATAAGTAATTGAAGCATGAGCATGTGCTCATATCAAGAAGCATTGAGAACCAACAATTACCTCAAGACAAGAGTTGCACTTTCAAGCTTCTAACAAAGAACACATACCATTAGTTTGACTCACATATTAATGCTTAGCAGTTATGGCTCACACTTTTGAATGTAACACAATTTCATGACCAGTTATATATACAAGTGCACTAATCATGAGATTCTCACTTACCCTTATGCAGACATTCGTATTAAGGGGGAGTGTGAAAGATAAAGCTTGTCCGCATGTGTGAATGCACGAAGAGACACAATACGTTTGTTATAAAAATGTGAATAAATGACCAGAATAAAACGTCGATTCAATTGTACGAAGCGTCTGTGCACAAGAAGTTTTAGAAATTTTCTCATGTAAGAAAACGGAGTCTTTTCCAGTGTTTTTCATACAATGAATAACATCATGAGCTTCTGTTCGAGAGGCACCGCATACCTAGCTAGGTACGATTGGGGGTAGGAGACCCCTGGGCCGGGGTCCCTTGCCCCCAATCGTACCTAGCTAGGTATGCATACCTAGCTAGGTACGATTGGGCCGGGGTCCCTTGCCCCCAATCGTACCTAGCTAGGTATGCGGTGCCTCCCTCTCAGAAGCTCATGATGTTTGTTGAGGTAAGTCACAATGTGGGAATTATTGGGAGAATTTGTCCAAAAGTTCTTGTCGCAGCCTGTGTAATAGATAAGTCCTCTCTCTCTCTCTCTCTCTCTCTCCCCCGCACCTCCTTCTATAAGGAGATTACCATTTTCCCAATTCCAACCAATGCACACCCCAAGAATGTAACGTGTGGCAAAGCGACGAGTTGCTACTGCGTCAACTGTTCAGTGATCGCACGACTAGTTCGACCCTGCTCTCACATGCAATACGAATTACAACTCTTTTGCATCAACTCCGTGCTGGAGTGGCAAATTACGGAGCACGACTTGACCTGCAAGCTATTTTCATGAGAGAGCGAAGATAATGACGCAGGCGAAAACTTTAAAGTCTCTCTCTCTCTCTCTCTCTCTCTCTCTCTCTGGCAATGGAAGCTATATTTTGTGTGGGGATGCTCAACGGGCCTATCTCCCAGAGGAAGTACAAACTGGACAGTGACTGTATGAGTGCTAGGTATAGATCATGGTGGCACATAGGAAGAATTGAAACACCGAGGAGGTGTCCCTGTTCTAGACTGAAAAATACTAAAGACTACGCCCAGATGGAGGAGCTTGTCAAATGTATACCACCTCTCTCTCTCTCTCTCTCTCTCTCTCTCTCTCTCTCTCTCTCACGGATTGAGGTAGGGCACATGGGAGACTGGTTTACTGTAGTTTTGTGGATTTTCGCAAAGCATTTGACATGGTGCCCAAAGCCAGATTGATGCGTAGACTACAAGAGATGGGAATGCCCAATGAATTGATTTGGGGGATCATGCCTCTATCGAGATCAGTTGTACGCACTCCAAAGGGGATATCTGATTTAGTGCACTCCACTTTTGGAGTGAAACAAGGTTGTCCATAGTCCCCTACTCTATTTGGTATGTATATAGATGAGGTTTTTGATTACATTGACAGAGAGGGTAACCATTGTTGTTATATATTTATGATATTGTGTGGATCTCCGACTCACCGAAAGGTATGCAACGACATTTGGATGCATTACATAGCCTTGCGGAGGATAGTGGATTGTCTGTAAACCTTGGTAAAACCAAGATTATGATGTTTAATTCCATTGCAATGTATCAGGAGATCAACACCTACGTTCACTATGTTCAAGAGACTGTGAAGTACACAAATGCATACACTTATCTTGGGGTAGTCTTCAACGGGCGAAGGTTTTTTTAAAAGAAAGCAATAGAGACTGGACTGACTAGAGCGCATGCGGCCTTGGGAGGATTGGAGAGTATGTGCACGTTCACTTTCAAGAACCCTGAACAAAGCTTTGGCTCTTTGATATCTGGATAGCTTCAACTATGCTCTATGGAGTTCAAGTTAGGGGACCCTTTGTGGGTCAAGATGGGTGCAGAGGTGTGGATAGGCCCTTGGTATCTACGATCTCTCGGCTTATTGGAGCCAAGACCTCCGTGCCACATGAGATCATTAGAGCGGAGTTAGCACTCCCCAAATGGAGATAAAGATAAGCTCAGCTCATACTCACACCTACAGTTCTCGCATTGACCAAGCATTGGAAAACCGAGACGCCCGTGATTGAGAGGAGCTCCACAGCATCGACGAAGACTGCAACAGAGCATTCAAGCCTATACTATCTCGATATCCAGAGTACAGATGAGGATAGATTCATGACCCATTATATCACCCTCTTGTATTGGGCACCCACTGTATCACTGATTGCACATACGCCACAAAGTTCTAGCTAGTAGCACTTCTAGATTCATTTTAGCATCTCTTTTTTGTATCCAAGCATGGTTTCAGATTCACCAGTTTGTAACGGATTGGTCTCATAGGTCATTTTGACCTTTTGAAGACGTTAATATATCATTTCATCTCTCTCTCTCTCTCTCTCTCTCTCTCTCTCTCTCTCTGGGCAAACATTTTGCGAAGAGTTGTGTCAAAATTGATAGAGGCCAAAGTAATGCATGTGCAAACAAAAAACTCCACCCTACAGGAGCACAACCAAAACCTCATACTCAAAGAGTTGTGGGTGAATTACGAACCTGTTATGCAGAATAAAAATTTTGCCTTCCTCTGTGTGTGTGTGTGTTGAGAAAAAGAGGGGAGGGGGGGGGGGGGGGGGGGGGGGGGGGGGGGGGGGGGGGGGTGGGGGGGGGGGGGGGGGGGGGGGGGGCTTTCTATGTGAGCACGTCTCACAACATCTCCTCGTCCCAATGCTAGAATACCTTGACATCAATTACACTCAGTCTATGTACAAACATGATACAAATGGAGAACCACATGTCAACCGACAACGTTTGGAACAGAATGATACTGCATGTAGATGAGAGCTATTTCTCTTCTTCTTCCAGCAAGATCTCGTAAACGTCTGTTCTAATCCGTAGCTCTTTCTCTCGCATGATATCTTGAAAATCGGACAATTCTTTTGCACTTAACACATTGCTCATCTTCTTGAATCCATCAAGCCATAACAACTTGGACCTGCCATATCAAAAAGTGTTTGCGTTTGTAAAAGGTTCCCTGTAATAACATGCCAAGCTTCAGAATCAAATAAAAGAGT
Source organism: Adiantum capillus-veneris (assembly GCF_014529385.1). Classification (NCBI taxonomy): domain Eukaryota; kingdom Viridiplantae; phylum Streptophyta; class Polypodiopsida; order Polypodiales; family Pteridaceae; genus Adiantum; species Adiantum capillus-veneris. The sequence continues at coordinate 58,510,745 of NC_140955.1, read as the reverse complement.
CTTACCAAGGGCAGGCATGAATGGCCCTAAAATACACACGACGGGCAGCATCCAAGTCACCCCTCACTTCAAGCTCATAGGCCATATAACAACGCCATAACACGACGGATTTATGTGTTTTAGTGGATTCGACAGCCTTTTCAAACAAGCTGTGGATGCGAGGACCGCTTCCTGGTCTTCCCAGTTCAATGGAGATGGCAAAGAGCCATAATACTGTCGTTGCATTCCTGAAATGTAGAACCAACCTCTCATTGTAAAAATCCTTTGCTAAAACTTTAAATGAGAGCTTCAGTCCTCCCTGTGAAATTGCTGGTAAGTAGCACTTCTTACCGCTGCAATGCATCATCAAAGAAACGGCGCAGATCATTTGTAGATGCAGTGCGTGAACTGCAACGAATATAAGCTCCCAGAACATGCGGATTGCTCGGATATTGAGCCAAGGTTTGGAGAATTGCACGTCTCAAAACCGTTGGCTTCATATGTTGCTTGTGTTCTTCCAACATACTAATGTACTTGCAGTGCAAGAGCTCAAAGTGGAGACTATGCTGTCGTTTACCTGCAAAAGTGATCGTCTTCAGGTTATCTAGAAAATTTCTTCATTTGAACCATTGTGAAAACAAATAAGGTCAAACAGCTGCAACACTGCACTTGTAAATTTCCACAACCGATACAAAGGCATGAATCTCTCTCTCTCTCTCTCTCTCTCTCTCTCTCCCCCCCCCCCCCCCCCCTCCCTCTCTCTCTCTCTCTCTCCCCCCCCCCCCCCCCCCCGCGGAGGATATGCAGCGACACTTGGATGCATTACATAGCTTTGCGGAGGATAGTGGATTGTGTGTAAACCTTGGTAAAACCAAGGTTATGGTGTTTAACACCATACCGCAATGGATCAGGAGATCAGCACCTACATTCACTTATGGTTAGGATACTGTGGAGTACACAGATGCATACACTTATCTTGGGGTAATCTTCACTGGGCCAAAGTTTTCTTTGAAGAGAGCAGCAGAGACTAGACTGACCAGAGCTTATGCGGCCTTGGGAGGATTGGAGAGGATGTGTTTGCAGGTTCAGTTCCAAGAACCCTGAACAAAGCTGTGGCTCTTTGATACCTCAGTAGCTTTAGCAATGCTCTATAGGGTTCAGGTTTGGGGACCCTCTGTGGGTAAGGATGGGTGGAGAGGTATGGAGAGGCCTTTGGTATCTATGATCTCTCAACTGATCAGAGCCAAGGCCTCTGTGCTACACGAGATCATTAGAGCAGAATTAACGGGCCTCCCTATGGAAAGAGAGGCGCTTACCAGATCAGTCTCCTTTATGCACAGCTTATGGGATACTATCAAACACATATGCCGGATTGGCACTTGAGTCCTCCAAACAATTAGCTTCACAGGATGACATATGCACAGATGTCATCATGGTTCCAGATACATGGCTTCAGCATGGACAGCTTGCCTCCCTTCCAGTACTCCCTTGATGCACCATCGTTACACGGATGGAGATTACTAGACTCATTCGCCAGGACTTGACTCAGTTGGACACCGGGAGGACATGGATAGAGCCGACACAGGAGTTGGACACAAAGATCGCTTTTTATAGAGAGCATCTTCTCCAACTCACAGGGGATGGGTTTGTGATTCGACCCAGCTATATGGATACACATCTATCTCATGGGTTACGGTGTGCCATTGGTCGGACACGGACTTCTTCACACCGGCTTGAGATTGAGACTGGTAGATTCAGAGGGATACCAACAGCTAGCAGGATATGCCGCCTAATATCAGCGTAACCGCGAAACGTTTCAGACCTGAAACGTTTCACCCCGAAACGGGGGCGTTTCACCCGAAACGTTTCACCCAAGAGAGGAGCCTCGGTGAAACGTATGACTGAAACGCCTTTTTAGGGTGTATATAGTATTATATATATATATATACAGAATAGGTGTGCACATGTTAAAAACCCCCACAAATTTTAGGCGTTTCAACAGAGGCGTTTCACCTGCATGCTACAACGTTTCAGGCGTTTCACGTTTCACCCTTGCCGAAATGCGTTTCGCGGTTTCGCTGCCGCGTATGCCATACAGAGCCAGAGACGAAGACACATTATATATGTCGGTGCACAGTGTAGTACGAGATACGGAGTCGCTTCCACTATCTATTTAGAGAAGGCTTCGGACCCTTCTCGAGAGTCATGAGCTATCAAGACCAGAGATGTGTTGGCCTGTATCTACTTGAGTTACACAGACACAGAGATAGTTTACTGAGCAGATCTGGTGAGAGACCATCCTAGAGATAGATTACTGATTTCTTCCACCAGACATTGGACAGATAGAGGAGCAGCCACCACTGCAAAGCTCAGCTCATACTCACACCCGCGGTACTCTCATTGATTGAGCATTGGAGCTAGGGAGATCGAGACGCCGATGACTAAGGAGAGGAGCTTCACAATATCGACACAGACTACAGCAGAGGATTCGAGCCATACTATCTCGACATCTAGAGTACAGATGAGGATCGATTCATCACCCATTGTATCTTTCTCTTGTATTGGGCACCCGTTGTATCAGTGATCACACATACCCCACACAGTTCCAGCTAGTAGCACTTCTAGATTCATTTTAGTATCTCTTTTTTTTTACTCAAACATGGTACCAGATTCACAAGTTTGTAACAGATTGGTCTCATAGGTCATTTTGGCCTTTTGAAGACGTTAAGAAATCATTTCATCTCTCTCTCTCTCTCTCTCTCTCACATGACACATCCAACCCTATGTGTCCGTGGACAAGCTACAACATGATCAAGGTTCAGTCAGTCTAGATTAGAAGTGATCTGGCGCTTTTGTGAGTCTATTCGTAGACCGTGCATGCCCAGTCACTTAGTGTAGATGCATATCCTCTGGTTGCACATAGCATGATCATAAGCATTCCCATTAGATTCCATCAAAATCCTTCAGGGGAATTTTCCAGTGCATTTAGCCTATTTTCCCTATTTTCATTTTTCACTTATTATTTTTAAGTGACTTTTGTTGGAAAGTAGGTAGGGCAAATTGAGTAAGTTTGTATATAAGCAAACCTAGACTAGCACTAAATGGCAGAAGAGGCAACAGGAGCCAAGCTCAGCAGGCAACTTCTCAACAAGACCCCTTGGCGGTTTCCCCCTCCAAGCAAGAAGAACCATCAGACCCTTGCCCCTAGCGTTTTCTCATCAGCAGATCATCGCCAAAAGACCAGCAAGCTAGCGTTTTTGGATTCACATCAGCTAGCGTTTCTGCAACAATTAGTCACCGTGGCAAAGCTGCGAAACACCAGCGTTTTCAGCCTTGCCATCGCCAGCAAAACTCCCCATGACTAGCGTTTTTGGTCATAGCAGATTCAGCCCTAAAGAGTAGCAGATTCAGCCCGGAAAGACCAACAATTTTCAGCCCTTAAGAACCTTTGTTTTCAGCCCTAAACCTGCAGATTTTCAGCGTCAAAGACCCACAGAAACAGTCCCAGAATCAGCGTTTTTGGACTAGTCGCATATTTCAGCCCATAGCGTTTTTGGATAGCAGATTCAACCCTAAAGAGTAGCAGATTCAGCCCGGAAAGACCAACAGTTTTCAGCCCTTAAGAACCTCTGTTTTCAGCCCTAAACCTGCAGATTTTCAGCGTCAAAGACCCCAGAAACAGTCCCAAAATCAGCGTTTTTGGACTAGTCCCATATTTCAGCCCATAGAGTTTTTGGACAGCAGATAAAAGATTGCAGATTTCAGCCCTAGTATCGGTCTCGTTATCCCCGTCGTCATCGTCGACATAGGCTAGCCTTGCATCATTCAGTTTGTACCAGTTTGTGCAATCATAAGTAGACCACTCTCGCCGACGAGAGTGGGGCCTTCGGAGGAGGGTTTTACAACATCTCTGGTGTCGTATCTCTCTTCTCTCTCTATCTCTCAGTCTCATACACTTGCACACACAATGTCCATTCACTTTGTTTGTGATCATAGCATTCTCTCATTAAGAATGGAAGGCTCTACCTTCCATAAGAACAAAAGGAACCTTGAGCACAGTTCGGAGCACTCATGTTGAGCAAAGCGCAAATATTCATTCCGCTGCACCTTACACACTCTCTCTCTCTCTCTCTCTCTCTCTCTCTCTCTCTCTCTCTCTCTCTCGCACAGCTAGCAGGGACATGGATTCCACTTTTGTTACATGTTGATGATATTGTGTTGATTTCTAACTCCCTAGAGGGAATGCAGCGCCATTTGGATACCTTACATGTGTTTGCGGAAGATAGTGGATTGTTTGTCAACCTTGGTAAAACCAAGGTTATGGTGTTTAACACCACACTGCAGTGGCTTAGGAGGTCAGCTCCCAAATTTACTTATGGACAGGAGATTGTGGAGTATACAGATGCATATACATATCTGGAGGTAGTTTTCAGTGGGTCTACGTTTTCGATGAGGAGAGCAACAGAGACTAGATTGACCAGAGCTTATGCAACCTTGGGCAGACTTGAAAGGATGTGTTCGCAGGTTCAGTTTCAAGAACCTCAAACAAAACTTTGGCTTTTGACACTCTGGTGACTTCAGATATGATGTGTGGGGTGCAGATTTGGGGACCCCAGTTGTTTATCACAACACACCTGATAGCACTGATGGATGGAGAGGCCTTTGGTATTTATGATTTCTGGATGATTAGAGAAGAGCTAGCTGCCACACTGGTGGTGATTGAGGCACTTACTAGGTCAGCCTCTTTCATACATAACTTGTGGGACCTTCCCATAAACAAATACGCCCAACATGCTCTTGAGTCTTCCCGACAGTTGACCTTACAGGGAGACACGACTTACTGGTATGGACAGAAGACTTCTTGGTTCCAGATGCATGGTTTTAACATGGACAGACTGCCTCCCTTCGAATACTCTTTGGAGGCTCTCTCTCTCACTGTGACACGAACAAAGATTACTAGACCTGATTCAGCTGGACGGAGGACTTGGATAGAGCTTACTCAAGAGTTGGGCACGAAGATGGCTTCTTACAGAGAACATCTTCCCCAACTCATGGCATATGGCTTTGTAGTCGAGCCAGTTATATGGATACACATTTATCGTATGGGGTACGGTGTGCTATTGGCCAGATACGTTTTTAGATTGAGACTAGTAGATATAGAGGGCTTCCAACTGAGGCCAGGGTGTCCCAAATTGCTGACGTGTCAAGCCACGGAAGAACCGTGCCAACCTGCAGATCCCCGTTGAGAGGCCTAAACCCTAAGTGAAGAAGCAAAAGCAGCAGAAGAAGTTTTATCAACTTGCAAAGTCTTGCCGAGTGGCCTATCTTTAAAGAAAAGTTCTCACCGACTTATGGGACCCCGTTCGATGGGGTCCAAGTGACTAAAGGCATTAAAGTAAAGCACCCAGAAGACTCGCGTGCAGAGCTGATGACGTGACAGACCTATAAGGATTTCCGGATTTTGTGCTGACATGCAGACGTTGCAAACATGTACGTATTTCTGGATTCTGCACTAACATGCTGACGTGCCAGACCAGTACGGATTTCTGCAGTTTGTGCTGGCTGTGTTGACGTGGCACCTGTTCGGATGTTTGCAAAACACGCTGGCAGCTTTTGGAGTGCTTTTGGGGCTAGATGATTTTGAGTTTGAAGTTTTCATTAAACTGCTTTTCATAGGCCAAGGGCCCTTAAATAAGTGCAGAGGGCTCACTCTTCTAGGTGAAGGTGCAGAGCGTGAGTACCGGCATTGTACCGAGTTCATGTAATATAAAGAAATACCGAAAGGGGCACCAAGGTTTGGGGCCGGTGCTCTATTGGGGTGGAATTCCGCCACTCCACGTATCACGTGTCATGCATCTCTTTCAGTTCAGTTGTTATTGAAGTGCTAAAAGTCTGTTCAGTCTGTTCTTTTCCGTCGACACGTGGTGCCCGTCTCATGACACATAGTATGTCATGTATGCTACAGGGAGCCAGAGACAAAGTTGCACTACATATGTCATTGCTCTGCATATTATGAGATACGTTGGCGATTCCATTGCTTATTTAAAGAGGGTTTTGAACCACTATCCAAAGTTATTGGATACCGAGATCAGAGACACTTGGGTCTGTTCTTGCTTGAGTTGAGGAGACATTGAGATTGCTTGTTGAGGCGATCAGAGAGACAGACTCAGCATCAAGTTACAGACTATTTCAAGCCAGTCATTACCACTAGACAGCTAGACAGACACGTACTACAGCAAAGTTCGGATCCTATCTCCACTAGAGGCACACTGATTGACCGTGCGATGGACCTAGGGAGATCCAAGCGTCCACGACTATAGAGGAGGGCATCCCACCATAGACGGAGACTACTGTCACAAACAGTACTGTCCGGACGGACAAGCTAATGACATGACAGAATTGTATGTACGACCGAAAATTGCGCTGGCATGCTGACGTGGCAGCAATACGGATTTTCGCGTTTTGCACTGGCTGTGCCATGTGGCAGGCTATACGAATTTCCAGGATTTGCGCTGAATGCTTTTTAGGGAAGTTTTTGGAACGGATGCTTTTCGAGATTGACTGATTTTGAACTAATTGCTTTTGGGGTTTTGCTTTTGAGGCATCCCTTTAAGAAAAAATACAGCCCTTGGGGCCTCACTCTGCAGAGCATCTGGACGCAAAGTCTACGAGCAAAGGTCCCTCGGGAGTTGTACTTTGCAATGGTTGATGATAAAGAAATACGGAAAGGGGCGCCAGACTTTGAGGCCAATACCTCTGGGCACGGAACTACGTCGAGCCGTGTCGACTCTCTCTCTATTAAAGTTCAGTGATTTTGAAGTTTGTATTCGTGTGTTGTTACTGATTTCTTGCTTGAACATGATCGCAATAAGAATTGATTAATCTGACATCAAGGAGGTCCGGTGCGGATCTAGATGCAATAGCTAAGTACGTTGCCAGGAATCATGGTCCTAGATTTGAATGGATTCTATGTGATATGATCTAAATGTGTGTGATTGTTGTCTTCGTACAAGTGCTAAATTTGTGTCGTCTAGTGCGTCAGTACTCACAGTCAGTGTCTACTGCACTGGTTACTGGCTTATGTTTGATTTTGCAAGCGTAATCGAAGGCGATTACAATTTTTTCAAGAGGGGGGTATGTCACAAAATGATAACGTGGCAGTACTGGCCGTCCGGACCAGTTGATGATGTGGCAGAATTGTACGAACGACCGAAAATTGTGATGGCATGCTGACGTGGCAAAAATACGGATTTTCACATTTTACGTTGGTTTTGCACATGGCATGCTGTACGAATTTCCGCAATTTGTGTTGAATGCTTTTTAGGGCAGTTTTTGGACCAAAGGCTTTTGGAGATTGACTGCTTTTGGACTAATTGCTTTGGGGCATCCCTAGTAAGAATAAATAGAGCCCTTGGGGCCTCACTTTGCAAAGCATTTGAACGTAGAGTCTGAGAGCGGAGGTTCCTCGAGAGTTGTACTTTGAAATGATTAATGATAAAGAAATACCGAAAGACTTTGGGGCCAATACCTCTGGGCACGGAACTACGTCGGGCCGTGTCAACTCTCTCTCTATTAAAGTTCAGCGATTTTGAAGTTTCTATTCGTGTGTTGCTATTGATTTCTCCCTTAGAGTGACCAAGCCCGTTACAACTATAGAGGAGGATTCGGAATATTTTGGCGCACCACGACCGATACCTAGTCAGGGTCTTGATCATGGAGGAATCCGACACTGACCGATGCTCGATTTACTTTGAGCTAAAGGACTATCCCTCATTCTGTATCATTGTATTGGCTAGAGAGTCTCTAGTCTACCCCCCACTTTTTTTCCATCCCACTTTTACTAGAACTCTCGGTTTAGTTTTTTAGTCTTTCTTTAAGCACACAGACATTGTATCACATTCACCAATTTGTAACTTGTTGGTCTCATAGGTCATTTTGGTCTTTTGTAGATTACTATATGATTTCATCTCTCTCTCTCCCTCTCCCTCTCCCCTTGTCGCCCTAGCCCATCTCCCCCCCCCCCCCCCCCCCCCCCCCCCCCGCCCCAAAGCCTCCCGCGCGCGCACACACACACACACCCCCACCCACCCCCCAAGGTGCATAACGTTTTTTGGAAAATAGTTTTCAGAGAACTCAAAGATTCCATAATTTTTCGGATTTTTAGAGACTTGCAAATTTCAAAAAATTAAAAAAAAATCAGATTCCAGAAATTGCACAAATCAGAGACCTGCAGGAAATTCAGTTTTTCTAGAAAATTCAAAAATTTCAGATGCAGATATTGCGGGGGGGGCGGGGGGGATTTTCAAAAAAAATTTAGAAGGGCAAGCAGATTGTACGCAAAATGTATGTTTGACATGTATGCTTGATGTGGGAGAACATGTATACATAATGTGGAACATCCGCATATAGTGTCGTCTTCTTTCTGCTGCCAGAACTTTCCATACCCTCTGGTTTTTGGTGGCTATCAAGCATGAAGAAGCAAAATGACAAGACTGACCCTTTAGAGGATGCCATTCAAAAGTACAAAGAAGAAATGACCGAAACCATTAAAAAGATTAACCGCAACCTCTTGGGCACAATAAAGATGCTCGAAGACGCATGTAGGTCCAAAAAAGCAAGAAAACTACACTGGAAGATCGTGTGACGGCCCAAGATGAAGAGATTGCGTCACTCGAGAAGGATCTCGCCGAGGTACGATCACGAAACACACTTGAAGAGGGAGAATTGCAACCTTCAACAATAGAAGAACTCAACACGATTAAAGAGCAAGTGCGGGCAATCAAAGAGGGGGAAGAGCAACACAAAGAACTGACAACTTCTTGGGTGGATGTTATTACAAAGACTTAGCGGATGAGGCCGAGAAATGGATCGAGGTTGCCAAGAAAGGAAAAGGCAAGGAAACAACGTCCACACCCACCATTATTAACTTGACACTAGAGGAGGAGCAAAGAAGACGCGTGCACACTTTACATGTGAGAATTTGAGGTCTTAAAGACAAAGATAATGTGGATGAAGAGGTAAAAGAACTCATGGCTTTGATGGGGGTTAATGAGCCGATGCACACAAAATCTTGGAGAGTGGGCAATAAAAAGAAAAATGGAGGCAATGGGGAAACCTCGAAAGAAAGAGCACTCATCCTTCGTTTCCCCTCCATGGAAGTGAAGGACTTTTTGAAGAAGAGACCAACTGTGAAGAAGACGGGCATCTTTCTCGGGGATGACCTTACCCTCTCGCAGATCGCTCATATGCAGGAGGTAATGCCGGAGATTAGAGCGGCAAGGGAAAAAGCTTGCCTTTTTCCGAGAGCGGTGATATTGGAGCGACGCTCCACATGATGGTACAAGACCTACGGGACCACACTCAAAGTTGCTCCCTGAAATTATAATGGATCAATGTGCCTTGATGTGGGTGCTTTTGAGGATAGTTTTACTAGGCGAGACATCGTCTTCTACTCTGAGACACATTGGGCCCCTAGGCAATCTATGCCTCACATCAGTGGATACAGATGGGAGACGGTCTGCAGACAGTAGACACGATCAGAACACAGAGGGCGGGGCTCAGAGGGAGTGGGAGTGGCAGTGTTATTCAAGGAGTAGTTGCAGCCGTTGATACATATAAACCCTATGGAGCCTAGGAATTATCACACTATCATGATTGGACACACATTGGCACGGTGATACGCATCCATTCTTGAGCAGCAGTTGAGTGCACGGTTCTGGATAGGTTTATCTACTCTTGACCATACCATGACACTCGAGCCATTATTGAGGAGGGCAGATCACATGGGAGACGAATCTATTGTAGCTTTGTGGACTTCCACAAAGCATTTGACACAGTTCCCAGAGCTAAAATGATGCATAGACTACAAGAGATGAGAGTACCCACAGAGCTCATTTGAGGGATCATGGCGTTATACAGGTCAATAATGGGGCATGTATGCACCTCAGAGGGTCTATCTACACTGGTTCACTTCACTATTGGGGTGAAGTAGGGCTGCCCGCTCTCTCCTACTCTATTTGGTATATATGTGGATGAGGTTTCTGACTATATTGAGAGAGATGGTGATAGAGGTGCATAGCTGGCAAGGACAGGGATTCCACTATTGTTATATGCTGATGATATTGTGTTGATCTTTGACTCTTTGGAGGGGATGCAACGTCACTTGGATGCTTTGCATAGGTTTGCCCATGAAAGTGGTTTGTCTGTCAACCTTGGTAAATGTAACAGCCTTGGGCACCCCAAGTCTAGAATCTGTCGCGACACGAGAGAGATTCACTGAAAATACTTCACAACTTTTAAATCACAATTCAATTCAAGACGATACGGCCCACTGTAGTTCCATGCTCAGAGGTATTGGCCCCAAAACCTGGCGTCCCTTTTGGTATTTCTTTATTATATTAAATCTTGAGCAAAGTATAACTCTCGTAAGGGTCCTCTGCTCTCAAACTCTGCGTCCAGATGCTCTGCAGAGTGAGGTCCCTAAGGGTCCTTTTATTCTTACAAGGGATGCCAAAAACAAAGCTCACATCAGCATGTCAGTGCAAAATCCGGCGGTTCCATACTGTTGCCACATCAGCATGTCCCGCTCAGGTGGTCATGCCACGTCATTGCTTTGTGACATACCCCCCTCTTGAAAGACTTGTTATCGCCCTTGATTACACCTGCAAATTCAGACAGAGGCCATAAACCAGTTTAATAGACACCGACTCTAAGTACTGACGCACTAGACGACACAAATCCAGCACTTCTACAAAGACAACAATCACATCACATCATATCACATTCAAATCACATTCACATTCACATAGGATCTAGGACCGTGATTCCTAGCGACGTATTTAGCAATCGCATCTAGATCCGCACCGGACCTCACTGATGTCGATTTAACTAATCGCATATCACGATCATGTCCATAGATTCTGAGACCGAAATGCTGCAGTCATTTGGTCAATCATTCCACTCAAGCACTGTCGTGTGCGAGTAATCATTCTCGAGGATCCCACATCGAAGTACTTCCCTCATAAAATCACTCAGCAAAATACTGTCAACACATCAATATTCTTAAAATCAGTGACTTTATTCCATCTAGGTAATCTGTGACAAGGGAGCGGAGTAACTCCCCTCTTGTACAGTCCCGCCTGTACCAGATATAACCTGCTGATCTGTGGGAACTCTTGGAATAATCACAGCTAGACCAAAAGCGTCGAGGTAAAGTTCCAAATCTGAGGAGTATCTGCTAGGTCCTCCTCCTCTATTCATTTCGCATTCAATGCCGGATGGTTCTTAACTAAGAACCACCGTTCACTTTACCTTTCTCTTTCCTATCTTGGAAAAGTATCTGTGCCTAAACGAGTATATCTTCTCGCTGTTTTTCAATTCAAGTTCATCCGAGAGCTATGACCGCTCTAAAGCCATCATCATCATCTCATTCATAATCGTGTTATATGCTCACAAATAACAGGTTCTTCCACACAACATTGGTTTCATCCAAAAATTCAAGATCTTCCGAAAAGTCTTCTTTCATAAATTCATATAGCAAACTAATGCTAACTCATCCATAATGTTCTATCTAAAATCTGTTTTGGAACGAGTATCTCCTTGACCTGTTGTATTTCCATTCCGTTAGTCATCCTCATACTTGTGCCTTGTTGGGGCCCCGTGCAACGATATGTCCTTGTTCTCCACATTCAAAACACTTTCCTGTTCATCTTTCTTGTCTTTTGTCAGTCGAGATCGTGTGTTCTTATTCCAGTCGAGTTCGTGTCTGTCATCTATTTGTGTTCTGACTTGTCAAAGGTTCATCTGGTGGGTAAGTCAGCGAATCCCCACTTAGCATGTCCCATCAATTGTTGAATGGACTCTGACTTCTTTTCAAGACATTAGTCTCGAATTTCTTTGGGAAGTCCACAACAAAACCTCTCAATCTGCTCCTTAAAACTATCTTCTTAAAAGAAGAAGTCGGAAGAAAAATATCCCAAAATCTTTCCCAGTAATCATCCAAAAGATCACCTCTGATCATCCGAAGGTGGTTCCAATCGGTTCTAACATCTCGTTCATACTCTTGAGTGAGCCATGAAAAAATAAAGAGTTTCTTGAATTTTAGCCACTCTGTCGGTGCTTCTTTTCGTAACAAAAGAGTGAACCACCATGTTCGTGCATTGCCTTTCAGAAACGATGTTGCCCATCTAATCTTGGAGTGCTCTGTATAGCACCCTCCAAAGAATGCTATGTCAAAATGTTACGTAAAGTTTAAGGCCTTAGGAGCATCTCAAAACCATGAAAAGGTTTTAAACTTTATTGCTTTCCACCCTCCTTAAATTCCTTGGCCTTCTTGCCCTTGTTGTCGAGAAAATCGTATTGATTGGCTCTGTAAAAGTGCTTCCTTTTTTAATAAAACATATAATCCGCTCGTCTTTTCTTGCCCTTTCTGTCCTCATCACTTGATTTTGAAAAGGGCGAGCTATCCGAGCTGTCAGAAGAAGATGAGGACGAATTGGACAATGCTTCGAAGCGTACACGCTTCATCTGTTTTCTTGCTTTCCCAAAAGAGGATTTTGGGCCCAAGTAACCAGGGAAGTTGATTCCCTTGTTACATTTCTTCAATTGCATCTCCTTTGACCCAAATAGTTGGTTGACTCGTTTTTTGACAATGTCCTCAAGTTTATCCTCAGTAAACATCCTTGGAACAAGATGTTTCTTGATTTTCGGTTTTATTGGTGACTTAATGGCTTTTTGCCAATGAGTATGCACTTCATCCATCGAGTGTCGGGTCAAAAATTTGGCGTACTTTGGATCCTTAGAGAACTCAAGCATCTGCTTTGCGCACTCGTCAACCTGCTATTGACATTGCATCTCCATGAGTTGATACTGTGAAGGCCGGGGTGGCCCGTACTCATTCTTTGATAATCCGCTTGAATTTTCCGTATTGTACTCCCGCCTCAGAAGTGGCAGATGGAGTCATCTTATTCTTTTCAAAATCCATATGTGCCGCGAGAAGAAGGATCGGATTTCCCAATAGAAGAGAAATTGGTCGTGCTCTGATACCATTGTTACAAGCTTGGGCACCCCAAGTCTAGAATCTGTCACGACACAGAGAGATTCACTGAAAATACTTCACAACTTTTAAATCACAATTTAATTCGAGACAATACGGCCCGGTGTAGTTCCATGCCCAGAGGTATTGGCCCTAGCGCCCCTTTCGGTATTTCTTTATTATATTAAATCTTGAGCAAAGTACAACTCCCGTAGGGGTCCTCTGCTCTCAGACTCTGCGATGCTCTGCAAAGTGAGGCCCCTAAGGGTCCTTTTATTCTTACAAGGGATGCCAAAAACAGAACCCAAAAACAATTAAACTCAAAAGAAAAGTAATCCCAAAAGCATCTTGGTAGCAACTTGGTCCAAAAACTACAAAAAGCAATCAGTGCAATTTACGCAAATTCCGTATAGCTGTCGACGTGATTTTCGGGAATGTCCGTACAGTCTGCCACGTCAGCATGTCAACGCAAAATCCAAGGGTTCCGTATTGCTGCCACGTCATCATGTCCTGCCCGCGTGGTCGTGCCACGTCATCACTTTGTGACAATAAAACCAAGGTTATGGTGTTTAATATCACCCCACAGTGGATCAAGAGGTCAGCACCCGCATTCGCATACGGCCAAGAGATAGTGGAGTATACAGATGCTTACACTTACCTTGCGGTGGTCTTTAGTGGACCAGCATTTTCATTGAGGAGAGCAACAGAGACTAAATTGACCAAAGCCCATGCAGGATTGGGTAGATTGGAGAGGATGTGTTCATAGGTTCAGTTTTAGGAGCCTCAAACGAAGCTCTGGCTCTTCGACACTTTGGTGGCTTCCGCATTGCTCTATGGAGCTGAGATATGGGGACCTTCATTGGATCATCATGGGAGGTCGGGTCGCACTGATGGATGGGGGACATGGAGAAGCCTCTAGTCTCTATGACATCGCAGCTTATTAGAGCCAAGGCTTCAGTACCACGTGATATTATCCGAGCAGAGCTAGCTGTCCCCCCACTAGTGGTTGAGGGGCTCACCAGATATGTCTCCTTCATACACCGCCCACCTAACACTTGAGTCCTCTCGACAATTAGCCATGCAACATGCTGGTATGGGGAGATGACATCATGGTTTCAGGCACATGGGTTCGGCATAGACAGATTGCCCCCCTTCCAGTACCATTGGATGCGCCCTCTCTGACTGTTACACAATCCGAGCCAGGCTCTTCTGTCAAGACCTAACTCAACTAGACACCAGGAGGACATGGATACAGCTAGCACAAGAGCTAGGCACGAAGATGGCTTTCTAAAGAGAGCATCTTCTTCAACTTACGAAGGACGGCTTTTGTGACGAGACCCAGATACATGGACACCCACTCGTCCCATGGGATACAATGTGCTGTTGGCCAGATATGCACATCTTCACGCCAGCTTCGGGTTGAGCTTGGGAGATACAGCGGAGTACCAACAGAGGCCAGGACATGCTCCCTCTGTCACATGAAGCCTAACACAGAGTTGCACTACACATGCCACTGCCCAGTCTACTATGAGATACGAGGCCGCTTCCACTGCTTGTTCAGAGAGGGCTTTGAACCACTCTCAAGAGTCATGGGATACGAGGACCAGAGATGCCTGGGTTTGTTTCTGCTCGAGTTGCACAAACACAGAGAGAGCCTGATGAGAGGAGAGGCTAGCCAGTCTTAGCGACGGATCACAGACTTCTTTAGAGCACACACTGGACAACCGGAGGAGCTACTACCACAACGGAGCCCACATTCTCCTCGCACTAGAGGCACGCTGATTGACGGAGCGATCGAGCTGGGAGATCCAGACGCCCACGACTGCGGAGGACTACAGAGCATCGACGGAGGCTGCACCAAACGCTACCGATCACTTTGGCCCGACATGCATGACGCCCGGTCAGACTACTGACCATGGAGGAGTTGACGAGATCCGCCAACGACCAATGCTGGATCTCCTGTGATTTAGCTCTTTCTGAGGATACACCCACATTGTGTTGCAGTAGCCCCCCATTCGCTTCACCCCCCACTCATATCCTACACAATCCGAGCGAGCTGCTTAGTTCACATCTAGCAGCTTAGGATTCCATAGTATTTTTATTTTGTTACTCAGACTTTGTATCAGATCCACCATATTGTAACTTTCGGGTCTCATAGGTCACTTTGGCCTTTTGAAGACATTAATATAACATTTCATTTCCTCTCTCTCTCTCTCTCTCTCTCTCTCTCTCTCTCTCTCTCTCTCTCTCTCTCTCTCTCTCTCTCTCTCTCTCCAGGACAGTAGTGGGACAGGTACGCACTCCAGAGGGTATGTCTGGTCTAGTTCACTCCACCATTGGGGAGAAACAGGGATGCCCACTCTCCCCTACTCTCTTTGGGATGTACATTGATGAGGTTTCAGACTACATAGAGAGGGACAGTGGAAGCGGAGCACAGTTGGCGGGCACATGGATTTCCTTGCTGTTATATGCGGATGATATTGTCTTGATTTCTGATTCTCCAGAGGGGATGCAGCGTCATCTGGATGCTTTACATAATTTTGCTCACGATAGTGGTATGTCTATAAACCTTAGCAAGACTAAGGTTATGGTGTTTTAACACCACACCACAGTGGGTCAGACGGTCAGCTCCTGCATTTACTTATGGCCATCAGCCAGTGGAGTATACAGATGCATACACATACCTAGGGGTGGTCTTTCGCGGCCCGGGGTTTTCTTTGAGGAGAGCAGCAGAGATGAGATTGACAAGAGCACATACAGCTTTGGGGAGATTAGAGAGGATGTGTTCACAGATCCAATTTCAAGAACCTTGTACAAAGCTTTGGCTCTTCGATACCTTAGTGACCTCAGCCATGCTATATGGAGTTCAGATATGGGGCCCTTCTGTGGCTCATAGCAGTCGCCCTAGTAGTACTGATGGGTGGAGATGCATGGAGAGACCTCTGGTTTCCATGATTTCGCCGATGATTAGAGCCAAAGCCTCAGTACCACATGAGATTATCCGCGCAGAGCTGGCTTCCCCCCCGCTGGTGGTAGAGGCACTCACTAGATCAGTGTCCTTTTTGCATAGCATCTGGAGCTCCACAGAGACAGGTATGCACGTTTAGCACTGGAGTCTTCTCGGCATCTGGCTTCACAGGGAGATACAGCATGTTGGTATGCACAGATGACCTCTTGGTTCCAGATTCATGGTTTTAGCATAGACAGGCTACCACCCTTCCAGTATTCGCTGGATGCACCCTCCTTGTCCCTTACTCGGACAGAGGTTAGCAGACTCATCACACGGGATGTGACTCAGCTGGATACCAGGAGGACTTGGATAGAGCCGACCCATGAGCTAGGCACGAAGATGTCCTTCTACAGGGAGCATCTTCTCCAGCTCACAGAGGACGGTTATGTCACTAGACCTAGCTACATGGACACACACCTGTCATATGGCTTACGATGTGCCATTGGTCAGATACGCACATCTTCTCATCAGCTGGAGATTGAGGTGGGTAGATTTAGCAGAGTACCAACAGAGGCCAGGATATGTCAGTTATGCCATTTGGAGCCAGAGACAGAGCTGCACTATATATGCCATTGCCCAGTTTACTATGAGATACGAGGCCGTTTTCATTGCCTCTTTAGGGATGGTTTTGGGCCACTGTCTCGAGTTATGAGGTACCAGGATCAGAGATGCCTTGGGCTATTCTTGCTAGAGCTGCGCACACAGAGAGAGCCTCTTGAGGAGATCAGATAGGGGGAGACAGTCCCAGAGGGAGATCACTGATTTCTTTCGTGTGGAGACGCGCCAGTCAGAGGAGCAGGATCCAGAGCAGCCTCCAGGACCTACCTACACTAGAGGTATACTGATTGACAAGGCCATGGAGCTTGGGAGATCTAGACGCCCGCGATTGCGAGGATCATCACTGCATCGACGGAGGATTCATCAGAGGATCAGGATCATTCTAGCACGATATGGGAGACGCCCAGCCAAAGTCCTTACTATGGAGGACATTGATGAGATTCGCTAGCGGCAGATGCTGGACATCTTGGGACCCTGATGTGCAGATGCTCCCTCACCCTCAGTTTCTTCATGTGCATGAGTTTGTATCATTGGATTGTTGTACTGGCTAGAGAGTCTCTAGTCAATGCCCCCCCCCCCCCCCCCCCCCCCCAAAAGCTTGTCACTACAGCTTTTAGTCTAGTTTTTCTTTCATAGTTTTTTCATCTTTTCAGTTCTACAGACAGTGTATCAGATACACCATTTTGTAACCGTGATGGTCTCATAGGTCATTTTGGCCTTTTGTAGACGTAAATATATCATTTCATTTTCATTTCTCTCTCTCTCTCTCTCTCTCTCTCTCTCTCTCTCTCTCTCTCTCTCTCTCTCTCTCTCTCTCTCTCTCTCTCGCGCGCGCGCTGCATTCTGCAGAGGGAAGCCCAGGAAGGCCTGCATTCTGAGCGCAAGTGAAAAGGAAATCACTCTTGGCGAAGGTCTCCATTAAAGCTGCAAAATTGGCAAGTTGAGTCCCCTTTTTGGCTCTATTACACAAAAGGGGTCGCACTGCATCTCTTTAGGATATCATCTCCATCGGTTGCACAGGTTTGTTCCTCCTTTGTATTTGTGATACTTTGGGACCACCGCCAGATTGGAGACTCGTAGCTGGGATTGTCGCTGCTCTGGCAATTGGCAGTAATAAGGCGGCACACAACGATAGACTTGCTGGTCCGCGCAGCCCTACTGGTCGGCGCACACGGGCCGTTACGATGGAGGTCATGAACGCTTCACCAGTTTGCAAGCCCCGTACGAAGGCGAACTTCATTCTTACAAACAAGCGGATAACACAAGTGGAAAGGGAGATGAAGGAATGGAAAGCAGAAATGGAAGGATGGTGGAAGGAGAAGGCCAACCTTCTTCAAATGTTCCTCAACGAAGGCACGCAATGGATTATGGAAGAAGGAGAAAGAGGACCTGCACGTAGTGATACAAGCACTTAAAGCGGATTCTCTAGCACTCAAAGAAGAGGTCTCAGCCCTCAAGCGAGAGCTTGCTGATAGAGCAAGCAATGGACTAAAGGAAGGTAAATTCCAGCCCTCGGTGATAGAAGAAATCACGTCATCAAGGAACATGTACAGATGATCAAAGAGGAAGAGAAACAGAATGGGGCGAAGACGTCTTTGTGGGTGGATGTAATCACGACGACACAGAAGGCGGATGAGGCCGAGAAATGGATGGAAGTCGCTAAGAAAGGAAAAGGGAAAGAAACCACGTCTATCCCCACTCCTAAATTATCAACATGACTTTAGAAGAAGAGCAGCGAAGGAAGACTAGAGCTTTGTACATACGAATAACCGGTCTAAAATAGCGAGATGATGTGGAAGGGGAAGTCAAAGAACTTCTCTGCATGATGGGTAGTGAGGCTACTCATACAAAGGCATGGAGGGTAGGGAAGAAGACACAAGGAAATGGGGAGACTTCAAAAGAAAGAGCTCTAATCATGCGCTTCCCATCCATGGAGGCATAGAAGGACTTCTTGAAGAAGCGTCCTACACTAAAATATTCCTTGGAGATGACCTCACACTCACACAGCTTGCTCATATGAAAGAAGTTATGCCCGAGATAATGACAGCTCGAGAGAAGGGGAAAGTGGCCTTCTACAGGGATGGACGAGTGGTTATTCTGGAGAAGCGCCCCGCATGACGGCGCGAGGCCTGTGGGACCACACTCAGAGTGGCTACATGGAATTGTAATGGATCTTTGCGCCTTGATGTAGGGGCCTTTGAGGATAGTTTCACAAGGAGAGACATCATTTTCTACTCTGAGACGCATCAAGCCCTGGGGAAATCCATGCCCCATGTGAGCGGATACAGATGGGAGACAACTTGCAGACAAGAGACTTGATCAGAGCGCAGAGGACGAGGTTCAGGAGGAGTGGCAATCTTATTCAGGGAGGAGCTACAGTCTTTGATAGATATAGCTCGGAGGGATGAGCATGCGAGGTACATGTGGGTGAGACTGAAGGCAGAGACAGGCAGATACCTCTACATCGCTATTTGCTATTTTCCTCCTAGTACGTCCGTATATGCATCATCTAGAGGACAGTCCCCCTTCTCTATTTTAGATGATGATATATGGGAGTTTTCCAGAGACGGTGACATTATTATCTTGGGGGATTTCAATGCTAGGACTGCCTACCACCAGATAGTATTCTATGATACCTCAAAGGAGTTGACGCGGGAGCTTGATATTACAGAAATGGGCCTGTCTAGATTATCACAAGATGAGGAGCACACTGAGTATGGCAGATACTTGATTGATTTGGGGACTGCACATGGATTGGCCATTTTGAATGGCCTACAGAGATTCCCTGCAGAGCTGGTGGTTTTACATGCTTTCCACATCGGCATGGCGCTAGTACAGTGGATTATGTTATGGCTCCGCTAGGACTCATTCCTTCCTTTCAGGATTTCGTGGTGGGAACTAGACCGGTTGGGGTAGCAGTCTTTTATGCTATCTTGTCTTTCACTCTCATTCCAGTTCAACACAGCTCCATTGGGAGAGGCCTCCATACATACTCGCTATACCTTCACGAGGGAGACGGATCACGTGTACACTGATGAAATATACAAGCAGCTATGCACTCAAGAGCAAGGACGACCACTAGAGGAGCTCACCCAAATTCTGACAGAGACGTTGCATGATGCAGTATCAGAGGCATATCCCCACAACTAGCCTACACGCAGACGATCTGGAAGCATGCCTCAGAGCAGTTGGTATGATGAGGAGTATAGAGAGAAGGATCATGTTACAGAGAGAGGTGCTCATGGGTACTACTACACATAGACAGTCACGTATTCTCTTCCGCCGTCTAGTGCAACAAAAGAAGAGGGCTTCCCTATCTCAATTAGAGCGTGATCTGTATCAGTTGTTTATGAGTCAAGACTCTAGTGAGGCATGGAGGCTTTTCAATGAGCACTCGCCACCGCCAGCCATCACTTCCACAGAGACATGGGGGGAATATGCTACATCTCTCTATACAGCAGCATGGCAGCCACCTTTGCCTGACCCTCCAGAGGCATGCCCAGAAACATGTACTTTCTTTACTGCTGAGAGGGTAAGGAAAGCCATTGACAAGATGAAGATAGGAAGAGCACAGGATCATGATGGTCTAGTAGCACAACACTTTATCCATGCCAGAGAATCAGAGATATGCTTGCAGAGCCTCTTGCTATGATGTTTAATAGAGCCATGTATGAGGGTTTCCATGAGACTTGGAGTATGTCCATTATTGTGCCTATCTTCAAGTCGGGAGATCCTATGCTTCCCGGGAATTACCGAACCATCATGATTGGTCACACTCTGGCTAGGCTATATGCATCAATTCTTGAGCATGAGTTAAGTGGAGGGGCAGAGAGAGAGGGCATACGGGCAAGAGGACAGGTAGGGTTCAGGAGAAGTTTCTCCACTCTTGACCAGATTTTGACACTTAGAGCCATTATTGAGGACGGTAGACACCATGGCAGGAGGATATATTGTAGCTTTGTGGATTTCCGCAAAGCCTTTGATACAGTGCCACGAGCCAGACTCATACGCAGATTGCAAGACGTGGGGGTGCCCACAGAGCTGATCTGGGGGATCTTAACTTTATACAGGACAGTGGTAGGACAGGTACGCACTACTCAAGGCATGTCCGACATGGTTCGCTCCACCATTGGGGTGAAGCAAGATTGTCCCCTATCTCCGATTCTCTTTGGGATAAATGTAGATGAGTTTTCAGATTATGTACATACAAAGGATGATAGAGGTGCTAAGCTTGTAGGGACATGGATTCCGTTGCTATTATATGCTGATGATATTGTGATCTCCAATTCTCCAGAAGGGATGCAGCGTCACTTAGATGCACTGCATGTATTTGCACGGGACAGTGGATCGTCTGCTAACCTTGGTAAGACCAAGGTAATGGTGTTTAACACCACGGCGCAGTGGGTAAGGAGGTCCGCCCCCACTTTTACATATGGTCGAGAGACTGCGGAGTATGCAGATACATACACTTATCTTGGGGTGGTTTTCAGTGGTCCGGTATTTTCCCTGAGGCGTGCAGCAAATACGCGATTGACCAGAGCCTATGCAGCATTGGGGAGACTTGAGAGGATATGAAGTTCAGTTCCAAGAACCTCGGACAAAGCTTTGGCTCTTTGACACTTTGGTCACTTCGGCCATGCTGTACGGAGTGGAGATATGGGGCCCCTCAGTTGATCATCATAGCAAAGCTGGCAGTATTGATGGATGGAGATGTATGGAGAAGCCATTGGTGTCTATGATTTCTCGGATGATTAGGGCCAAGGCCTCAATACCACATGACATTGTTAGGGCGGAGCTCGCTGCTCCTCCATTGGTATTGGAGGCACTCACTCGATCAGTTTCATTTATGCATAGCACTTGGGCTCTCCCTAGAGACAGATATGCTCGATTAGCACTAGAGTCTTCCCGACATCTGGCATTGCAGGGAGATAGATCATGTTGGTATGCAGAGATGGCATCTTGGCTTCAGTTACATGGCTTTAGTATGGACCGGCTACCCCCATTTCAGTACTCTCTAGATGCACCCTCCATCCCCCTCACAAGGGTAGAGATTACTAGGCTCATCAGACAGGACTTGATTCAGTTGGATACGAAGAGGACATGGATACAACCTACACATGAGCTAGGTACGAAGATGACTTTCTATAGAGAGCATCTTCTCCAACTCACGGAGGATGGTTTTGTGATTAGACCAAGATACATAGATACTCATCTATCCCACGGGATACGATGTGCTATTGGTCAGATACGCACATCCTCACATCAGCTAGAGATCGAGACAGGCAGATTTAGAGGAGTACCCATTGAGTCCAAGATTTGTTAGGTGTGCTAAATAGAGCCAGAGACAGAGCTACATTACAGATGTCATTGCCCAATATACTATGAGATACGAGGCCCCTTTCATTGTCTATTCAGAGAGTGTTTTGGGCCACTTTCTACAGTCATGAGATACCAGGATCATAGATGCCTCGGATTATACTTACTGGAGATTCGCAAACACAGAGAGGACCTCTTGAAGAGGGGCACAATGAGAGAGATCCAGCGACAACGGAAGGTCACAGATTTCTTTCAGTCACAGACAGAGGAGTTCGAGCAACCCCCACATCATAACAACACCAGAGGTACCAGAGGCATACTGCTTGATCGGGCGATAGAGTTGGCGCGGTCCCGTCGCCCACGGATGAGAGGGCCCTCTCGATATCGACGCAAACTGCGACAGAGGATCCATACCATATTGACGCGACATAGGAGCCGTCACGGATACTAATGTATATGTATATGATGCCTCGATTGTCAAAGAGCTCCATTGTATCAGCTCACCCTTTGTCTTCCCTTTGTATCAGCTTTCACCCCACCCCTACCCACTATTTTCTTTTCAGTTCTTTGTACTTTTCGTACCTAGACCTGGTATTAGATTCACCATATGTAACCTTTTGGTCTCATAGGTCATTTTGGCCTTTTGAAGACGTTAATTATTACATTTCTTTTCATTTCATCTCTCTCTCTCTCTGAGGAGAGGTGAAGAGAGACATCCCCAGAGACAAATCACAGATTTCTTTACACTAGATACTGTACACCCAGAAGAACAGACAGAGGAGCAACCAACGACGGTGGAGAGGTCTACCCGCTCTACTGGCATTCTCATAGACCGAGCATTGGAGCTAGGGAGATCTAGACGACCCCGAGGGAGGAGAGGAGCTACACAATTTCGAAGGAGGCTATGGCAAAAGATTCAAGCCATACTCTTTCGTCGTCCAGAGTGCAGATGAAGATGGATCTCTACTCCCCTCCCATATTGTCTTCACATTGTACTGCTTAGTTTAGGATCCCGCAGTATTTATATTTTGTTATCCTAGTTTAATTTATTTTGTTAATCTGACTTTGTATC
This sequence comes from Adiantum capillus-veneris, assembly GCF_014529385.1. NCBI lineage: Eukaryota > Viridiplantae > Streptophyta > Polypodiopsida > Polypodiales > Pteridaceae > Adiantum > Adiantum capillus-veneris. Next base: position 58,487,777 of record NC_140955.1, on the reverse strand, counting down.
AGATACACTGCATTGTAACTTTCTGGTCTCATAGGTCACTTTGGCCTTTTGAAGACGTTAATATAACATTTCATTTCATTTCTCTCTCTCTCTCTCTCTCTCTCTCTCTCTCTCTCTCTCTCTCTCTCTCTCTCTCTCTCTCTCCTCTCCTCTCTCTCTCTCTCTCTCTCTCTCTCTCTCTCTCTCTCTCTCTCTCTCTCTCTCTCTCTCTCTCTCGCCCCTGCGCGCTGCCTCCCCTGCGCATGGCTCCCTCCTGCGCGCTGTCCCACCCCTGTGTGCTGCTCCCTCCTGCACGCTGCCCCCCCCCCCCCCCCCCCCCCTGTGCGCTGCTCCCTGCACACCAAGACGACCAGCTCATCCACTGAACACACACACCCCATCCCCATCCCCTGCCCGCTGCCCCCTGCATACACACAAGCCGAGTGTTCTCTTCCCCTTCTCCCCTCTTCTTCACAATATGAAGAGAGGGTAGCTACGAAGACAACCATGTCTTCCCCCATCATCAAGACGCCGACACCGACAACGAAGACAACGTCCTTCATGCTCACGAATAAGAGGCTTGCACAATTGGAGAAGGACATGAAGGAATGGCGGATGGAGAGAGAAATATGGAAGGAGGAGAAAGCCAACTTCATCAAGCTATGGAACGAAGAGAAGGAGGACATGAGAGCGGAAATCCAAAATCTCAAAGAGGAGAAGGAGAGAAGGGAACGGGAGAACGAGAAGGAGAGGGAGAGATGGAGGAAAGAGCAAGAAGAGATGAAGGCACAAATCGATCTCCTTCATGCTTCCCTCACATCCCTCACCCCCGAGGAAGGAGAGATTAAAGGGGAGGCTAAGGAAGCCCTCAAGGAGGAGATCACCAAAGCCCTCACCGCAAGCATTGAGGACAAATTAGAGGCCACCAAAGAAGGATGGGTCGAAGTGGTCAAAAAGAACATCAAGAAGGTAGCAAGAGAGGAAGCCCAAAAAGATGAGGTACTCATCGTACACACAACCATCGAAGAGGAGAAGATGCGACAAGCTCGCCGTCTCAATGTGCGAGTGACCGGCATCAAAGAAGAAGAAGGGTCTACACCCGAAAGCGATGGGAAAGCTTTATGCAAAAAAGTGGGATACAAGGAAGAAGAGATCCCTTTCTCCAAAGTTTGGAGAGCCGGCAAAGATCCAAAGAAAAGAGCTCTCATCCTCCAATTCGCCTCCGAGGAGTCTCGAACTTCCTTCCTCCGAAAGAGGGTCATCTTGAGAGGGATAGACGGCCCCCCGATTTATCTTGATGATGACCTCACAAAGATGCAACAAGATCACCGTCGCGCGTGCATGCCTCGAGTCCACCAAGCCCGCAAAGAAGGGAAGAAGGCAGTATATCGGGATGGTAGGGTTATCATTGATGGCAAGACCATCGCATAGGGACTCGCGGCCTGTGGGACACACGAGGAGATTCATGTCACGGTTTGGAATTGCAATGGAGACCTATGGACACACCCAGAGAGACTTGAGGAGGTGATGAGAGGTCGAGACATCATTCTACTTACAGAGACACACGAGAGGCCGGAGAGAGGGTTACCACGGATACATGGATTCCAGTGGGAGTCTCTACATTGAGGATGTATGCGCCAGCACACCACTCGCGGCTCAGGAGGAGTGGCCATACTCTTTAGACAGGGGCTTCACAGCAGACTACAGATTGTTGCCCGGGACCCACAGGCCCGCTACATGTGGATTCGCCTCGAGCTCTCACGAGATAGGATCGTCTACATTGCCCTTTGCTACTTTGCTCCCACAGGCTCCAGATTCGCCCCTATTGAGCAGGAGTCACCGTACGCATGCCTCACGGAGGAGATTATGGAGTACTCCACACTGGGTGAAGTCTTCCTTATGGGAGACTTCAATGCTCGTACACGCAGTGAGCAGTGTGAGACATATGACCATGAGGACCCAGAGACACTACACACTCTAGATGAGGAGGCTACTATGAGAGACACAGCAGACAGAGCTCCAGTCACAGCTTACGGACGACATCTACTTGGACTTGGCTCCCAGCACCGTCTCGTTATCTATAACGGGATGGTCCAGTGGCCCACCTCAGGGGGCCTGACTTGTATACCACATGGAGTTGCAGAAGGAGGGGGGAGTACAGTCGACTATATTCTGGAACCCAGGGAGGCTACACACCTTATCACATCCTTCACCATTCCACCCATACCCATCGGAGCCGACCACACATACCTCTCTTTCTCCATCACCGGAGTTACCATCACACATAGCTCCACTACACACACTCCACACACCACCATCCATTTCACACATGAGCTAGCCTCTATTTACTCGGCCAAGGTCGAACATGGCCTATGTCTCCTCCACCCATCCACACCACTCTCAATTCTCACATCACATATCTCTTCCGTTCTCCACACTTCAGCTATAATCTCTTTTCCACACACCACTCACACAGGACGCACTCCCCCCCCCCGGGGCTATGCCTCAGAACCGCTGGTATGATGATGAGTGCAGAGAGCTATACCGACGCCTCCATGCACGGCGAGCCTTAGGAGAGATCACAGAGAGAGAGGCCAGACGGCATATGAAGACGCTGACACGCCAAAAGCGGCGAGCATTCGAAGAGGCACAGGAGCTTGAGCTATACCGCCTATTCATGAGCATGGATAGCGCGACGGCATGGCGCACCCTGCGCGAGCCACGTCCGACTACAGCTATTGAGGATCCATAGATATGGCATGATTATGCAGAGCGACTTTATGAAGTGCCACGGCAGCCTCCTATTCCACAACCACACGAGCCTCGCCCCTTCTTTACAGCAGAGATGGTAGAGAGGGCCATACGCCGCATGCAGCACAGACGATCAGCTGACCATACTGGATTACAGAGTGAGCACATCATTTATGCGGCCTCCACTATAGCCCCGTTGATTGCACATGTCTTCAACCGGGCTATAGGGGAGGGCTTCCCAGAGGAGTGGACACAGCACACCATAGTGCCTATCCACAAATATGGCGACACCCTGGACCCAGGGAACTACAGGACTATCATGATTGGCCACACGATGGCCAAGCTATATGGAGCAGTACTTGAGGCACAGCTCAGCTGCTACGCAGAGATCGAGGGTTTACGAGCTCCAGGCCAGGCAGGTTTCAGACGAGCTTTCTCCACCATTGACCACATCTTCGTTCTGCGCTGCCTCATTGATGGGGCAAAGGCGCGGAAGAAGAGGCTTTACTGCTGCTTTGTGGACTTCCGCAAGGCCTTTGACACAGTCCCACGCGAGAGACTCTTCCAACGCCTTCACAGCATTGGGGTACCAACAGAGATGATTTGGGCCATATATGCTCTCTATGAGAGGGTGACGGGTCGGGTTCGTTGCCCAGGCGGTTTTTCAGAGACCATTGCTAGCACCATTGGTGTTAAGCAAGGATGCCCACTCTCCCCGACACTCTTTGGGCTATACATCGACGAGATCTCCGACTACATACTGCGAGCAAGGGGAGAGGGGAGCGACTTGGCAGGTACTCCGGTCCACATCATGTTATATGCTGATGATATTATGTTGATTTCAGAGTCACCCGAGGGCTTGCAACGCCATCTTGAGGCCTTGGACGAATTCAGCACACACAGGGGGTTGACTGTGAACCTTGGCAAAACCAAGGTTATGATCTTTCACACATCCAGTGCAGTGAGGAGCGCCACCACCTTCACAGCAGCAGGAGGACAGGTTGATGTAGTCACCTCCTATGTCTACCTTGGCATCACATTCACCAGCCTACCAGGACCCTTCACTATGAGGCAGGCTGCTGTTGACAGGCTCACTCGAGGATATGCAACTCTGGCCATGCTAGAGCGGAGGTGCCACCAGGCACACTTTCAGGAGCCCCGCACGAAGGGGTGGCTTTTCGACACCTTAGTCACCCCGGCCTTGATGTACTCGGCGGCAGTATGGGCACCAAGATTGACAGCTGACCAGTGGACACAACTTGAGAGACCACAGGTATATATGATCTCACGCATGCTCCGCAGCAAGAAGACAGTGCCACATGACATTATTAGAGCCGAGCTCGCCACACCACCTATGGTTGTAGAGGCACTATTCCAGACAGTTTGCTTCATCCAGAGGATGAGAGAGCTACCTCCTGACAGACTTACCCGTAGAGCATTTGAGGCAGCTATACAGCTATCAGAGAGTGGGCATGAGAGAGCATGGTACTCACAGGTCAGAGCATGGTTTGAGGGACACGGTCTTGACATGGAGAGCCTACCACCATTCCAGTACGACCCCCACTCACCATATGTTCACCTCTCTCGCAATGAGAGGAACTTGGTATTGAGACAGGATCTGTGGCAGCTATACACTAGGAGAGTCTGGGAGGCACCTAGCTTGGGGACGAGGATGTCAGATTACAAAGACCAGTTTCTCACCATATTGTCTGGGGGGTTCATACAGAGACCACGCTACATGGACACATATATGCCACATAGCTCACGGGTGGCGATTGGTCAACTGAGAGTGGCTTCACACAGGTTAGAGATTGAGATCGGGAGACATACTGGTGTTCCCAGGGAGGAGCGAATCTGTAGAGCCTGCACAGAGGAGGTGGAGAGTGAGGAGCACTTTGTATGTAGATGCAGAGCATACACTGAGATCAGAGGCAGGTATGAGGCCCTATTTAGAGGACAGCCCACTCTCCGAGAGATCATGGAATCTCGAGATCAGAGACAGCTCGGACGTTTCTTACTAGAGATACAGAGCCACCGCGACACACTACTACAGCCACACACAGCTACACAGACAGAGGGGAGACAGTCGCAGCTTACAGACTTCTTTCAGAGGATTTCCGCCCCCCCCCCCCCTCACCAGACACTCAGAGGGGAGTGACACTCCCACAGGCGGAGGTGAACCGAGCTAGACAACGACCACGAGTCACAGGCTACAGGGGCGCGAGCTCCCACCACCGACAGATCGAGGAGATCCGAGCCCGGGAGCGCCGTGCCACTGAGGAGCGAGTGGCTCAGATGAGGGCTGACCCGACAGCTTTCATCCGGGTAGCCTTGGCACCAGACCCACCCATGTACCACATCTTACATCCCCCCATTAGTACAGGATGGAGCTAGATAGCTTGATGCATTCTCATGATTGTACTACCTTGAGCATACAGACATGCATATACCCCTAGAGATAGAGCTCCATCCCTTCTCAGATACTCCACTACCTACATTCAGTTCAGTTTTGTATCAATTTTGTTTCATTTGTCTTTCCGATAGACGGATGACATACACACAATGTACATTTGATTTGTCTCATAGGCCGATTTCGGCCTGACATAGACGTTAAAAATCTTTCTTTCTTTCTCTCTCTCTCTCTCTCTCTCTCTCTCTCTCTCTCTCTCTCTCTCTTTCTTTCTTTTTCTCTCTCTCTCTCTCTCTCTCTCTCTCTCTCTCTCTCTCTCTCTCTCTCTCTCTCTCTCTCTCTCTCTCTCTCTCTCTCTCTCTCTCTCTCTCTCTCTCTCTCTCTCTCTCTCTCTCTCTCTCTCTCTCTCTCTCTCTCTCTCTCTCTCTCTCTCTCTCTCTCTCTCTCTCTCTCTCTCTCTCTCTCTCTCTCTCTCTCTCTCTCTCTCTCTCTCTCTCTCTCTCTCTCTCTCTCTCTCTCTCTCTCTCTCTCTCTCTCTCTCTCTCTCTCTCTCTCTCTCTCTCTCTCTCCTCTCTCTCTCTCTCTCTCTCTCTCTCTCTCTCTCTCTCTCTCTCTCTCTCTCTCTCTCTCTCTCTCTCTCTCTCTCTCTCTCTCTCTCTCTCTCTCTCTCTCTCTCTCTCTCTCTCTCTCTCTCTCTCTCTCTCTCTCTCTCTCTCTCTCTCTCTCCAGATATGCTCGCATAGCACTTGAATCCTCTCGACAGTTAGCAATACAAGGAGATACAACATGCTAGTATGGGGAGATGACATCATGGTTTCAGGCACATGGGTTCAGCATAGACCGGCTGCCACCATTCCATTACTCATTGGATGCACCATCTCTCACCCTTACACAATCAGAGATCACCAAGCTCATACGCCAAGACCTGACCCAGCTAGACACCAGAAGGACATGGATACAACCAGCACAGGAATTGGGCACGAAGATGGCTTTCTACAAAGACCACCTTCTCTAGCTTACGGAAGATGGTTTTGTGGCGAGACCCAGATACATGGATACCCACTTGTCTCATGGGATACGATGTGCTATTGGCCAATTACGCACATCTTCTCACCAGTTGCGGATTGAGACTGGGAGATACAGCAGAGTACCAGCAAAGGACAGGACATGCCCCTTGTGTAACATGGAACCTGAGACAGAGCTACACTATACATGTCGCTGCCCCGTCTACTACGAGATACGAGGCCGCTTCCATTGCTTGTTCAGAGAAGGTTTTGGACCACTCTCAAGAGTCATGGGATACGAAGATCAGAGATGTCTGGGTTTGTTCTTGCTCGAGCTGCGCAGACACAGAGATAGCCTGATGAATGACGAGGCTAGCCAGTCTCAACAACGGATCACAGACTTCTTCAGAGCAGACACGGGACAGCCGCAAGGGCCACTCCCACAGCAGAGCTCCCCCTCGTCTCACACCAGAGGCACACTGATTGACCGAGCGATTGAACTAGGGAAATCCAGGCGCCCGCGACTGCGAAGAACTACGCAGCATCGACGGAGGCTACGACAGAAAATTCGAAGCACGCTGGCCAGGCATGCATGACGCCCGGTCAGACTACTGACCATGGAGGAAATTGATGAGATTCGCCAACGACCGATGCTAGATCTCTTATGATTCAGCTATCCCAACAAGCTGCCCATTTTTTGCTTAGTCTTTTGCTTGGTTCACATCGATCAACTTAGGACCCCATAGTATATATCTTTGTTTTGTACTGTTGTTAGGTTATTTTTTTACTCTGACTTTGTATCAGATCCACCACTTTGTAACTTTCGGGTCTCATAGGTCATTATGGCCTTTTGAAGACGTTAATATAACATTTCATTTCATTTCATCTCTCTCTCTCTCTCTCTCTCTCTCTCTCTCTCTCTCTCTCTCTCTCTCTCTCTCTCTCTCTCTCTCTCTCTCTCTCTCTCTCTCTCACACACACACACACACACACACACACACATACACACACAAAAAGGAGCTGGATACTGTGTACAACAAGACCTCTAGGGATGCTCGACGGCTTATCACCCAGAGAGAGTACAAAACAGGGAGTACAGTATGAAGGTGGCATGTAGGAAGAGTGTAGAATAAACCATTGAGGAGGTGCATAATGCCATAACATAGCACGTGCATTCATGAGCTACATGCACACTTCACCATGAATAAAATGACCCCTTCTTCATAACCTTGTTATCTTTTTTTCAAATTTCCATTTTTTAACCTCTCTTGTGAATGTAATTCTGTAACTCTTTTAAGTTTAAAAAGCCCCTCCGGTGAACTCATGTGCTACACTTGGACATTTTAAGGTGGACCCCCATGGGATCCAGACTGAAAAAGAACTGAAGACCTCGCCCATGTCCGAGGAAAGAGTATCTATGCCGTCCCGTTTCCCTGGAGGAGCCTTTTGTGCGAGGAGTATGCAGCAGCTCAGTCCAAATAGCTGTCAAGGTGGTCGATGTCGGTGAAGTGGGAATCACGAGCCTTCCACATAGTCTATAACAGGATGCTACAAATCGTGGTAAATACTGCATACCGCAAAAGGAGGTCAAACTGATGTACACGAGGTGAAAGCATCTGGAGAGTGCCTCGTCTATACCCCAAGGATACAAGCAAGAAAACCGGATCTGCAAAAAAGTCCTCAAAAAGAGTGTGACCCTGGAAATCACAAAGGCCATACAAATGCCCCCCGCGTCACAAACCCATCATGAATGCCCACTCTAATAAGCAAACAACATATCACCCTCCACACCAGCTGTGCATGCGGGCAAACCCTAAAAAACAATGGCATAAGCATTATTGCATCGCTGACAAGTAGGGTCATGGCCAAAGCCTGAAACTTGACATGGTAATGCTAATCAACTATCATGTGGCAGCCAGCAGGAAGAAAAACCGCTTTACAGCAGTGCCAGCAATGAAAGCTTACGATCATACTACCTAGCCGCAAAGCAAAACCACCATTCAGAAATTAAGATTGCAAGTCAAAAGCTGGGTTTGCTCGTCAGCCAGGAAAACATACAAAATAGAGGCCAGCTTTTGGATGTGTCCTGTGTTTTGGGAGATTGCCTTCAGAGCCTATGTAATCAAGGCCTTGGGTGATGGAAATCTTGTAGCTCACACACCCCTGCTTGTGAATAAATAACAAATACCTCAATGGAAAACCAAAATTCTCCAAAGTTTGCAAAGCCTTTGCATTAACAAAGCTCACTGACAGGGTGATGAAAATCTTGTAGCTTACACACCCCTGCTTGTGAATAAATAACAAATACCTTAATGGAGAACCAATTTCAGGGCCCAATGCTTCTCTGTGTTTAGTAATCTTGCTACTCTAGTGTTTTAAGTGGAAAGTCCTGTTTTCTGTGTCGTTGTGTGTTTAAAGTTGTTGGTTTGCAGGTATCAGCCTCTTGCAGACGTGATTGCCATTTTCAAGTTCCATCACTGCAAGTGCCCACTGCCAAAACTTGCACATGCAATCTTACACATAAAATACAGTACACTTTTAGAGATTCATGGCTATCACTATCAAGAAAACTGATGGCAAATCATGAGAGGGGCCTGCATGGAACCAGGAATGCAAATGAGTGGGCTGTTGATGCTGGTGACGTAGCAGACTATGTCAGCCAATCCATACAGCATACTCATCTCAAAACAGGACATCAAAGTGGTAATACCTCAACAACTAGCCAACACCACTCTCCTGCATCCCAGGAAAGCTGGTACTAGGGTCTACCCTCCCAAATCCACAATTACTGCAAACGTAACTTGACCACTGAGCAGCTCACAGTCCACCATTCAAAGCTTTCCTTCCTCCCATTTACATCAACCTTATCACTAGCTAGTTGAGCCGTTACTTCAATGATATGGTCTACCAGTGACATAGTAAAAGTTAAAGTCCACGATGAGATCCTGGCAGCTAGTTTTGCAAAAACTAGAAACTACCAAAAGGCGGATCTATCTCTAGAATCAAAGCCCCTTCGCATACATACCATCACCTATGGCTGAGGCATTTCAGAGTGTCTTTGAGACTCCTAAGACCCTAGGGATGATGAACTGTCACACAGAACAATAACAATAACAATTTACGTGAGTGGCAAACCTGGAAGGCTCATTGCAAAGCTCTCCTTGAAAGTGGAAGCTGCTGCCTCAAGCCCATCCGCTAGAAGTTCAAACATAGATGTGCATACTACAACCGCTTTAAATTGATCACTGACATCTAGTTGCCTTTTTTCGTTAAAAAAACTTTGAATCTGCTCTTTAAACCCTCGTTTTGCTCTCAATACATCTGTTGGAGTAGGAGAAAAATCAACTCTGAATGGTGTGTATGGAATACGAGAACCAAGGCATGAAAGAATATACAGCACTTTCTGGTGAATCAATTTCTTTTCAGTGGCTTTTGACATGTGGCAAATCTCCATCTCTGCATAACATTCATACACAATAGGACCATAGGACTGTATTTCCTGTAAACCATGTTAGCGAGTGTGTTAAGACATCAGAAAAATTCCAGTACATACACAATTAAAAATTTAAAACCCCAATGGCTAAGCACGAACCACAGGTAGGGAGCTGAGTGATGCCAGAGTGGTATCAAAGACCTTCCGAGCTACATCAAGATTTCCAGCAGATGCTTCAGCACATGCATAGGCCCCCAGTAGTAAAATGGCCTGGAATTTTGCAACACAAAACACGAATAAAAAATAAGCTAAAGCATGATTTCACTTTTAGCAAGTCAAAATGAGCAGACCTGCCGATCATTTTTCAACAGCCTCTTTGCAAGAATACGTGGTCCAAACCCTCCTAAATTTTCAGTAGACATGCCATATCTGTAATTTTCCACATTCAAAAGCTTTTCTTCCAGCCAGAAGTTATTGGAGAAAAATGGCCGCAATAGCAGCAATGCATTGGCCAAAAATTTGCATCTTCCCTGGCTTTCATGCATCCATTCAACTCCTCCAACAAATTTTTCAAAATCTTTTTCGCAAGATAAACTAGCACGATTCAGCTCCCACAGCAAAGGTCCACATAAGTTTTCTAGAGCTTCCATGCTCTCCATCCATTGCAAACTATTTGAGCAGCACCTGCAACGAGCAACATAGATAATCATAACTTGAACTTAAAAAGAACATTCAATCATGATTAAAGTTTTGTTTAAAGAAAGCGAACACGTGCTCCTTACCACTGTGGATAAGGTCCACTGCAAAATCCAGCAAAATGGAAAATCAGGTCAAGCCGTGCATCAGCAGTCGTCAATGAAAAAAGGCATTCCTGGATGTCATCAAACAAGACAGCCCTCTCTAATTGCTCTTCTTCTCCTTCCCCCGCTTCTGGTAATATTTCTTCATCATGGCTTGCCTTCACTGTTCTTCATACAAGCACAACTTTATCTCAACAAGCAGACATTTGAGAATGCACATTTTTAAAATACCTAGCAGCACATCCAATGAGGTGGGAGAAACACCTCAGGAGCTTACAATTGCTTATGCGGACTGGCAGCCACTGGATTGAATCACGATCATATTCCTTCTCTGACCAACATTTCCAAATTACTGAATCCTTCACTTCAACTTCATTCTCTGCTTGTAAGCTCAAACCTAGACGCTCTAGAAGAACGGTCTCATCTTGCTCGTTATGTTCAGGGTCTTTGATGTCAGCATCCTCATCTTCATCTGTGTCTTGCATCTCTGCGCCAGCAGAGTCTTCAAGGCTTGGACCATCAACTGATGACATCAACTCATCTTTTTCTTTCCCTTTATTCACTATGGCAGGCTCATACCAGCCAGTCCACCCTCCCAGTTCTGACTCTTCACCTATAGTGCCTTCTGCCTGATCCTTGGCTAGAGACTTCTGTATCCACTCTTCCTCCTTTTGAAGCCATAATGCCCACCCAACTGCTCCATCTTCTCCAATTCTTGGCACACCGCTATCCCAGAACTCACTAAAAAGCCTCCGTTTACTCCTCTCACCCACATCAAGAGGTGGCGAAAACAGATTGTACTCAATGAAAGACTGAAACAAACCAACTGCAAGCTCATGATGACCTGTCTGCCACTCAAATCGGCATAAATCCACGAAAAATGAAACCAGATTTTTTTCTGTCTCTGCTCTACTGGTGCTTTCGGTCTTCTCTGCATGATCCTGAAATATTCGGTACAACAAACATGCAAGTCAAGCTGACAAGTTAATCCCAATGGTCCATTTGAATTTGCAATAAGACAGCTCAGAAGTCACCAGTATTAAAAAGAGAATTGAGCCCTAGCTTTAAAATGCTTAAAAAAACATATGCATAGAAGCAATTTAAAACTGCTCGAGTATAGATGTAACTAGGGCGACACCTTCATGCCATGATTGCTTGAGCATCACTAGACCCAAAACCAGTCAAAACAAGCATGAATACCCCTTGCATTACCATAAGCCTATAAGGGTGTACTGAGTCTGCTGGGCTCCTCCAGTGTTATCAAGTGTGTGGTGTAACTCTATGCATGCTTCAAATATATTATGAAGTCAACAAGCATGAATACCCCTTGCATTACCATAAGCCTATAAGGGTGTACTGAGTCTGCTGGGCTCCTCCAGTGGTATCAAGTGTGTGGTGTAACTCTATGCATGCTTCAAATATATTATGAAGTGCACAACCATGACTACTTGTGTACTTCGGTGTCACGTTGGCATGGGGGAAATGGGAAAACCACCAGCACACAAACTCGATGCCTCTCTATAGCCCAGCAGGTATCCAGCACCCCAAACCACACAGAAACACGTACACATGCACCCTATCCGCCAACCTTCACACCATGGACTCCCCTACGAGCAACTTCGGCTACACGCAATCACCTTTACCGACGCACACATCAATGCACACAAATCTGTAAACGCACACATATAGGAAGACCTCGCAAGCCTTGACCGCATACAAAACCACTCTCAAACTGCAACCACCATCAATCTCTCTCTCTCTCTGCACACACACATAAAAGACCCGGAGCCACCGCTACCACGGGCATTAATATGCACGAGACAATGAATAGACGAGAAGATGGTAGCTAAGTACCGACCCAAAAAAACTGGGTACAATGATGGCATTAATAACAAACATGTATGGAACTATATACCTAGATGAATCCAAGATAAGCCCAGATTCACCCTTGAAGGAAAGTGCAAGGTATAGACCCATGGTAGTCACCCACAAGACAATATAACCATCAGCTCCATCATGCATAGTATTGACTAAATACCACGACATCCCCACTAACGTCGTCAGTGCCCAATAGTGGGTGTAGAACTAGGTACTAACATATGCTCCCCAACACAACACACACCACACGCACACATGAGCATACATCAACACAAAGTTCACCGTGCTGAGTTTCTGTCATGACTCCGGAGATCAAGGGCAGACTCAGCCATAATGAAGCCTAGCACTAAAAGAAGCATTAAGATAGAGAGTATGGAACTCTCTATCTTTCTTCCATGCACGGATGCCCTGTAACTCTTGCCCCTAGTTGCTCCCATAGTTGCCACGGAGTTTCGAAACGTTTCGTTTGAAACGAGTTTCAGAAGTTTCGAAACGGTTTCGTCCAAGAAAGAAACGCCAAAACAGAAGTTTCGTACAAACTAAAGAAATGTATGTAGGTTTAAGTGGTATAAGCTGAGATCTTAGATATGAAAAGAGGGAGAATAGGACTAACTTTCACCATTAGAAGCAAGACAGAAGCTACATTCATGACATTGAGGATTTCATGACATAAAAAAATCAACGCTACAGCCTGACGTACGAAAACTTACGAGCCTTGACTTTACGTTTGAAACGTCCAAACTCATACAGAAACGTTTCTGAAACGTTTCGTAGGTTTCATGAGTGAAGAAACGCGTTTCTTGGCAACACTGGTTGCTCCCAAGCTAGTCACTCGATCAATTACAGCCCCAAGCGGATTCCCCTCCACTTCCTTGCATGCAACCATCGGCCATGCCTTTGCTTTGCTCCGTGGTGCCACGGCAGCCCACCGGCCTCGCTTCCTTGCAAACTCGAACCCCTCGCTGTCTTCAAAAAAACCTGAGGCGTGGCTTCTCACAAGCCAACTCCCTGGCGGCTCATCCTCTGTCTTGCCACCCCTCGCTGCCTTCCCTCTCATGCCATCTCCTGCTCCTTCAAAAACTGCCTTCCTTCTCGGGCTCCCTCCTCTATTTTGATCACGCTGCCCTCCTTTGAACTCAGCTCTCTGGACCCTCCTTCTCACATGGCGGGCTTGCAGCCGACCACCTCTCCCTGTGGCCCGTCACTCTACTCGGCCTCCCACCTCCTCTCTGCCATCGACCCCCACGTCACCCCGGTGCCCTTCCTCCTTCACCTTCACTCCCTCTTGCATTCAACTGGCCGTCCACCGGCCCTCACCATGCAGCCTGTCGTCCTTCAACTGGGCCCACCCTTGCCACTTACATGGCGCCCATGCAGCCCCCGCGTACCTGTAGCTGGCCACCCGACCCTTCTGCAACCCCTGCCTCTCCACCTGATGGCGGTTGTTGCTCCTTTTTCCCACTACACCCCGAGCCCCCAAGTGGCGACCCGGATCCTGCATGCGCCATCCTCCCTCGGTTTTTTCTTTTTTTGGAACTCTCTGTTAAGTTCTTCTCTAAAAATAGCCAGCATGGCCTCCTTTCCCACGTGAGTATGCTCGGCACGGCTATCGCGAGTTCTGCCTACTTTGATGTCCGAGCTTCACTCTGTTAATGCCAACCCGATCACCAAAAAAATTGTTCAAAATAGTGTCTGCCGCGGTGGATCATCATTTCGAGCTCGAATTGACATCCGAATAGTAAACGACCATGAAGCCGCATGAATACATAAAAATTTCGACTCCGCTGACCTTGATGTCCGATCCGACATATACATCATAGCACCCTCCGCCTTCCAAGTCTTGAGAACCACAAATGATCTGTACAATGTCGCATTTGGCATACACATCTAGATAGTCGGGTGTCTTGCAGATACCTCGCTCCGAATCCCATATCATAAACTTTATGGTAGTTGGATCCAGCATCCCTTGCTTCATTTCCAAGCTTGTGATATTAGCCTTTGCTCCTGCCACCTGTGATTGGACGAAACACTGACAGCTATCCACTAGCAAGCGCCCCATCTCGGTGTACCTGGCCCCTAGCACCATCAAGCACTTGCCCAATGTACCTGCCATTTACCTGCAAACTGCCATGCATGGACTTCTTGCATCTCCATGGGTCGACACAGTCGGGCTGTACCAACGTTCTAAAGTCATGACAGTGACAGCTAATAACAAAAATTTAATGAGTCTATATTGAAGAGCTCAAATATAGTTTGGAGGTCTATATCAGAATCAGGCGTACGCGACCCTCAAAACATGAGCATGTTAAGTAGCTTTGGAAGCTTAAGAAATGGCAGAAACAACAAGGATGAACCCAGGAATGGCCATAACTCACCGTAAAAGTGCAAGTTGCAGACTCATAGTAATGATCCACAAGGCAACATTCCTAGGTGGAACAGGAAACGGCAACGGGGAACGGCAAGAGCTTCCACTATCGAGCCCATCCCGGGAGGCATGCTAGATCTGGGCCCATGACCTAGAACAAATGGCATGACAAGTGTAGATCCCTATACTCACGCCCCCGCATACAAAGAGCTTTGGTGACTAGTACAGAGAGAGAGCCCCCAGGAGAGAGATGGGGAGACTCACCCGTGGTAAGAGACTTTTGACAGGAGCTGGAGACACTTTTTCTTGAGCAGAGATAGCTCCATCTCATGGTGAAGCTTCAAGGAGCCACAGACCCCGACTGACCCGCATACTTGGCACAGCTATGCTGAGGGATTGTACCATGTTCCCGAGCAGCCACCAATACCACAGCCACAGGAGTCCAGCCCACCACCATGAGCTTCTTTACCCATTAGATGGTAAAGGAAGCTATACACTGCCTTCCACATGGACAAGCAGTAGACCACATGGACTTACAAGGGGAGCATCTTATCAATGACGCGGGCACACTTACCCCTTTCATTGCACACCTGTTCAACAAGGCACTAGCAAAGGGTTTGCCTACTGAGTGGACGATGCACACCATTGTGCCGATCCACAAAGCACGGGATATGCTCCATTCGAGCAACTACAGGACCATCTTGGCCAAACTATATGGAGTAGGGTTGGAACCGGAGCTCAGCTTATATGCTGAGTAGGAGGGCTTGAGATCACCGGATAGACATGCTTCAAGAGAGCTTTCTCTACGAATGATCGTGTATTCACTTTGAGGTGTTTGATTGATCAGACTAGGGTGAGACAGGCAACACTATACTTTTGCTTTGTGGATTTCCACAAAGCCTTTGATACAGTGCCACGAGACATGCTTTTCCAGCATTTACAGTCATTTGGTATACCATCAAATGTGACATGGGGCATTTATGCACTTTATGAGAAGGTCTTTAGGAGAGTTCAATGCCCAGTTTTTGAGTCTTCAAGAGGATTACAACAACACTTGCATTAGATGACATTTGTTCACAGAGAGGTCTCACAATGAACCTTGGGAAGCATGATCTTTCACACCTATACATATGAGCTGACCAACAAGAGTCTAGCTCCTGCCCTATCTCAAGGTCATGATCTTTCACACCTTGAGATAGGGCAGGAGCTAGACTCTTGTTGGTCAGCTCATATATATATCTTGGGGTCACTTTTTATGCAACCGCCACACGATTCACTATGGGATCAGCAATGAGGGCCAGGTTGCATTGGCTATGTTAGAGAAACAATGTGCCACCAGAGACACTTCCAGGAGTCTCCGAAGAAGGGGCCTCGGACGAAGGGGTGGCTTTTTTGACACTCACCATGTCCGTACTGATGTACAGAACCACAATATGGGAGCCAGGTCTAGCCGCACAATGCTGGACACAAATAGAGCGACCACAACACAGCAAACCTTTAGTACCTCATGAGCACCACCCATGATGGTGGAGGAGATCATATGCCTTCAAGACAGATTCAAAGAGATGTCGCACGAAAACCTTGGCACATGACCGCTTATCATATAGAGCTTTCAAGGCTTCCAGACAATTGGCTGAGACAAGGGATACAGGATCTTTGTATGCCCAGGTCAGACTGGTTCTCACAGTAGGGATTAGAGATGGACTGCCTCTAGCCATTCCAGTACGACACGGATGCACCACACATCCACCTTTCACATGGTACGAGGAGCCAGGATTGTTCTCGTACAGCGTGAGAACGTTCCGTACATTCCATCCTGTTCCCTCCCATTTAGCAGTCTATTACGGTTCCGTCCAAAAGGTTTTTTGCGTTCCGTCCAGTCATTTGACTGTTGACTGCACCACTTTTTTCAGCAGACTCTTTGGCCTTGCATTGGATGCCTTTTGGGGCATCCCTTGAAATTGCATAGGTTGACTGCACCACTTTTTCCAGCAGCTGTTTAGCCTTGCATTGGATGCCTTTTGGGGCATCCCTTGAAAGCATAGGTTCACTGCACAACTTTTCTCAGCAGCTCATTGACCTTGCATTGGATGCCTCTTGGGGCCTCCCTTCAAAGCATAGGATGCTCCCATGTGAGATGTTCTTGCAAGTTCTTGAAGCGAATTGGCAGGCTAAAGGCTTTAGCCTTTACCAGTCCAATGCTCTCTCTCTCTCTCTCTCCAATGCTCTGGCTCTTTGACACCTTGGTGGCTTCAGCACTGCTCTATCGAACCAAGATATGGGGACCTTCACTGGATCACCACGGGAGGCCGGGTCGCTCAGACGGATGGGGGAACATGGAGAAACCTCTCGTCTCTATGATCTCGCGGCTCATTAGAGCCAAGGCATCAGTACCACGTGCCATTATCCGAGCAGAGCTAGCGGCCCCCCCACTTGTGGTGGAGGCGCTCACCACATCAGTCTCCTTCATAAACCGCACATGGGAACTTCCTAGAGACAGATATGCTCGCATAGCACTTGAATCCTCTCGACAGTTAGCCATACAAGGAGATACAACATGCTGGTATGGGGAGATGACATCATGGTTTTGGGCACATGGGTTCAGCATAGACAGGCTGCCACCATTCCATTACTCACTGGATGCACCATCTCTCACTCTTACACAGTCAGAGATCACCAGCACAGGAATTGGGCACGAAGATGGCTTTCTACAGAGACCACCTTCTCCAGCTTACGGAAGATGGTTTTGTGGCGAGACCCAGATACATGGATACCCACTTGTCTCATGGGATACGTTGTGCTATTGGCCAGTTACGCACATCTTCTCACCAGTTGCGGATTGAGACTGGGAGGTACAGCGGAATACCAGCACAGGACAGGACATGCCCATTGTGTAACACGGAACCTGAGACAGAGCTACACTATACATGCCGCTGCCCCGTCTACTACGAGATACGAGGTCGCTTCCACTGCCTGTTCAGAGAGGGTTTTGGACCACTCTCAAGGGTCATGGGATACGAAGATCAGAGATGTCTGGGTTTGTTCTTACTCAAGCTGCGCAGACACAGAGATAGCCTGATGAATGGCGAGGCTAGCCAGTCTCAAAGACGGATCACAGACTTCTTCAAAGCAGACACGGGATGGCCGCAAGAGCCACTCCCACAACAGAACTCCCCCTCGTCTCACACCAGAGGCACACTGATCGACCGAGCGATTGAACTAGGGAAATCCAGGCGCCCACGACTGCGAAGAACTACACAGCATCGACGGGTTCTACGACAGAAAATTCGGAGCACGCTGGCCAGGCATGCACGACGCCCGGTCAGACTACTAACCATGGAGGAAATTGATGAGATTCGCCAACGACCGATGCTAGATCTCTTGTGATTCAGCCATCCCAACAAGCCACCCAAATTTTGCAGCTTAGTTTTATGCTTGGCTCACATCGACCAGCTTAGGCCCCCATAGTAGATATCTTTGTTTTGTACTGTTGTTAGGTTATTTTGTTACTCCGACTTTGTATCAGATCCACCACTTTGTAACTTTCGGGTCTAATAGGTCATTATGGCCTTTTGAAGACGTTAATATAACATTTCATTTCATTTCATTTCTCTCTCTCTCTCTCTCTCTCTCTCTCTCTCTCTCTCTCTCTCTCTCTCTCTCTCTCTCTCTCTCTCTCTCTCTCTCTCTCTCTCTCTCTCTCTCTCTCTCTCTCTCCGTTAAATTTCAGTATAGTACAACCCAGACATCAGGAGGCAGGTCACACACCCGCTATACATTTACACCAGAGACTGATTTCGTCTATACAGAGGAGATCTGGGACCGCCTGTTGGAAGGCACAGCTGGCACAAATGGTACAGGCCTCTCAGTGGAGGAGTGCACCACTCTACTGACTGAGACACTGCATGGGGCTGCATCAATGGCATACCCACACACTCAGCCGGGCAAGAGACGACATTCTGGGAGCATGCCCCAGAATAGTTGGTATGATGAGGAGTGCAAAGAGATGAGAGCCCAGCTTCAGAGGGATCTTCTTTTAGGAGTCATGACTTACAGACAGTCTCGGATTGCTTTCCGTCGCTATGTGTGACGGAAGAAGCGAGCTTACCTAGCTCAGATGGAGCGAGACTTACATCAGATGTTCTTGAGTAGGGACTCGGGAGACGCATGGCCATTCGTCCATGAGCACTCCCCGCCCCCCGTGATTACTTCACCTGATGTGTGGAGCCAATATGGATCATTATATACGGTTCCTGGACAGGAACCCCTTCCAGACCCTACCAAGCATTGCCCAACTACAAGCACTTTCTTTACACCTGAGATGGTACAAAGGGCCATTGACAGGATGAGGACTCGGAAGGCATATGATCATGACGGTCTAGTAGCAGAGCACTTTATACATGCCAGGGATATGCTGATGGAGGTTCTCGCAATGTTGTTCAATCGTGCCATGTGTGAGGGATTACCTGAGACTTGGAGGTTGTCTAATATTGTGCCCATCTTCAAGGCTGGTGACCCTACAGAGCCTGGGAACTACCGCACTATTATGGTTGGACACACATTGGCACGGTTGTATGCATCTATTCTGGAGCAACACTTGAGTAATTGGGCAGAGGGTGAGGGTGTACGAGCAAAGGGTCAGGCCGGCTTCATGAGGGGTTTCTCCACTCTTGATCATATTCTGATACTCAGAGCCATCATTGAGGAGGGCAGAGCACATGGGAGACGGATCTATTGTAGCTTTGTGGATTTTCGCAAAGCATTTGACATGGTACCAAGAGCTCGATTGATGCGCAGACTGCAAGAGATAGGGGTGCCCATAGCGGTGATTTGGGGGATTATAGCTTTGTACATATCAGTGGTGGGACATGTACGCACTCCGGAAGGGGTATCTGATTTAGTTCACTCTACTATTGGAGTGAAACAGGGCTGCCCATTGTCTCCTACTCTATTTGGTATGTATGTTGATGAGGTGTCTGATTACATTGACAGAGAGGGTGACAAGGGTGCCCAGCTGGCAGGGACGTGGATCCCATTGTTGCTATATGCTGATGATATTGTGCTGATATCTGACTCACCAGAAGGTATGCAACGACATTTGGATGCACTACGGAGTTTTGCAGAGGATAGTGGACTGTGTGTAAACCTAGGTAAAACCAAGGTTATGGTGTTTAACACCACACCGCAATGGGTCAGGAGATGAGTACCTACTTTCGAATATGGTCAAGAGATTGTGGAGTATACAGATGCATACACTTACCTGGGGGTAGTCTTTACTGGGCCGAAATTTTCTTTGAGAAGAGCAGTAGAGACTAGACTAACTAGAGCTGGTGCGGCTTTGGGAGGAATGGACTCTGGAGAGGATGTGTTCACAGGTTCAGTTCCAGGAACCTAGGACAAAGTTATGGCTCTTTGATACTTTGGTTGCCTCTACTATGTTATATGGGGTGCAGGTTTGGGGACCTTCTA
Organism: Adiantum capillus-veneris; assembly: GCF_014529385.1. Taxonomy (NCBI): domain Eukaryota; kingdom Viridiplantae; phylum Streptophyta; class Polypodiopsida; order Polypodiales; family Pteridaceae; genus Adiantum; species Adiantum capillus-veneris. The sequence goes on along the minus strand of NC_140955.1, from coordinate 58,467,688 downwards.
TAGGCCAGGATGGTTGGAGGCGTATGGAGAACCCCTTGGTATCTATGATGTCTCGGTTGATTAGAGCCAAGGCTTCCGTACCGCATGATATCATTCGAGCGGATCTAGCTGCCCCCCCTATGGAGATTGAGGCGCTTACAGATCAATCTCCTTTGTACACAATCTGTGGGATACTACCAGAGACAGATATGCCAGGGTGCCTCTAGAGTCCTCCAGACAATTAGCTCTTAATGGGGATACATCATGCTGGTATGCACAGATGGCATTATGGTTTCAAACACATGGTTTCACCATGGACAGGTTGCCTCCTTTTCAATACTCTCTACAGGCACCCTTGACACGGGTAGAGATAAATAGACTTATTCGTCAGGATCTGATCCAGCTGGACACGAGGAGGACGTGGATGGAGCCGTTACAGGAGTTGGGCACAAAGATAAGTTCTAAAGAGAGCATCTTCTCCACCTCACAGGGGATGGGTTTGTGATTCGACCTAGCTATATGGACACGCATCTTTCTCATGGTTTGCGTTGTGCCATTGGCCAAATATGCACGTCCTCACATCAGCTCGAGATTGAGACTGGTAGATTCAGAGGGACACCAGCAGATAGCAGGATATGCCGCTTATGCCATCTAGAGCCAAAGACAGAAGTACATTACATATGTTTTGCACAGTGTACTATGAGATACGAGGCCGTTTTCATTGTCTATTCAGAAAAGGTTTTGGGCCTCTATCTAGGGTCATGAGTTATGAGGATCAAAGATGTCTTGGGCTATATCTACTTGAGTTACACAGGCATAGAGAAACTTTACTGAGGAGAGCTCAAGAGAGACAACCCCAGAGACAGATCACAGATTTCTTTACACTAGATATTGTACACCCAGAAGAACAGACAGAGGAGCAGCCAACGTGGGAGAGGTCTACCCGCACTACTGGCATTCTCATAGACCGAGGATTGGAGCTAGGGAGATCTAGACGACCCCGATGGAGAAGAGGAGCTACACAGTTTCGAAGGAGGCTACAACAAAGGATTCGAGCCATACTCTTTCGTCGTCTAGAGTGCAGATGAAGATGGATCTCTATGAAGATGGATCTCTACTCCCCTCCCATATTGTCTTCACATTGTACTACTTGGTTTAGGATCCCGCATTATTTATATTTTGTTATCCTAGTTTAATTTATTTTGTTAATATGACTTTGTATCAAATGCACTGCATTGTAACTTTCTGGTCTCAAAGGTCACTTTGGCCTTTTGAAGACGTTAATATAACATTTCATCTCTCTCTCTCTCTCTCTCTCTCTCTCTCTCTCTCTCTCTCTCTCTCTCTCTCTCTCAGCTTAGTTTAGGATTCCACAGTATTTATATTTTTGTTGTCCTAGTTTAATTTATTTTGTTACTCTGACTGTGTATCAGATCCACCGCATTGTAACTTTCTGGTCTCATAGGTCACTTTGGCCTTTTGAAGACGTTAATATAACATTTCATTTCATCTCATCTCATCTCTCTCTCTCTCTCTCTCTCTCTCTCTCTCTCTCTCTCTCTCTCTCTCTCTCTCTCTCTCTCTCTCTCTCTCTCTCTCTCTCTCTCTCTCTCTCTCTCTCTCTCTCTCTCTCTCCGGCACACATAAGTGGCTAAGTCCTACTACTCAAGAGTCTGGACTCTTGATTTTAAGGCTGAAGCAATGACCATTCTTACTTGAGATCTTACTTGTAGATGTTAACTCTAGACTCTCAAGTCAAAAAGATGCATGTTTTTTATTTTTTTGTCGTACGTCACAGCAACGTACGTCTAAATTTTTTTTGTGTTTGACTATAATGTGAGGGCACCACGTGCCCCATCAGACGGGGTGCCATAAGTTGCTGGGAACTTCTTAAAAGAGTGCCCCACTTGGCGAGGCTCCCATAAGTTGGTGGGAACTTCTTTAAAAAGTGCCCCACTTGGTAAAACTTCTTTTGCTGCTTCTTCTTAAGGTTTAGGCCCCTCGGCCGGGATTTGCAAGTCCGCTAAGGTCTTCAGTGGCTTGACACGTCAGCAATTTGTGACATGAGAATGAGCCCTTGGCTCATATTTAAAGGCTCTTGGCTCATGAAAAGCAGTTACATGAAAAGCCAAAAGCATCTCGTCCCAAAAGCACTAGCACCAAAAGCTGCCAGCGCGTTTTGCGGAAACCCGTACAGCTCCCACGTGGCACTGTCAACGCAAATTGCGGGTCTGTCCGTATAGCCTGCCACGTCAATATGTCAGTGCGTTTCGTGGGGGATCCGTAAAACAGCACCACGTCATCACTTGAATTCGCAAGGGAGTTGGAGAGTGTGTCCTGCTTTATTTTACTCTCTTCAGGTCCCTTGGGCCCAATCAAAACGGGGTCCCGTAAGTTGGTGGGAACTCTTATTAAAAAATAGGCCACTCGGCAAGACTTTTCAAGTTGGTAAAACTTCTTTTGTTGCTTCTTCTTAGGGTTTAGTCCCCTCAGCTAGGATCTACAGGTTGGCCCGTTCTTTAGTGGCTTGACACGTCAGCAGTTTGTGACATCCCCCCTTCTTGAAAGAAAGTTATCGTCCGCGATTACAGCATATCTACAATCTACAAAACAACTCAAGTTAGCTCAAAAAAAATTGAGGGTCATTCCGAGGGACAATCAGTTTTCTCAATCCAGATTGGAGCTCTTGATATCCTGGGTCGTTGGCATCCCAGAAAAATCTCATTCAATAAGCCGTCTCATTCCAGATTGGAGCTCTTGATTTCCTGGGTCGTTGAATCTCATCCAATAAGGAGTATTCAATGGTTGGCACATCACAATGCAACACAAATGCTCACATATGCATGTTACAAGACATAGAATCATAAAGTCGCCGATGAACACTCCCCCCGCAAATAACCATCCAGGAGCTGTTCAACGACTCCCTCATTACTCCTCCCGCATAACCTAAAAAGGTCTGGGCCAGGAGATATAAAGGCCTTTTACAACCGAACTGCCCCGGATCGCAACCTGCGTCGTTTGGAGGTTCAAGCATACAACCAAAACGCTCCCGAGACATCCAGTCTGCGTCATTCAAAGGTTTTCCAACATACAACGAAACGCTCCCCACACATCCGGTCTGCATCATTCTAAGGTTCAGACAATACCAAAATAGCATTCTCACTACTCCACCCGGGAGTAAATCACCAATCATTAAAACCAGGATCAAACAATTCAAATCAACACCAATACAGGTTCAAAACAAATACCATCCATTTCAAACGAATTTCAAATAGGATCATCAAACAAGTTCTCAAACGGAACTCAGAAAACTGTTAAATCAAACCAAAAAAGAATTCTCGACTTCAGTCGAGCTCGAAAGTTGATACGGCTAATAATAAAGTCCGGGGTCGGGGCACGAAGCTTCTTTAATAAAATTTTCAGTAAACTTTGGAAGTGCCACCTTGCTCTGTCTGTTCTTTGGTAGGACCAGTATGCTTTCAGAAAAGCATACGATTGAAGCTCTAATACCACTATAACGGGGACGGGCACCGCATGCCAACAGAAAAGAACAAACTAAACAACTTTAAGCACTTCAAATAACAACTGAACTGAAAGAGATGCACGACACGAGACGGGGAGTGGCGAAGTTCCACCCCAAGAGAGCACTGGCCCTTAACCTTAGGACCCTTTCGGTATTTCTTTATATTGCTTAAACTCACTACATCGCCGGTACTCCATCCTCTGCACCTTCACGCAGAAGCATACCAGAGAATGAGCCCTTGGCTCATATTTAAAGGCCCTTGGCCTATGAAAAGCAGTTACATGAAAAGCTTCAAACTCAAAAGCATATGGTCCCAAAAGCACTAGCACCAAAAGCTGACACCGCGTTTTGTGAAAATCGGGGTACTGTCAGCACGAATTGCGGGACTGTCCGTACAATCTGCCACGTTAGCATGTCAACGCGTTTCGCCAAGGATCCATACACAATGCCATGTCATCACTTCAATTTGCAAGGGAAATGGAGAGCGTGTATCCTGCTTTATTTTATTGTCTCTAGGGTCCCTGGGGCCCATCGGACAGGATCCCGTAAGTTGGTGGGAACTCTTCTTTAAAAATAGGCCACTCGGCAAGACTTGCAAAATGGTAAAACTTCTTCTGCTGCTTCTTCTTCTTCTACTGCTGCTTCTTAGGGTTTAGTTCCCTCAGCTGGGATCTACAGGTTGGCTCCGTTCTTTAGAGGCTTGACACGTCAGCAGTTTGTGACATTTCAGACAATACCAACAATATTTCTCACTACTCAACTCGGGAGAAAATCACCAAGCATTGAAATCAGTCTTAAAACCAAAGTCAAACAATTCAAATCAGCACCAAGAAAAGTTTAAAACAAATATCATCTATTTCAAACAAATTTCAAACAGTACTTTCTCAAACAAAGTTCAAAAGTATCTTAATAGAAAACAACTAAAAAATTCATTAATTTTTTGTTCGGACAGCCGAACTTTGAGGAGGACTAACTTCTCCTTTTGCATTAGGGTAATGGTACGATTCCGAATCTAGAGGGTCATGTCATTCTTGTCGTGCCAAGGCATGCCCTAGAAAACATCGCAATTGCCCAGCTTTATGATGTAGAAATGTGCTTTTCCATGGTATCCTTGGATAGTCATTGGAAGCGGACAGATGAGAGGCACCACCTTCAAGATGGCTAACTCGGCTTCAATTTCGCGTCCCTCTCTATCATAGTCAAAAGTCAATCTGCTTCACAAATTCTGAATGGATGAAGTTCTTTGTAGCTCTGGGGTCAGAGAAGATCAGGACTTTTAAGCCGTTGACTTTGACATAAGCTCTCCACAATTCATTTGTACTCTCGAAGTTTATGCCATAAATATTAAGGACTAAACCAAAGCAAGTCTAGCTCTCTTAGCCGGAGGTGGCCATGGGGATCTTTCTGCCGCCAGAGCAGAAGGACTAGTCCAATAGCAAGTCTAACTCTCTTAGCCAGAGGTGACTCTTGGGATCTTTTTGTCGTCGGAGCAAAAGGTTTCTCTGAAGACGTTGAGGCTCGCTGAGGACATGTATTAAATGTATGCCCTGTTTGAAAACATTCAAAGCATCGGCCTTCTTGTACCTAGGTTTCTCGTTGACGTTGTGTCAGACGAGGCCTTTGAGGTTGGGTTTCACGAGACTCCCGAGGATTTGTTCGTTGTTGCCGAGAGTTTTGGTTAGTGGATGAAGTTGCTTCTGAGGTAAACTACAGCTTTCCTTTCATCAGTTTATAGCCGACTCCTGCATGGTCCATAAGCTCTTGCATAGTCAATACTTGCTTGGACAAACAATACTCCTACAACGGTGATGGCAGTCCAATCGTGTATTGCTCGCATTGGTCCTCAGAGGGAGTAAACTTAAAGAAAGACACCGGAAAGATAGACGTCGAGAAACCTTTGGTTATAGTCATCCATGGTCTCTGTGGCAAGCATTTTCAAGTTGCCCCATTCTAACAAGATCTGGACTTGATAAAGAGAAGTCACATAATTGCGTGCAAATATTGTCTTGGAAGCTCGCTAGGTCCTTGGAGCATGCCGTTGTGTCGCAATTGAACTCCACCACTGCATAGCACTATCTTTAAGAAATCCCGCTGCTCGAAAAATCTTCGATTCTTTTGTATAGTTCCCCAAAGCATAGATGTTGTCAAATTGCCGTAGGAACTGCAATGCTTTCTTCCGATCTTTCATCCTAGAAAAGGTGAAAAATTTGACTGTCGTCCTGCCATCTTTGAAATCCTTTGGTTGGTTAGACGCATACCCCAGGTACAGATAATAAGGGTATTCATACGAGGGATCCAACCATTGTAGCCTAGCACATTGGGCCCCTGCATGGATAGCAAGATTGAGAATTTCGATGCGTCCTTGCTCCACTGGCCTTGCAACAGTGGTGGTGGTGGGGGAGGTGGGGGCAATGCTCGTGGCAAAGGTGGTTGCACTGGATCACGGTCAGATGACTGCACCATATTCCTGAAGACTTCCCCCAATCAGAATAGACGGCTGGGAAGGCTGCCGGTTGGAAGCTCTCATACAATCTGGTGTCGGAAGAGGAGGTACCACCTGGGGCATCAGAGAGGGTAGCATGTAAGTCAAAAACTGTTAAAAACCTTGCAGCATCAGAAGATTTTGCTACAAATGTCACGAAGCTCGTCAAGGAGAAACTGCAGGTACTTTGCCAAATACATAAACACCGTAGTGTTCTGTTTGTTCTATTAAGGACCGGTATGCTTTCAGAAAAGCACACGACTAGAGCTCTGATACCACTGTAACGGGAGGGCACCACACGCCAACGAGAAAGAACAGATAAGACAACTTTAAACACTTTAAGACAACTGAACTGAGAGAGAGATGCACAACACACGAGACGAAGAGTGGCGGAGTTCCACCCCAAGAGAGCACTGCCCCCAAACCTTCGCACCCCTTTCGGTGTGTTTTTATATTGTTTGAACTTAGTACAATGCCAGAACCCCCTTGCTCTGCACTTTCACGAGGGAAAATTGTCGAAGAATGGGTCCTAAGCACATATTTAAAGGCCCTTGGCCTAAACAGCAATTACATGAAGAGCTACAAGACTAAAAGCATAACCTATCAGCGCAAATTTAGGGAATTCCATACACCTGCCATGTCAGCTGCACAGAACGTGGAAATCCATATTGTTGCCATGTCATCACTCTGCAATGTAATTCGCGGCATCCATTCACCCTGTTAGCGCAAATCTCGGACAGTCCCTACAGCCTATCAATGTGAGCAATTTTTGCTACATAAATCTTCAAGGTGTATATGTGAGCTACTTTTTATTATTATTAAATTATTATGCCTCTAGGCATTTGGGCCCCATCAAACAGGGTCCCATAAGTTGGTGGGAACTTCTTTAAAAATTGCCCACTCGGTGAGGTTCTGTAAGTTGGTAAAGCTTCTTCTGCTGCTTCTACTTCTTTTGCTACTACTTCTTAGGGTTTAGGTACCTTGACCGGGACAAGTCGGCTCAAGTATTTAGTGGCTTGACACATGAGCAATTTGTGACATCGACTAGTACCGCATGGGACATCAAAGAGGGTAGCATGTAAGTCAAAAACTGTTAAAAACCTTGCAGCATCAGAAGATTCTGCTACAAATGTCACGAAGCTCGTCAAGGAGAAACTGCAGGTACTTTGCCAAATACATAAACACCGTAGTGTTCTGTTTGTTCTATTAAGGACCGGTATGCTTTCAGAAAAGCACACGACTAGAGCTCTGATACCACTGTAACGGGAGGGCACCACACGCCAACGAGAAAGAACAGATAAGACAACTTTAAACACTTTAAGACAACTGAACTGAGAGAGAGATGGACAACACACGAGACGCAAAGTGGCGGAGTTCCACCCCAAGATAGCACTGGTCCCAAACCTTCGCGCCCCTTTCGGTGTGTCTTTATATTGCTTGAACTTAGTACAATGCCAGAACCCCCTTGCTCTACACTTTCACGAGGGAAAATTGTCGAAGAATGGGTCCTAAGCACATATTTAAAGACCCTTGGCCTAAACAGCAATTACATGAAGAGCTACAAGCCTAAAAGCATAACCTATCAGCGCAAATTTAGGGAATTCCATACACCTGCCACGTCAGCAGCACAGAACGTGGAAATCCATATTGTTGCCATGTCATCACTCTGCAATGTAATTCGCGGCATCCGTTCACCTTGTTAGCACAAATCTCGGACAGTCCCTACAACCTATCAATGTGAGCAATTTTTGCTACATAAATCTTCAAGGTGTATATGTGAGCTACTTTTTATTATTATTAAATTATTATGCCTCTAGGCATTTGGGCCCCATCAGACAGGGTCCCATAAGTTGGTGGGAACTTCTTTAAAAATTGCCCACTCGGTGAGGTTCTGTAAGTTGGTAAAGCTTCTTCTGCTGCTTCTACTTCTTTTGCTACTACTTCTTAGGGTTTAGGCACCTCGGCCGGGACAAGTCGGCTCAGGTCTTTAGTGGCTTGACACATGAGCAATTTGTGACATCGACTAGTACCGCATGTCATCGAACGTGTACACATCGTACGTGACTGTACGCGTCAACTCTGAGAGGAATAGTCTCCAAAAAAAAGGACCTCTATCAAATATACATATGAGAGACATGGACATCACCCAAGTAGCCTCTTCCTCCAAAGATGCTATACTACAAACAGCACTTCATGAGCATTTCAGAGGATGAATTCATAGAGAGACCCGGATACATGGAGGGCTTCTTGCTCCATGGGTCTAGGGTGGAGAAAGGCCAGCTCAAGGTTTTGTCACATCGCCTTGAGATAGAGACTAGCATAGCATTTTGGATCCCTAGAGATGAGAGGATATGTAAACAGCTAAGAGGGGGTGAGTGGTGAGCAACCGGGGGGGGGGGGTCCACTATGCATGTAGCTACACGGCCTACATTGCTATTGAAGAGAGATACTCCTCCCTCTTCACATAGCAGCACTCCCTTTGCGATCTCTTAAGAGTCGGCAAATTAGCGCATGCTAGGGAGGTTTATACTCGAGATTCACCACACAGAGATTCTTTTACAAGCCTAGACGGTATGAGGTGGGGGACATCAAACACATATGATCGCATTCTTTCAGAGATTCACCCCACCTTGGGCATCCACACAATAAGGAGTTACCCTCCAAAGAGCAGACACACTCAGAGCCAACAGGAGACAGAGAGCACCAAGATTTCAAGCACTAGTGAGAGATGACAGAAATCAGAGATCGGTTTTAGAGCGAGACTCCACAACACCTGACTCACCTCATATCAAACCTAGGTATATACAAGCTATTAAAACCCTAATCCCTTAGGCCATTCTTCAGTCCTCTCGACCAATCTTTTTAAGTAGGGCATGCCACATCACAAACTTGTGACATACCCCCCCTCTTGTAAGAATTGTAATCCCCTCCATTAAGCCTGCAAAAAAATAGTCAAAGGACAAAAACTAGCTCTAAAGCCACTGCCTCTATGTTATCATGCACCAGCCTACACACATCCGGCACTTGCACAAAGACATCAGTCACTGATCAATCACATATCCGTGGAGGGTCCCACATAAAAATCATGATCATTGTAACATATTTAGCAATCACATCCAAACCAGGTTGATCTTTTCACATATGTCCTAATCTACTAAATCTTGTTACTATCAAATTCATATCCTTTCTTACATTTCAAGGAAACCATGCCCATGACCATCCCCACTAGACAGTACATTCTCAAAGTATGCATTTCACAAATCACACTTAGATCACATTGGAAACCGTGTTTCAATCATTCAATTTAGCAATCTCATCTAGTCTAGAACTCTTGATGTACCTCATCTCATCCTTTCGGAACTCTTGATGCACTCAACAAATATCCAATCATCTCATCCACATAGAAAGCTTGATGCACTAGAATCACTCACTTAGCCATCATATCTAGTCTTTGCTGATCTCTACACTAAATTCATCCATCATTCATCAGACCAAAGTTACTTGGAACAGGAACGGGGGGGCTCCGGAACGGTACGGGAACGGGGAGGGGGAGACCTGAACTGGAACGTTGGAACGGTCCACTAAAAACGCTGAAACCAGCCTCAAAACAGCCTATAAGGGAGAGAGGGATGGAGCTTGAGAGCTTGTGGCTTCAAGCTTGAGAGAGAGGGTGAGAGAGGCTAGATAGTAGAGCTTGAGAGTGCCAAGGGCCCAAGTGGAGAGCCTTGAGGGTGAGACTTGAGTGTCAAGAAAGGGGTAAAGGGTGAGCTTTTAAAGAAACCCCCCCTCCTCTCCCCTTGTGTGAGTCTTGAGAAGTTTGAAACCTCCCGAAATGGCCACCTCTCTCTCTCTCTCTCTCTCTCTCTCTCTCTCTCTCTCTCTCTCTCTCAAACGGTCACAAAGTTGAAAATTCAGAAACGGCTCAATTTTTTGGAAGTGCCCGCTCGTTTTGGACCCGTTCCGCTGCCGCATTCCGGTTCCGGAACGTTTCTCCGTTCTTGGTACCGTTTCGGCGCCTTGAACCTGCTGGAATGCCGTTTTGATATGTTTGGGTGCCGTTCCACCTGTTCCCTATTACTATGCATCAAACAAAATGTGGCATACATTTCATCTTTCTCTATATATACGCTAACAATACACGCATAAAAGAGCACATGCAATCAATTCAATCAAGGAAATTTCCAATTCAATGTACATATTTTCATAATGTCATTCCGCAGAATACTGTCAGACCATCTGTATCCCTAAAATCCCAAAAAGAAATTAGTGACTTGATTCAATCCAAGCAACTTGTGACAAGGGAGTGGAGTGGCTCCCCTCTTGTGCAGCACGTTTTGCACCATATTCAATCCGACTTAAGGGATAGACATTGCTTAAAATCCAAAAGTCTAAAGGTATAGCTCAAAATTGAAGAGAAACTGCGAAGTTCACCTCCCCAATTCACTTTGCATTGAGAGCCGGAAAAGCCTGCTCTTGACCACATTATCGATGGCCCTAGCTTACCCTTCTATTCTTTACTATGTGCCCTATGACTTGTTGGTTACCGCTCAATCTAGTCCGTCACGGTGATCCTCCAAAACGAGGACATTGGCAAAAAGGTATCCCAAACCTCTAGCAATAGTCAACCAAAGTATCTTCCTTTTTTCATTCTCACATGATGCCAAGTCATGATGACATCTTCTTCATATTCTTCCGTTAACCAAGCCGAAGTGAAAATTCTCTTAGACTTTATCCACCACTTCTTAGGTGCTTCTCTGAGCAATAGTAGAGTAGACCACCATGTCAGGGCGTTACCTTTCAGATAAGACACCGCCCTTTGTACCTTGGAGGCTTCCAAGAAATGTCCTCCCAAAAAGGAAATGTACAACTGTTGTATGAATGCAAGGGCTCGATGGGTGTCCTTGTAGACTGAAAACGTATGAATCTAAGGGCTCGATTGGTGTCCTTATAGCCTGAAAACGTATCAAGCTTAACTGCTTGACCCCCATCCTTGAACTTCTTGGTCTTCTTGCTCTTTTTCTCGTTGTCTAAACTGTTAGCAGAGGACGAGATCTCCTCCTCTGAACTACGCGATTGCTTCTTGGGCTTTCTAGACTTTTTCTTGAATTTGCTTTTCTTCGTCTTTCTCCACTTCTTTCGCTTTTCTCATCCTCACTGAAACTAGAGGAAGAGGAACTATTGAAATAGTCTAAACGCCAAAAAAAATTTGGGTCATCCTGTCACAAACTGGTCACTGTCAAGCCACTGAAGACCCGAGCAGAATTGCAGAACCCGGCCAAAGGACCTAAACCCTAGAAACAATAGAAGAAGTAGATGTCACAAGGCGGGCACCACGTGCCAATAGAAAAGAACAGACTGAACAGACTTTCAGCACTTCAATAACAACTGAACTGAAAGAGAGAGAGACAACACGCGACACGGAGTGGCGGAATTCCACCCCAGAGAGTATTGGCCCCAAACCTTGGCGCCCCTTTTGGTATTTCTTTATATTGCATCAACACAGTACAAGCGGTACTCGACACTCTGCACCTTCGCCAGGAAGCATGCCAGAGAATGAGCCCTAGCCTCAAATTTAAAGGCCCTTGGCCTAAAAAGCAGTTACAATAAAAAGCTTTTAGAACTCAAAAGCTTATGGTCCAAAAGCAAAGCCAAAAATCTACCAACATAAATCACGGAAATCCGTACAGCTTGCCACGTCATCAGCCACAATTTTAGGGTTTCTGGCAGCAAAATTAGGGTTTGCAGGTTTTAGGGTTAGGGTTTCCAGAATTAGGGTTTCTGGCTGAAATTAGGGTTTGCAGGTTTTAGGGTTTGCAAGTTTTAGGGTCAGGATTTCAGCAGTTAGAGTTTTTGGCAAAAATTAGGGTTAGGGTCTCTGCTCTCGGGCATCACCTTGTGACACTTCTTCTGTAACTTGTTCTTCTTAGGGTTTAGGCCCCTCGGCCAGTAGCTCCATTCTTCAGTAGGTCGACACGTCAGCAGTTTGTTACATAGAAGTTCTCAACAACTTGTAGATCCTCGCCAAGTGGGGCAGCTTATTGAAATGTTACCAACTTATGGGTTCTCGTCCGATGGCGCCTATAATAAATAAAGCAGGACCCACACCAAGGCTAGCGTAAAAAGGTGATGACGTGGCACTGCTGTACGAAACCCCCGCAATCCAAGCTAACAGTGCCACATGGTAACTATATGGAATTCCGCAAAACACAAAACGAACTGGCTACTTTTAGAGCGCTGGCTTTTAGGAGAGCAGATGCTTTTAGCTTGAATGCTTTTCATATGAACTCATTTTGGGCCTAGGGCCTTTAAATACGACCCATGGGCTCTCAGTATGGCAGTCTACCTACGGGATACAGAGCAAAGCCATGGGAGTTGTACTTTGGTGAAGTAATAAAAAGAAATACCGAAAGGGATGCCAAGGTTTGGGGCCAATGCTCTCTTAGGGTGGAACTCCGCCACTCCCCGTCTCATGTGTCGTGCACTCTCTTTTATTTTAGCGTTATTTGAAGTGCTAAAATTTTGTTCAATCTGTTCTTTCCCATTGGCACGAGGTGCTCGTCCCGTTACACATCCTCGAAACGAACACGCTTCTTAGATCTATTGGCCACCTCAAAAGTGGATTTCCGACCCAAATAACCGGGATAATCTGTTGACTTTCTTTTCTTCCGAGAGTGCTTTATGCTTTTTCATCAACTGGTTTGTCTTCTTTTCAAGAGCTTCGTCAAACTCTTCTTGCTAGTACAATTTCTGCTTTTCTGCACTCGGCTTTACTTTTTGCTTCATCGCCAACTTGAGAGGTGCATGGACAACCTCTCGCCATCGTGAGTGAACCTCGTCAAGGGAATGATTCTTCAGGTGCTTCAAATACTTCAGGTTCTAGAGTACTTGATCAATCTTTTCACACAAGTGTCAACCTACAATTGACCTCGGTAGTGTGTCTTGTGGAGATCCCCCGCCAAAAATTTGCTATGGTCTCCTGAATCATCGAAAGAAGGCTTGCTTCCGTTGGAATCCCCATTGCTTTCTTTTGTTCTTCCGCTGGGATTCAGGTTCTCTTCATCTACCAGCAGAAGAGTAGTCGGAAGGATGTCGTCTCTGTCGGATTCACTGATAGAATCCATGTGTGCTGCAGAAAGGAGCGGATCCTCCGTAGAAAAAGAATCGTCTCACCTCTGATACCATTGTAATAGAATTGGGCACCCCAAGCCAAAGATCAAAAGCAAAACACAAACAAAAACTCCAAATAATTGAACTGAACTTGGATAGAGAGAGAAGAGGAGAATCGACATGGATCAATGGAGTTCCGTCCCCAAATGCATTGGCCCCAAAGACTAGCGCCCCTTTCAATATTTCTTTATTATTGCTTCACAAAGGTACAACTCCCCGAGGGTCCATGTAGTAGGGCTACAATGTCACTTGCACTGGACAGACAATTACAGTTGGTCCTCGGTTTACACTAGGTGGACTCTCACCTAGGCAGTAACACGTGGAAGACACAAGGAGTGGTGGTCTAGTGGACTCCGTGGCCAGTTCACCACCACCAAAGTTCAAAGATAGACGTAGTTGAATGGCACCTTTGGTGCCACAGACAAAGTATTGGCCTTCATTCAACAATTTGATGCGGCCTTTGGATGAGAGCTTCACGAAGTCCTCCAAGCTACGCCATGTAGCTATGCACTTCTAGAAGTCTACTCATCAATGGTGGGCTAGCCTTTGTGGCAAGAGCGAGGCCCCAAATACATGAAAAACTTTACGAATTTCCATCATATAGCAATTCCTTGCAAGCGATGCAAAGGACAAATTGCTTACCGAATGGCAGAGCTTGAAGCTTCTCTTCAACGAGTCTATCCACAAATATGTAGACAAGTTTTGGGATTTACATCTCAAAGCTACAATCTTTCAAAGAATACACTTCTTCGAACAAAAGCAACAACCATCACACCCAGACCGTACTGATCTTTCACGGGTGTCTTGATGCACTAAAATTACATACCCACGTAATCTCATCCAATTAGGAATATTCAGTAATTGGCACATCACAATGCAACACAAATGCTTACATATGCATGTTACAAGACACAATAAACAGCGCCGCTGAGCACTCTCCCGAGACAAACGGTCTGCGGTATGAAGCTACTCAACGACTACCTCGTCACTCCCCCCGCAAATAACCTAAAAAGGTCCGGGCCATGAGCTCAGAGGACTGTACAACCAAACGCTCCCCACACTGCAGTCTGCGTCGCTTGGAGATTCAAGCATACAACCAAACGCTCCCCAGGCATCGGCCTGCGTCGTTCGGAGGTTTTCTAGCATATAACGAAACGCTCCCCACGCATCGGCCTGCGTCGTTCCGAGGTTTTCTAGCATACAACGAAACACTCCCCAAGCATCGGCCTGCGTCGTTCCGAGGTTCAAACAATACCAAAACATTTTTTCTCACTTCTCCACCAGGGAGTAAAAAAATCACCAATCAATGAAACCAGTATTGAAACCACAGTCAAACATTTCAAATCGGCACCAAAACAGGTTCAAAACAGCTACTATCCATTTCAAATAGATTCCAAACAGGATCACCAAACAAGATCAAACAGAACTCAAACTTAAAAAGCAATCTCGACATCAGTCGAGCTCGAAAAGTCGACTGACTTTCTTGAAACTTGCACCAAAAATTAGGGTTAGGTTCCTTCCATGAGGTTGTAGCCGTGCACAGCATGGTCCATCAGCTCTTGGACAAACAGTGTTTTTTTGGCGGCGATGGTAGTCCCAATATAGCAATCGCATTGGACCTCCAAGGTCATCTGATCGTGAAGAGACATCTACTAAAAGATGTCAAGAAATTTCAAGTTATAATTTGCTAGGGTTTCCATGGCAAGCATTTCAGGATACCTCACTTTGCCAAAAGTTGCACTTCGAAGGAAAATGTCAAAAACCAGACAACTTCCGGCAAAAATTTTCTTGAAAGCTTGCCAAGTACTTGGAGTATGTTGCTTCGTAGTTGTAGACATCAACATCTGCATGGCACTGCTTCTGAGAAAAACAGTGAATTGAAACAAATTTGGATCCTTCTCTTGCAAGTGATCTTAATTGGCTTATGCCCTGTAGGACATGAGCGGTGAAGACGGGAGCCCGCCCAATGCACGATGAAGGGTGGGAGTGGCTAATAAGTCCGGGTTCGAGGGCTAACAAGTCCGGGTTGGAGGACGAAGATACCTCAAATAAAGCTATGTCTGCTCTTTTGTGGGACCGGTATGCTTTCAGAAAAGCACACGCCTGATACTCTGATACCACTGTCACAAGGCGGGCACCACGTGCCAATAGAAAAGATCAGACTGAGCAAACTTTTTAACACTTCAATAACAACTGAACTGAAAGAGAGAAACGACACGCGACACGAAGTGGCGGAATTCCACCCCAGAGAGTATTGGCCCCAAACCTTGGCGCCCCTTTCGGTATTTCTTTATATTGCATCAACACAGTACAAGCCGGTACTCCAGACTCTGCACCTTCTCCAGGAAGCATGCCAGAGAATGAGCCCTAGCCTCATATTTAAAGGCCCTTGGCCTAAAAAGCAGTTTACATGAAAAGCTTTCAAACTCAAAAGCTTCTGGTCCAGAAAGCAATGCCAAAAGCTACCAACGTAAATCACGGAAATCCGTACAGCCTGCCACGTCATCATGCTAGCGCAATTTTCGGAAACCAGCCACGCTGTTGCAGTTTTAGGGTTAGGGTTTCCAAAATTAGGGTTTGCAGGTTTTAGGGTTAGGGTTTTCAGAATTAGGGTTTCAACAATTAGGGTTTTTGGCAGAAATTAGGGTTAGGGTTTTTTGCTCTCGGGCAACCACGTCATCACTTCATGACACTTCTTCTGTTACTTGTTCTTCTTAGGGTTTAGGCTCCTCGGCCACATTTGTAAGTTGGCTCCATTCTTTAGGCCTTGACACGTCAGCAGTTTGTTACAGATGACTCCTTAGATTTGTTGGATCAAGAGTATGTAGATGACACTATGCTCGTTGTATGATATGACCCACCCACCTTGGATAATCTACGAGATGCTCTTGTTAACTTTTGCTTGGTCAATGGTGCTCTCATCAATTGGCACAAGTCTTTTGGTTTTCTTGTAGGAATGGATGAGGATTATCAGTGGGGTGTGTGAGATAATTTCACTTGGCCACCTAGAGGACAGACTTACAGATTCCAGATTCGCACTGACATGTCTGTTGAGCAACAATTTGTGCCCGTACTCTATCAGAAGGAAACTTTGCCATTGGTCATCCTTGCATTTATCTTTGGCTGGCAGAGCCCTTGTGGTAAATCAGGTTCTTCTTGCAACCGCTCGGTTCACCAGATCCTACATGTGTACGCAACTTTCAGTGGAGTGGCTTAGATGGCTCTACTGACACTCGACCATGAGTCCATTGTAAGGTGCAGCGGAAGTGAATGTTGAACTTTGCTCAAGATGAGTGCTTCGAACTGTGCTCAAGGGTTCCTTTTACTTACGCAAGGGAGATCCTTCCGCTACTTTAGTGAGAGAGTGCAAATGATCACAAACAAAGTGAATGACACTGTGAATGAACGTGCTGAGAGACTGAGAGAGAGAGAGAGAGAAGAATACGACACCAGACGGTTCTCAAACCCTCCTCAAAGGGCCCCCCTCTCTATGGCGAGAGAGGTCTATGCTATTGATTGCACAAATCTGGTACAATGATCTAGATGCAATATACTTGCCGACGGTGTCGACGACAATGATGCTGACGATGAGACGGGCTGAAATCTGCTAACTGCTGAATTCTGACACTGTGTCGGCGAGGACGGCTATGGCGACGATGATGCGTTGAAAACGCAGATGCTGAAATCTACGGACAGCAAGTTGAAACTAAAAACGTTGGTTGATCTAACGGTGCAGCAAGGATCAGCTGCGGGTAGGTGAGATCTGCGAGATTAGGGGCTGATCTTGCGGTGTCTATGTGTTGAAAACTGAAAATGCTGATGCTGAGGACTCCACCGGGAATCTGCAAAAGGCTAGAGCAATCTGCAAAACGCCAGGGCTAATCTGGTACTGCTGATGAAAAACGCGAGGCTGAATCTGCTAAAGCAAACGCTATGATTCTGCTGATAAAAAGCGCCAGAGGGTCTTGTTGGCTAAAAATACTAGGGTATCATGCCGGTCTTGCTGAGAAGGTGCACTGCAAGTTGTGGGACCTTCTGCTGCCTCTTCTGCTAGAAAGTGCTAACGCTAGGTTTTTATATATACCAACTTAGCAAAGTTGCCCTACCAAGTTTCCCAACAAAGTCACTTATTAATAATAAGTGAAAAATTAATAAAATAGGGAAAAATGGGTTTTGTGCACTGTAAAATGCTCATGATGGGTACTGAGTGTCATGCTGATGGTCATGCTGTGTGCAACTAGAGGATATGCAACTACTATAAGTGCCTGGACATGCACGGCTTGCGAACAGGCTCACAAAGGAGCCAGAACACTTCCTAAGCTGACCTAAACCCTGGACCTGAAGTAGCTTGTCCACATGCCCATAGGGTTAGATGTGCTCCCCTCCTTTTTAAAGTGAGGTACTGGTACCGAGCTGCATGGCTTCCTTGTAGTTTGCCAACAACTTTGGATAATCTTTAAAAACTCTTAATCGACCCACATTGCCTCGTGGGTTCCTCGATCCTTGAACTTCAAAAAGTAATCTCCACCTTGCTTCTTTGAGCCACGGCGAAACCAATGCAGCAACACTTACTCCGGCTCCATGACTTCAGCTTCATCGATGATCTCGGGCTCTTCTTCTTCGGATATGTCCTTTGGAGGTGTTCCTTGAAACATTTTCAACCAAGAAACATGGAAAACGTTGTGCATTGACCATGAGTTAGGCAATTGCAATTTCATTGAAACCTCATTGATCTTTTTAATCATAGGAAATGGACCATACATTCTGAAAGACAACTTAGGACACTTCTTTCGAACTTACTTAAGATGTTGCTTCATGATTCTTAAATAAACCCAATCCCTTTCCTTGATAGAAACATCTTGACGATGCTTGTTAGCCTGTCGTTGAGTAAGACTCCTGAGCCTTGCTTAGCCGAAGCTTCACTCTCTCAAAAATCTCATCCAATGACTGACTTTCGACATTGGCATCAGGCATTTGACTGACCCAACGAGTCAAAAGTGACTGGAACGGACGGCCAAAAGCTACCTCATACAAAGTTCGACCAATGGGAGAGGAAAAAGAGTCATTCAAAATAGCCTGAACCAATGGGAGATAGAGCTCCCAATGAGACTGTTGATCATGCACATAAGACTTCAAAACATCAAAAGCCAACTGATTGAAATTCTCTGTTTGACCATCTGACTGTGGATTTTAAAAAGCCGATGAAAAATTCAACTTAGTGCCAAAATTTCCAAACAATGTAGGCTAAAAATTGGACGTGAACTTAACATCCCTCTCTGAAACAATCGACTTTGGCAAACCCCTGAGGGAGTACCAATGCTTTATGAACAACCGTACTACATCTTATGCGGTGAATGTGGCCTTACAAGGAATCAACATGCAAAACTTGCTGAAACGATCAACAATTGTCAAGCATTGAGTGTTCCTTGAATGCAAACTAGGTGGAAGGTTAGTCACAAAATCCATGGAAATATCCTGAATAGGTCCATCGGGAATAGGCAACGGAAGCAAGAGGCCTTGCTGCTTACCCCGAGGAGCTTTTATCTTTTGACAATAGTGCATTGTGTAACATAACAAAACACATCCTTTTGTATTTTAGGCCAATAAAAGAATCTTTTTATTTTTTCCAGAGTCGTGTTTATTTCACTGTGCCCACCTGTGAGAGTCATGTGCAACGTGCAATACGCTTGTCCTAAGAGAGGGCAACAGACATAGACGGTGACAAAAATACAACAAACCATCACGAGTGAGATAGTTGTTAGGCCCTTGGGAAGCAAGAGCCTGCAACCATTGCTTATCAAACTCGGAATCTGCGTACTGGTTCTTCATGCTGTCGAAAGACACACCCTGAAGAGAAACTATGAATCTTGACTCAAGAGCCAGGATCTGTCCTTTCCGATTTAACGCATCTGCAACAGGGTTAGCTTTTCCAGGCACATAATCAATCAAACATCCAAATTGCTCAAAAAATTGTGACGATCGTGCTTGGCGATCACTCCAATGTGCACTAGGCATAGACTGGAGCCACTTGAGGGCTTGGTGATCTGTGCGAACTGTGAACTCTCTACCATACACAAAATGCTTCCAATGCTTAAGAGAGTGAATGAGAGACAAAAGTTCTTTATCATAAACCGAATAGTTCTTTTCTGCACTATTGAGCTTCCGACTAAAGAATGCAACTGGATGGCCATGCAGCTGAAGCACAGCGCCTATGGCGACATTGCTCGCATCCGTCTATACCTCAAAGGGGTCATCCCAAGAGGCAAGGATGAGACACAACGCTTCTGTCACCGCAACCTTGAGAGCTGCGAAAGCCTCAATGGCTGTCTCGGACAAATCCACGCATTGTCGGCGAGTCTTTACCCCTTTCAAAACATTTGTCATGGGTGCGGCAATGCATGCAAAATTCTCTATGCGTGGACTATATGCTTGACATAAACCAAGAAAAGACCGCACATCATATGCAGTTTGGGCAAATCCCAATTACATGCATGTTCCACCTTCGCGAGATCTAGCTTGACACCTTCTACATAAATGATATAACCCAGATAAGTAACTTCGGTGACAAAAAACTCAGATTTCTTAGCTGCAATGTACAGTTGACATTCACCCAAACAAGTTAATACCCTCTCTACATCCTTTACATGTTGTTCCCACAACACAGAAAAATTGAGAATATCATCAAGAAAGATACACACATACACCAACCATATCGCTAAGACGGCCTACCATGAGACGGTTAAATGTACCAACGGCACCTGTCAATCCAAAAGGCATAACCACATACTCCCATTGCTCTTGCTCTATGCGAAGAGAGGTCTTGTAGATGTCGCCTTTGAATACCCTTACCTGATAGTATCCACTTTTGAGATCGACCTTACTAAAAACCTTTGCCTCATTGAGCCTATCGAGGATATACTCAATGAGAGGCATCAGAAACTTGTTCTTGACGGTCATCTTGTTCAATATCCTGTAATCAACACACAAACGAGACGAACCATCCTTCTTGCGGACAAACAAAATAGGAGCAGCAAAAGGACTTACACTAGGACGTATGAATTGCAACAAACTGCTGACGTGTCAAAGCCCTGAAGAAGGGAGCCAACTTGCAGATGTCGGCCAAGGGGCCTAAACCCTAAGAAGAAGAAGTAACAAAAGAAGAAGTCCTACCAACTTATGGGGACCCCATCCGATGGGGCCCCAAGTGACAAAGGATTAAAATAAAGCAGGACCTGCACACAGACACACACACAAACTGATGACGTGGCAGATTTGCAAAAATTGCGTTGACATGATGACATGGCAGACTGTACAAATTTCCGCGTTTTGCGTTGGCTGATGACGTGGCAGGTTATACGGATTTTCTTGATTTACGCTGACAAATTTTTGGCTTTGCTTTTGGACCAGACGCTTTTGAGTTTGAAGACTTTTTACTCTAAACTGCTTTTGGGGCCTAGGGCCTTTAAATATGAGGTTAGGGCTCATTTTCTAGCATGCTTCCTGGAGAAGGTACAGAGTCTGGAGTACCGGCTTGTACTGTGTTGATACAATATAAAGAAATACCGAAAGGGACGCAAAGGTTTGGGCCAATACTCTCTAGGGTGGAACTCCGCCACTCCATGTCGCGTGTCGTCTCTCTCTATTTCAGTTCAGTTGTTATAGAAGTGCTAAAAGTTTGTTCAGTATGTTCTTTCTATTGGCACGTGGTGCCCGTCTTGTGACAGAATCCTCTGGCCACCAACTCCGTGAGTTGCCACTCTAACTCTTCTTCTTGAGTCTTGTTCAAACGTTAGGAAGCCTTACTGACTGGCTGTGCCCCCTCCGTGAGTTCGATGCGATGGTCCTCGGGCTGCTCGAAAGGGAGACGGGGTGGAAGATCATCCTGCAACAAGAGATACTTAAACTTGGTAAACGAAGCTGAATACCTATCTGGAGCTAGAATGCTCTGGGTAACTGGAGAGGCATAGATGAATGCCGCTTGTGCTCCTCTTTGTAATTCACGCTTTGCCTGCACATGAGAAATGAGAGGCAAAGAATGCATACCCGCCTCACCACGAATGATCACGGAAAAGTCACTTTTGGCATTTAGAGTGAGAGTATTGTCCGCCCAATCAATGAGAGGGTTATGCTCACGAAACTATCTAATGCCCAAAATCATATCACATCTTGAGAGAGAAGACAAAACAAATTTCTTGTGGAAGGTAGCTTGTTGAACACTGAATAACACACCAAGGCACTCTTGCGTGATGAGAGAGTCCATACCAGGAGCAAAGCCTGACACATCGAGAGGAGTTGTTTGGATAACCTTTAGGCGGGCTCTCTCTACAAGAGAGACACCAATCACATCATGCATACTCCCTCAAACAATATGACAAAACGATGACCCTTCACATGACCATAACATTTAAAGAGAGACTCATCAAAGTGTGTGTCGGAAACATGTATGCACTCAGATTGGTTCATTGAAGTGCTTGTGGTAGCTGTCGGTGCTTTGGGTTCTTTAGGTGGTGTTGTCTTAGGACAAGCCTTCTTAATATGACCCTTGACGTGACATTGATAACATCGACCTTCCTTAGCATAAATGACTTGTTCTTCTGCCGTTATGTATCCTCCTATAATTCCTTTTGCGGCATTTTCATCCGGGGTGAGCTTAGGTTTAGCAGGTGTTTTAGCTTTACCCTTAGATTCATTTTAAGAGTTCTTTTCCGAAGGATTAGAGGAAGATTGGCTAGAAGAGTTACCGTCCTTACCATTCTGTGGGTTTTGAGGAGTCTAACAAGTACTGTGAGAATACTTGTCCTCCTTAGGCTTTCCTTTGTTGTGCTTCATCTCCTGTGCGAGAGCACCGCCTTGTTGAGATCGATTGGATCGAATTCTTCAACATCAAACTTGCTATACTCGTCCAATCCATAAAGGAATGTGAAACCGGCCTGTACTTTCAAAAAGGGCGGTAGACCTTACACTTAAACCTTATTTGCTTTCACCCATTTAATTTGTCACCTACTTTACCTGTACTTTCAAGACACAACAAAGGGGAAAGGGATACAGGCTGCTAGAATGCACCTGTATGAGAAGACCGACACCAGATTGGCCCCTAACTTAGGCGCCCCTTTCGGTATTTCTTTATTGTTTAAAAGAGGGAATAAACGTTGTGGTTCCCTACAAGCTGCCCCGCACAAGCTTGGCTGAATTTCAACTGTTCCGGCCCGATTTCGACAACATAACTGTACTAGGACCCTTCACAGTCAGTATTCCCACGCATTGAATAACTTTCCCGACGCATACGGGCACTTTGCAAAACCTGGCGAGAATCTGCAGCACGCTGAATTCTCTGTTTTCAGCCCCAAAAATGCGTCAGATCACCTGCACAGCGGTCCCCTCGCGTCCCCGAACCTCCTGGGGGTATTAGGTTCCGTTTAGGGCCAAAACCCTAAACCTGCAAAAATACACAGCAGGCTGTAATTTACTGTTTTGGGCTCCGTTTCGCGTGCCGGTCGCATCCATAGCAAGTCCTCGAGCTCCCGCACCTGTAGGGCTACTTGCCCTTTCAATCAGACGAGATTTTGGACGTGAAACCTCTCCGAATCACCTGTACCTACGGGGAATTAGCCGCTAGCTAATCCAGTACCTGTGCAAGAGGCTCTTGCCTCGGCAATCGCGCATGAACCCACACAATTGTACATTGGTCAATTGAAAAGCCCACTAGAGGGGCATAATGTCACCAGCAGGTGTATTTTTCCTGTTGCCTTCCGTAAATAAGTATTAGATATATTTATTTTATTTTTACTTGTTTGTCCCGGAACCCTTGAAAAGGTGCAAGTGGACATTGCATGGCCATTGTAAAACGGCTGCAGCCAAATGGGTTTCTCACATCGGGGATCTAGGCCGGTCAGACAGAGACTGCCCGGGCCAGTTAGCACTGAATTCTGATGAGTATGGAAGCTTGTGTGCGCCAAACTGGAATTTGGGCCACTCGTCAAGTCACTGCAACTTTATAAGTTGAAAGGGGCCCAGTAAATTAACCCACATTGTAGATGTTGGTCAAATGGTAGTCTTCAATGATGGTCAGGAGACCGATAGGGACGCCATGGAAGCATCTCCTAAAATTTAGGGAACTGCTATTTTTGACCGGAAAATGTGTTCGCGTCATTACCTCTGGAATGACAAGGGGAACATTTTATTGCTCTGCTGCCAAGTCAACTGATGCACCAATTGAGATATTTTTAGCATGGAAAGCCCAAACTCGGAAACTGGGCGACGTGTCAGCCTGTGTGCGATTCTGCCACTCTGGGACACAAAAACGAGCTGCATATCAACAAAGGGGGCGCCATTTTCAGCCTCAGGTAGATTGTAGCAGGTACAGAAGCTATAGAATGCTTACCTTGCCCTCTATGCACAGTATGGTGACGGGAGTGATGCCCCGCACGCTACATAGTGCTCTCTTTCTCCCCTACGTACAGTATGTTATGCCCCACTAGTGGGCTTCTCATTTGACCTATGTACAGTTCTGGGGGTTTATGCGCGTTTGCCAAGGCAAGAGCCTTCTGAACAGGAACCGGATTAGCTAATTGCTAATCCCCCACCGGTACGCATAGTTCCATCACGAAAGATTGAGAGTTTAGAGAGTTTTCTCGCGTGAAAACTCGTCCAATTCACAGGGGAACTGTCCCATTGCGTGCGGGAGCCCTTGGGACACGCGTAGGCGTGTTCGCTCCGCTAAAAACGATCCAAAACAGGGAATTACAGCTTGCTGTGTTTTTCTGCAGGTTTAGGGTTTCGCACCTAAACTGCAAGGGAGCATCGGGGGAGCCTCGTGAGAGCCTTGGGATGCGTGTACAGGCTTTTGGGCTCCTGGCAGTTAAAAACAGAGAATTACAGCCCGCTGAATTTTTGTGACAGCTCACCAGAAAGCTTCCAGATATCGAGGGAATCCGTCCTAGACAGGTGTTTTTGACCTACATGGGTTTTTGCGCCGTTATGCTGTCGAAATCCGGTCGAAAACCTGCGTTTTCAGCCCTCGCAAGGTTTGGACAGCTTTGTGAAAGCTTGTGCTAAGTGGTCGGATCGTCTACCTTAATTTGAATAAAGAAATACCGAAAGGGGCGCGAGTCTTTGGGGCCTACAGGGTGTCGGTCTCGTGTGCGCAGTGACATTCTAGTCGCTGGACGTAAATGTGTTCTCTTCCCTTCTCAGTGCTCTGTGTAAAGTTAACAGGTAATTGAAATAGTACCGCCCTCTACGTTGTATAGGCCGGTTATATGGTTCCATCGACAGGATAGTCACTTTTTCTTCAGAAAGTGCAGCGTGGATTGTTGTGGGTGAAAGCAACACAGAGCTTGTCGATATGGCAGAGAAGAGAGACCAAATACCTTAAGAGGGATCTTCCTCACATGGCACAGAGAAAATTCCTTCAACTCTTCAAGAAGAGGACAGGTTGTTTAGAACTCAACTGGGTTGCTGCATGGACATGTTTCAGCAGTTGGCTAACAACCCAAGGATGCAGGAATTCTTACAGGCTCCGACACAGGGCTTTAAGCCTCCTACACAGGGAATGACTGAGCCGTTGCAGGAAAAGGAGATTTCCAATGCGCAGAGGACTCATGATGCTCGAGGGAAAGCCCATGTGGTTGAGCAACTAGCGGTGTCCAATGATCCAAAGCAACTTGCTTTAGCTGGACAGGAACCGTTTGTGAATGGTCAAGGGAGCAATGAACAGGCTATGCGTCAGACCCTTCCATTACCTAATACTTATCCTGGTTATTTTGGAGGTGGTTCAGTGTTTCAAGCTATGGCTGGACCTTCCACAGGTTATATGCCAGGGAATGTGTTCAGGACAATGCAAACAGGCATGGGTAACCCTATGTACGCGAACATGGATGTCCAACTTGGTTTTCAGGGTGCCTATGGCCAGTTTCGAGTACCTGGAACACAATTTGGTATGGCTCGTTTTTCGCAACCATACGTACAAAATGCAGATATAACAGGGAAAACAGTTGATGCGAGTGCTGGAATGAACACTCATGGAGCACCACTGCTACAGGCACCTGTTTATGATAATGTGGCTCCTTTGAGTCAGCCTAAGGATTACAAGGAAGGTGGGCAGGGAGTGAAGTTTGAAACTTTCAGAGGAACTGAGGACCAATTAAAGGCTTTGACCTTCATACAGCAGTTCGATGCAACTTATGCTGGAGGAAACTTCACGGAATCTTCAAAGATACGCAAGGCTGCCACTTTCTTGAAAGGGAATGCGCTCCAATGGTGGACCGCATTGTTGAACCAGGGTCAAGCCCCAACAACGTGGGTCCAATTCAAACAACTTTTTGCGCCTGCATGGTTGACAAACACTTTTGAAGTGGATGTGATGACATAATGGCACGAGTTGAATGCTAAACAGTGTGCAGATCTGGAAGAGTACAATAAACGGTTTTGGGCCGCACTGTTGCCAGTCACCTCTTACAGGTTTGTGCCTTTGTCAGAACAAATTGAGAAGTACTGTTGCGGATTGCCCAAGAAAATCAGGGACTATTGCACAAAGACTACTGTCATGAATATGTTTCAATTGATAGAGAATGCAAGAGTGGCCAGCAATCTGTCGAAGGGAGATTCCGATGGATTTAATAGCCACAAGAAAGGGTCCCAGGGCAAACAGTTTTCAGCCAAGGGCAATGTTGCAGCAAAGCCTTCTGAGCCTCCCGCAAAGAAGCCCTCCACTGAAGAAGGTGATACGTCCAAGAAGTAGTCTAAATCTTCTTCGGGACGAGGACAAGGACAAAAAAGGCATTTCTCTGGCAAAACTTTTGAAGAAAGGAAAGCTCTTAGGGAGGCCAAGAAATGCTACATTTTTGAACAGGAAGGACACTTTGCAAATGAGTGCCCACAGAAGAAGTCACAGGATAAGGATGACAAGTCAGACCATAAAGGGAAGAAGCCAAAGCCAAGTGCAGGACTTGTTCCAGATTTGGTTGGAGATCAGCCAAACATAGATGTCACGGAGCTGTGCAGAGCTTGGGGCAAAGTTAGAGACCAGACAGTGCTGGTTTTCTTTGATCCAAGAGCCCGTGCAAATTTCATATCACCAAAATTGGCATCAAAGTTGGGCATTCGTGCAGAGGAGATGGGTATGAGAGGCGAAGCAGGTTTGGCATGCCCAGGACATTCAGAGCCTGTTACTCCCATTCTGGGAAAGCTTCGTCTGCACATTCAGAGCTATGTGAATGCGGAAGAATTTCATATTATGCCGCTTGAGGGCTGTGATGTGTTATTGGGTATCCCATGGTGTTACAGGTTGCATGCTATGGTGGATACTTACAACAAAAACATTACCCTTGTACATAGAGGAAAGACTCATGTCCTTGATGTAAAGCTTAAAGGCGAGTCTGTTCCAGTTGTTTCTGCTTCTGCTATTTCATCTGTAATAAAGAATCATCTTTCTGCGTACTTGATCTTTGCAAAAGAAGTATCTCAAGTTGTATCTAATTTGTCTACCTTAGATAAAGACAGGTCATCTTTTTTGAGTGGTTTCAGTGATTGTTTTTCGGACTCTTTGTCAGGGGAGTTACCTCCTGAGAGACCTGAGAATCATACTATAGATCTTGTGCCAGGTTCTAGTCCACCGAATAGACCACCATACAGGGTTAGTGCAGCCCAACAGAAAGAGATTATGGGTCAGGTCAACGAGCTTTTAGAGAAGGGGCTGATTCAGCCCAGTTCATCCCCTTTTTGTTCGCCTGGACTCTTAGTGCAGAAGAAGGATGGTTCATGGCGCATGTGCATTGACTATCGCGCCTTGAATAAGAATACCATCAAGAACAGGTTCCCCATACCGAGGCTAGATGACATTCTTGATCGGCTTGAGGGAGCGTCATTGTTTACAAGAATAGACCTAAAGAGCGGGTATCATCAGATACGCATTAGACCAGAAGATGTCCATAAGACTGCGTTCAGGACAACATTTGGTCTCTATGAGTTTCTTGTCATGCCATTTGGTCTCACAAATGCTCCTGCCAAATTTAATAGAATGATGGACAGAATTTTTAGACCACATAGAAACTTCGTGGGTACCTTCTTTGATGACATGATTGTCTACTCAAAGTCTGAAGAGGAGCATAGGGATCACTTGACCGCAGTTTTCAATGAGCTACGCAAGAATAGGCTACTCATTAATGCGAAGAAAAGTGAGTTCTTTTTGCAAGAGATTCACTTCCTTGGGCACATTGTTTCCAAGGATGGGGTACGCATGGATCCCGCTAAAGTGGAAGCAATTAGGTCATGGCCAGACTTGAAGTCCGTACATGACATTCGAAGCTTTCTAGGCTTATGTTCCTATTACAGGAGGTTCATCCAAAATTTTGCTGAGATTGCTTCTCCACTCCATGCACTACAAGGAAAAGGAGTTACTTTCAAGTGGACAGCCAAGGAAATTTTAGCGTTCAAACACTTGAAAGAGAAGCTCACTTCAGATCCGGTAATTATTTTGCCAGATCTTTCTAAACCTTTTGTGGTTCAATGTGATGCGTGTGGCCATAGTCTTGGTGCAGTTCTAATGCAGAATGGCCGAGTAGTCGCATATGAGAGCAGAATTCTTTTGAAGACTGAAAGAAACTTGCAAGTCTATGAGAAAGAATTGCTGGCAGTAATTCATGCTCTCACTAGTTGGAAACACTATTTGCTAGGGGCTGATTTTGTTGTCCAAACGGATCATCAAACCTTGCGATATTTTCTTACACAGACGAAGTTGTCTGAGAAACACATGCGATGAGCAAACATCTTGTCAATGTTCCATTTTCAGATTGTGCATGTGCAAGGGAAAAAGAACGTGGTGGCTGATGCGTTGTCACGAAAGCCCCAAATTTCAGCAGTGTCAATTCCGTACCATTGTGAACTAAACGAAATGAAGACACAATATGCTGAAGATTCAGATTTTGCAAGGATCTATGACCAGCTTGTTGATGGGCAACATCATGAGCACTATATGCTTAAGAATTACTTTCTCATGATGCATGGAAAGTTATGCGTTACTAAACAATTACGGCCAAAGATTTTGATGGAAAGTCATGCTCCACCTTATGCTCGGCATCGTGGAATTGATGCGACAGTGAAAGGGGTTGAGGCATTCTTCTATTGGCCAGCTTTGCGTCAAGATGTTGACACATTTGTAAGATCATGCTTAGTATGCCAAAAAGTCAAATTTGACAGACAAAAGCAACCGGGATTGTTGCAGCCATTGCCGATCCCTGATAGGCCATCGGAAAGTATAGCAATGGACTTTATCTTTGATCTTCCAAGGACGCAAACAGGAAATGATGGGATTTGGACTATCATTTGTAGGTTCAGTAAGCAGGCCCATCTCATTCCTGTTAGGAAGAAGATAAAGCCAGAACACATGGTCAAGATATTCATGAGTAATATCTTTAAATATCATGGGATGCCTCAGTCAATTGTCAGTGGCAGGGATCCTTGTATGACGAGTCTTTTCTGGAAGGCATTGTTTGAGAACATGGGCACTACGCTCAAGTTCTCTTCTTCGTTTCATCCGCAAACTGATGGACAGTCAGAAGAGGCAAATTCTACTGTCTTGGACCTACTCAAATGTTATGTCTCAGAGCACAAGGCAGCTTGGGAACACCGTCTCCCATTGGTTGAATATGCTTACAATAACACTGTGCATACATCAACAGGTAAGGCACCATTTGAGATAGTGAAAGGAGGAAAGAAAGTCCCACCCATTTTGCACACTAAGGACAAGATATTTGAGGCAGACAAGTATGTGCAAGATATGGATGAAACATACAGGAAGATAAAGATTGCTCTTGAGAAGACTCAGGCTAAGCAAAAGAAAGCTGCTGATCATCACCGTCGTGAACTTGTATTTTCACTTGGTGATTGGGTACTTTTGCGCTCTGAAAAGGCCAGGTTACGGAAAAGGAAAGGCAAGGAACGCTTGTTTCCTAAGCTCAGTATGCGATATTATGTTCCTTTTCAGATTTCAGAAAAGATCAGCGATGTAGCTTACAGGTTAAAGCTACCATAAGGCTGGAAAATACATAATGCTTTTCATGTCAGCCTTCTAAGGCCCTTTGTTGGTGATGTGCCAGAGAATATGCTTGATGAGGAACAACCCGAAGTGGAAGAATTGGATGAAATCCTTGTTCCTGAACAGATATTGGCACATAAAGAAAGAAAGGTTAGAGGAAAGGTTGCAAGACGCTATTTGGTGAAGTTCAAGAACTATCCATCATTAGATGCCAAATGGATGGAAGAGTCTGAATTGGTTGATTCACCTCAGCTATTGCAATTGTATCTTGAAGCCTTTCAGATGGAACCCACAGTGACTTGATGCAGCCTTTTTGGAGCAAGGCAAGAGCATGGTTCATGATGCTCAAGAGAGTAGTTAAGCAATTGTATCTACTCTTTCCATACAGAATTTAGCTAGAGAAGTTTGTGCTCAAGAGTACACTAGAAGACTTCTATGCTTGATATATGTGTCGTAGCCAGGTTGGTGGGATTGTTTAATCGTCCAACGCTACATTTCCGGAAGCATGTATATCTTGGATTCCCATCATACAATATATGTGATATCAGGAGATATCTGTATGTATTATTGACATGCAAGCGAGGTCGCTTGTAATATTTCAAGGGTGGGGTGTGTCACTAGGAGGTGTATTTTTCCTGTTGCCTTCCGTAAATAAGTATTAGATATATTTATTTTATTTTTACTTGTTTGTCCCAGAACCCTTGAAAAGGTGCAAGTGGACATTGCATGGCCATTGTGAAACGGCTGCAGCCAAATGGGTTTCTCACATCGGGGATCTAGGCCGGTCAGACAGGGACTGCCCGGGCCAGTTAGCACTGAATTCTGATGAGTATGGAAGCTCGTGTGCGCCAAACTGGAATTTGGGCCACTCGTCAAGTCACTGCAACTTTATAAGTTGAAAGGGGCCAGTAAATTAACCCACATTGTAGATGTTGGTCAAATGGTAGTCTTCAATGATGGTCAGGAGACCAATAGGGACGCCATGGAAGCATCTCCTAAAATTTAGGGAACTGCTATTTTTGACCGGAAAATGTGTTCGCGTCATTAGCTCTGGAATGACAAGGGGAACATTCTATTGCTCTGCTGCCAAGTCAACTGACGCACCAGTTGAGATATTTTTAGCAGGGAAAGCCCAAACTCGGAAACTAGGCGACGTGTCAGTGTGTAAGCGATTCTGCCACTCTGGGACACAAAAACGAGCTGCATATCAACAAAGGGGGCGCCATTTTCAGCCTCAGGTGGATTGTAGCAGGTACAGAAGGTATGGAATGCTTACCTTGCCCTCTATGCACAGTATGGTGACGGAAGTGATGCCCCGTACGCTACATACTGCTCTCTTTCTCCCCTACGTACAGTATGTTATGCCCCACTAGTGGGCTTCTCATTTGACCTATGTACAGTTCTGGGGGTTTATGCGCGTTTGACAAGGCAAGAGCCTTCTGAACAGGAACCGGATTAGCTAATTGCCAATCCCCCACAGGTACGCACAGTTCCATCACGAAAGATTGCGAGTTTGGAGAGTTTTCTCGCATGAAAACTCGTCCAATTCACAAGGGAACTGTCCCATTGCGTGCGGGAGCCCTTGGGACACGCGTAGGCGTGTTCGCTCCGCTAAAAACGATCCGAAACAGGGAATTACAGCTTGCTGTGTTTTTCTGCAGGTTTAGGGTTTCGCACCTAAACTGCAAGGGAACATCGGGGGAGCCTCGTGAGAGCCTTGGGATGCATGTACAGGCTTTTGGGCTCCCGGCAATGAAAAACAGAAAATTACAGCCCGCTGAATTTCTGTGACAGCTCACGAGAAAGCTTCCAGATATCGAGGGAATCCGTCCTAGACAGGTGTTTTTGACCTACAGGGGTTTTTGTGCCGTTATGCTGTCGAAATCCGGTCGAAAACCTGCGTTTTCAGCCATCGCCAGGTTTGGACAGCTTTGTGAAAGCTTGTGCTAAGTGGTCGGATCGTCTACCTTAATTTGAATAAAGAAATACCGAAAGGGGCGCCAGTCTTTGGGGCCTACAGGGTGTCGGTCTCGTGTGCGCAGTGACATTCTAGTCGCTGGACGCAACTGTGTTCTCTTCCCTTCTCAGTGCTCTGTGTAAAGTTAACAAGTAATTGAAATAGTACCGCCCTCTACGTTGTATAGGCCGGTTATACATAACATACTGCCATAGGGGAGAGAAAGGACAGTGCGTAGCGTGAAGGGCATCACTCCTGGCACCGCACTGTACATAAGAGGGAAAGGAAGCACTCCATAGCTCTTAACCTGTGACAAAAACTGCAAATCAGCCTCCTCTCTCATTTTAGGCGCGCCCTTCTCTGGGCAGGAGTAGCAGAAATGCTCACAGAGTGACACCTCGCCCAGTTTCCGATTTTGGCCAACTGGGCTAAAAATATCTCAACTGGTGCGTCAGTTGACTTGGCAGCAGAGCAATGAGATGTTCCTCTTGTCATTCCGGAGGTAATGACGCGAACACATTTTCAGGTCCCAAAATAGCAGTTCCCTAAATTTTAGGAGATGCTGCCATTGTATCTCTCTAGGTCATCTGACCCTCTTTGTACACTACAGCCACACCAAGAAATGAAATGTAGCTCCTGTAGCAAAGGATTCCACTTTGGCTAGTCAATGACCCCCCTTTGGCTAACCATAGTCCTTGTCCAACCTTAGTGCTCTCTTGCCCTCAGGCCTGGACTCCCTCTGAACAGTTCCACACTAGCTATGCAATGCAGGGCAGTTAGATTTCCCGAGGGGTGCTTCCAAAAAGTGAAAATGAATAAATAATAAGAAGGAAATCAACAAAAAGGATAGATAGTAGTCACACGCTGGTGACATACCCCCCTCTTGAAATCTCAAACGTCCTCGTTTGCATCTATGTCGTACATGCTCACAGTAAACACTGATGTATTCAACACCTGTCGACACATGTACGACACATACATGCTCATTGTCAACCCTGGTGTATTCAACACCTCGTCGACACATGTATTGCATGTGTGTGAACCCTGTCCCAATGATATAGTGGTAGATTCGCACTCTGCCATTGCTTTGAGTCACTAACTTTCCAATGACAAAATGGTAGCTACACATTTTGCATTGTCTTATAGTACACGTTGGACCCAGTAACACTTTCGAGCATACCCAAACCGAAAGTTTAAGAATGCAGTTACACATGTACCCTTTAATAGAAGCAATTACTGTATCCTTGACAAACTGACAAGAAATACTCACTTCTATAGCAGTAACCAAACTTTTGGACATTCCATAAGAGCAATTGTCAAACTGACAATCTGTACAGCTCTAAAATTCATGTTACAGGTATTTCATTTGACCTCACTTTAAATACCATGTACATCATTTCTTTCAGAAGTCATTGTCACACTGACAATCCATGTAGCTTTGAAAGTCAACGGGTCAAGGTAGGTTGCAAATCGAAGGCTTCAAGGTAAAGTGATAACACAGTTGGTGACTCTGCAAGTTCACCTTCTTCCATCCACTTAGCATCCATTGGTGGATAGTTTCTGAACTTTACCAAGTAACGCCTAGCAACCTTGCCTTTCACTTTTCTTTCTTTATGTGCCAAAATCTGTTCCGGGACCAAGATCTCGTCAAGTTCCTCGACTTTCGGCTGATCTTCAGCTGGCATATCCTCTGGCACATCACCCACATAGGGTCTGAGAAGACTCACATGAAACGCATTGTGAATCTTCCAACTGTCAGGCAATTTCAGCCTATATGCAACATCACTGATTATGTCACACACTTGAAAAGGCCCATAGTAACGCATGCTGAGCTTTGGAACAGTCTTTCCTTGCCCTTCATCTTCTTTAACCTTGCCTTTTCAAAGCGTAGAAGCACCCAATCACCAAGTGAAAATACCACTTCACGACGGTGACGATCAGCTACTTTCTTTTGCTTTGCCTGAGTCTTTTCCAAGGCCACTTTGACCTTCTTGTACATTTCATCCATGTCCTGAACATAGTTATCTGCTTCAAATATCTTGTCCTTTGTATGCAATATGGGAGGAACTTTCTTGCCACCTTCAACTATCTCAAAAGGTGCCTTGCCAGTTGATGAATGCACTGTATTATTGTATGCATACTCCACCAATGGCAAATACTGCTCCCACTTTCCTTTATGCTCTGATATGTAGCACTTTAGCAGATCTAGGACAGTAGAATTTGCCTCTTCTGACTGCCCATCTGTTTGAGGATAAAATGACGAAGAGAATTTGAGCGTTGTGCCCATATTCTCAAACAAGCCTCTCCAGAACAAACTTGTCATGCGTGGATCACGGTCGCTAACAATCGATTGTGGCATGCCATGATACTTGAAAATATTGCTCATAAACAAGCGTTCCATCTGATCTGGCTTTATCTTCTTCCTGACAGGAATAAAATGAGCCTGCTTGCTGAATCTGCAAATGATGGTCCAAATACCATCGTTTCCTGTCTGCGTTCTCGGAAGATCAAAGATAAAATCCATAGCAATACTTTCCCATGGTTTATCTAGAATAGGTAGTGGTTGCAATAACCCTAGTGCCTTTTTCCTGTCAAACTTGACCTTCTGGCATATTAGGCATTCTCGCACAAAGGCATCCACAGCTCTTCTCAATGTAGGCTAGTAGAAGAATATCTCAACCGCTTAAACTGTAGCATCGATACCACGATGCCCTGCATACGGTGGGACATGACTCTCTTCCATAACTTTGCATCGCAATGGCTTTGTGACACACAATCTGCCATGCATCATCATGAACCCATCTTTGAGAAGATAGTGTTCATGACGTTGTCCATCCATTAGCTGCTCGAAGACCCTTGCAAAATCTTTAACATTTGCATACTGTTCCCTCAATATCATCAAGTTCATGATGATAAGGAATTGACACAGCTGAAATTTGTGGCTTTCTTGACAAGGCATCAACCACAACGTTCTTCTTGCCTTCCACATGCACAATCTGAAAGTGGAACATGGACAAGATATTTGCCCATCGCATATGCTTCTCAAATAACTTTGCCTGTGTCAAGAAGTATCGCAAGGTCTGATGGTCCGTTTGGACAACAAAGTCTGCACCTAGCAGGTAGTGTTTCCAACTTAAGAGCGCATGAATAACGGCCTGGAGTTCTTTTTCATAGACTTGCATAGTCTTTTCTGGCCCTTGCAAGATTCTACTCTCATAGGCTACTCCCCTGCCATCTTGCATTAGCACTGCACCAATGCTACTACCGCAGGCGTCACACTGGACCACGAATGACTTCCTAAGATCTGGCAACACAATGACTGGATTTGAAGTCATCTTTTCCTTTAAGAGATTAAAAGTTGAAATCTCTTTCTGTGTCCATCTAAAGGTGACTGCCTTCTTTTGAAGAGCATGTTAAGGTGAAGCAATCTCAGCGAAATTTCGGATAAACCTTCTGTAATAGGAGCATAGTCCCAAGAAACCCCGGGGCAGTCACTTATCAAAAGACCCCTATATCACGTACGTTCAAGAGGTAATTAATAATACCCCAATATACATACTATTTTCACACTGTGAGCCTATTTAAAAAACCCCCACCCCCCTCTGTATGTATACATTTTGGTCTTTTAATAATCCTCTCCAGTTAACTCACGTGATATCATACACATTCTAAAAAGTGACCGCCCCGGGCAAGAAACTTCGGACATCGTGCACCGTCTTCAAATCTGGCCATGACTTGATCACTTCAGCGTTAGCAAGATCCATTCTAACACCATCCTTTGAGACAATGTGTCCGAGAAAATGAATCTCTTCCAGAAAAAATTCACTTTTCTTTGCATTGATGAGCAACCTATGGCTGCGTAGCTCTTTGAACACAATGGCCAAGTGATGCCTATGCTCCTCTTCATTCTTTGAGTAGACTATCATGTCATCAAAGAATGTACCAACAAACTACTGGTGTGGACAGAAAATTCTATCCATCATCCTATTGAACGTAGCAGAAGCATTTGTGAGACCAAAGGGCATCACTAAAAATTCGTAAAGGCCAAACATTGTTCTAAAAGCAGTCTTGTACACATCCTCTGATCTAATGCAGATCTAATGGTACCCACTCTTTAGATCCATCATGCTAAACACAGCTGCTCCTTCTAATTTGTCCAGAATATCATCAATTCTAGGTATAGGAAACCTATTCTTGATGGTATTCTTGTTCAGTGCACGGTAGTCGATGCACATACGCCATGAGTCATCCTTTTTCTACACCAACAACACTGGAGAACAGAATGGAGATGAACTGGGTTGAATCAGCCCCTGTACTTGGCTCATTATCTCTTTCTGCTGAGCCGCGCTAACCCTGTACGGAGGCTTATACGGAGGCTTATTTGGTGGGCTACTGCCTGGCACCAAATCTATCGCATGGTCCTCGGGTCTCTCTGGCGGTAATCGAGACGGTAATGAATCGGAAAAACAGTCACTATACTGTTGTAAAAACATTGACCTTTCTTTATCTAACACAGATAAATTTGATTCATCACAATCTGACACTTCACATGCAAAAACCAAGTACGCAGAAAGATGCTTTTTCATTACAGAAGTAATAGCAGAAGCTGATACAATGGGAATAGACTCCCCTTTAAGCTTTACATCCAGAATGTGAGTCTTTCCCCTGCTCTGTAAAGTGATCTTTTTGTTGTAGGCATCCATGATTCCCTGTACACGAAATACCTAACAACACATCACATCCGTCCAGTGGCATGATGTAAAATTCTTCAGCATCTACATAGGACTGATATGTAGGCGCAACTTTCGGATGATGGGTGTCACAGCCTCTGTATGGCCAGGACATGCCAAACTTGCCTCTGCTGTATACCCCATCTCTTCAGGTCTGATTCCCAACTTTGAAGCCAATTATGGGGAAATGAAGTTGGCTTTGGCACCAGGATCAAAGAAGATAGGAACTGTTTGATCCCTGACCTTTCCCCATGCTCTGCGAAGCTCACTTGCATCTGAATTTGGCTTGTCGCCCACCATATCTGGCACTAAACCAGCCATGGGCTTCTTTCCTTTCTTGTCTTCCTTGTCTTCAAAATCAGCTAGCCTTTTCTTTTGAGGACAATTGTAAGCAATGTGGCCAGGCTGCTCACAGATAAAGCATTTGTTCTCTGACCTCAGGACCTTCTTTTGCTCTTCCGACTTGCGGGGAAAACATCTTTTCCATTTCTTTGCTGGTCCTTTTTCTGATTCAGCCGTAGCTTTGCCTTTCCCTACGTTGGCTGGCTCCTGAGTCCCTTTAGGAACCTCATTGGGAACGTGCTTCTTGGCTGAATTTTTCTTGGGTAATCCTTCCTTGACGCCAGTATTAAATTCACAATCTTCTCCCTTGAGCAAACCATTGCCAGTGTTTGCTACCTCGATGAGATGCGTCAAAGTAGTGACTTTGGTCTTCGTGCAGTACTTTCTCAATCCTTTGGGTAGGCCACAACAGTATTTTTCAATCTGTTATGTCAATGGCACAAACCTATAGGAAGTTACTGGAAGTAGAGCTTTCCAAAACTTCCAATTGTAGTCATCCATATTCTTGCAAGTAGCAGCATTAAGTTGGTGCCATTCTGTCATGACATCTGCTTCAAAGTCATCAGATAACCATGCTGCTGCAAAAATATGCTTGAAGTAAATCCATGTGGACGGAGCTTGCCCTTGCAGCAATAAAGTTGTCCACCATTGTCCGGCATTCCCTGTCAAGAAAGTGGCTGCCTTGCGGACCTTTGAAGCCTCTGTAAAGTTTCCCCCTGCATAGGCCTTGTTAAACTGCTGGAGGAATGAGAGAGCCTTCTTCCTGTCATCAAACCCAGTAAAGGTCCTGAATGTCACACCTTTGCCACCTCTGTACGGAGTTGGCCTCTCCAGCGGCGTTACGTTGTCATATGGAAGTGACTGAAACATGGAAACACTGTTAGGGTTCATCTGTGTTCCCTGACCGCAATTAAGTTGACCTCGAAATGCCATATTTGGCTGTTGATTTGTAATTCCAGCCATACCAAAATTTGCCTGTGGCATCCCAAATTGGCCCAGAGTGCTTTGAAACCCTGGTAGCATGCCCGTGACACCATACATGGGGTTAGGCATCATCGTTTAAGCACCCCCGAACACTGTTCCTGGCGTGTAAACCTGATTTCCAGGTGCATGACCAACCATGCTCTGGAATACCGATCCACCTCCAAAATAGCCAGGGTGTACTGAAGGTGGTGGGAAGACTTGTTGCATAGCCTGTAGGTTGCTTCCCTGCCCATTAGAACCAGCTATAGGCTACTGAAAAGTGGCTGGCTGAACTGGTACAGCTTGAAAGACTGGCATCTCAGCCACCTGTTCTTGCACCTTAGGCACAGGTTGTGGAGACTGCATGTTCTCCATCAAGTGTACAGGTGTTTCCATTGACTCTGCAGTATGAATCACCTGTGTTCGAGCCTTAACAAGCTTTTGAATATGATCCAGTGACCCAACTTGCTGAGACGGAAGAGGAGGTTGCAGAAAGGCTAAAAACCTCGGGTTCTGCATTACTTGTGTGAACATAGCCACAACGGTAGCCAACTCGGTCCTGAATATATCATCATCCGTCTATGGTGGCCTTGAAGACTCACCCACTTCATGTGTCTGTTCACCCTACGAAGAGGAAACCTCTTCAGTCACATCATCTGGTCTGTCAGCCATAATTGCAATTTCCTGTGTGTGGTCTATGATCCCCTGTGTCTTCCAGCCCAAACTGACCAAGGCTCACTTCTATGGGAAAAAGTGATTTAATCCCAGCAATGGAACCATGAAACCAACCTGTACTTTCAAAAACGGCGGTAGACCTTAGACTTAAACCTTATTTGCTTTCACCCATTTAATTTGTCGCCTACTTTACTTGTACTTTCAAGACACAACAAAGGAGAAAGGGATACAGGCTGCTAGAATACACCTATATGAGAAGACCGACACCAGATTGGCCCCTAACTTAGGCGCCCCTTCCGGTATTTCTTTATTGTTTAAAAGAGGGAATAAACGTTCTGGTTCCCTACAAGCTGCCCCACACAAGCTTGGCTGAATTTCAACTGTTCCGGCCCAATTTCAGCAACATAACTTTACTAGGACCCTTCACAGTCAGTATTCCCACGCATTGAATGACTTTCCCGACGCATACGGGCACTTTGCAAAACCTAGCGAGAATCTGCAGCACTCTGAATTCTCTGTTTTCAGCCCCGAAAATGCGCCAGATCACCTATACAGCGGTCCCCTCGCGTCCCCGAACCTCCTGGGGGTATTAGGGTCCGTTTAGGGCCAAAACCCTAAACCTGCAAAAATACACAGCAGGCTGTAATTTACTGTTTCGGGCTCCGTTTTGCGTGCCGGTCGCATCCGTAGCAAGTCCTCGACCTCCCGTACCTGTAGGGCTACTTGCCCTTTGAATCGGACAAGATTTTGGACGTGAAACCTCTCCGAATCACCTGTACCTGCGGGGAATTAGCCGCTAGCTAATCCAGTACCTGTGCAAGAGGCTCTTGCCTCGGCAATCGCGCATGAACCCACACAACTGTACATTGGTCAATTGAAAAGCCCACTAGAGGGGCATAGCATACTGCCATAGGGGGGAGAGAGGGCAGTGCGTAGCGTGCAGGGCATCACTCCTGGCACCGCACTGTACATAAGAGGGAAAGGAAGCACTCCATAGCTCTTCACCTGTGACAAAAACTGCAAATCAGCCTCCTCTCTTATTTTAGGCGCCCCCTTCTCTGGCCAGGAGTAGCAGAAATGCTCACAGAGTGATACCTCGCCCAGTTTCCGATTTTGGCCAACTGGGCTAAAAATATCTCAACTGGTGCGTCAATTGACTTGGCAGCAGAGCAATAAAATGTTCCTCTTGTCATTCCGGAGGTAATGACGCGAACACATTTTCAGGTCCCAAAATAGCAGTTCCCTAAATTTTAGGAGATGCTGCCATTGTATCTTTCTAGGTCATCTGACCCTCTTTGTACACTACAGCCACACCAAGAAATGAAATGTAGCTCGTGTAGCAAAGGATTCCACTTTGGCTAGTCACTGACCCCCCTTTGGCTAACCATAGTCCTTGTCCAACCTTAGTGCTCTCTTGCCCTCAAGCCTGGACTCCCTCTGAACAGTTCCACACTAGCTATGCAATGCAGGGCAGTTAGATTTCTCGAGGGGTGCTTCCAAAAAGTGAAAATGAATAAATAATAAGAAAGAAATCAACAAAAAGGATAGATAGTAGTCACACGCTGGCGACAGAATGCCTCTTTGCGCTCATCATCCGATTTGCGTTATTGAGTGCCGAGCTGCAAAACACGGTTAGAGAAAGACATAACTGGCATACCATTTTGCTTGAGACCATGTCAATCGTCTTTCAACCGTGCTAGGGACTGAGGTGGCATAAACCACGCCTTGATCTTGTCTTGGAAGTCGGCCCAATTGAAGGAAAGGTCAATTGTGCCTCTTGCCATGCATGGTACCAATTAATGGCATCACTGGCAAGGTACATGGCTGTCGTCAAAACCTTGCTATTTCCTGTTTTCTTAGTTGTCGCAAAGTAAGCATTAAATTGATGCAACCAAGAATGAATAATAGTAGCATCATCTTACCGTCATACTTACTCAACGTCAACTTCTCAGTGACGAGGTTGTTGGAGTCCAAATCTCTGCTTGTGCTACTTGATAAACTACCAACATCTTTGACCGGTTCGGGCTTCGAGGTGAGTACCTGTAGGACCAACTCTTGCATGCGTTGGTCTCTCTGCGTCTCACGCTCTAGCTCCAAGGCCGCTCGTCTTTCTTCGGTCGCGAAGCGCGCTTGCTCACACTCACGCTCCAAGGCTACCCTTCTGTCTGCGGCAGCCAAGCGCGCTTGCTCGCGCTCACGCTCCAAGATTAACCGTCTTTCTTCGAGCTCGCGATCCAATTCTGCCTTTCTTTCCTTGGCCGCCAAGCGCGCTTGATCACGTGCTTTGCGCCTCTTGTTGTAGCATCATGTCCATCATCGTCTTCACCAAAGCCTCCATAGGATTTCGTGCAAACCGTGGCGTCAATAGGGAATGGGGAGGGTCGGAAAAACCTCCTGGTGGGGAAAATTCTTCTTCACCACCTCCATGCTCATCACCTTCACGCAAAGTATCCATTCCGCTTCGGGTGATGACCATACACTGAGATCTTGGGTACTTAAGTCCACCAGGAACTTTGGTTTTTGTGGTTCTTGGGTTCTTGAGGTTCTTGAGTCCTTGAGGTTCGTGAGTTCTTGAGGTTCTTGAGGTCTTTCTTTAGCTTGCAATGGATTTTCTCTTACCCGAGCTTGACTCTTCCCTGTGGGCGCACCCCTCGACGGCCTTGCACTCACACCAAGGTTACTTTTTCCCACCTCATCTCGATTGGCCGGCCACTAAGTGCACG
Source organism: Adiantum capillus-veneris (assembly GCF_014529385.1). Classification (NCBI taxonomy): domain Eukaryota; kingdom Viridiplantae; phylum Streptophyta; class Polypodiopsida; order Polypodiales; family Pteridaceae; genus Adiantum; species Adiantum capillus-veneris. Next base: position 58,427,114 of record NC_140955.1, on the reverse strand, counting down.
GTCCGCTCTCAATGAGTGAAAAGAGGAACTAGGGGAGGCAAGACAAGCCCTTCTTTCTTCGGTTACCTGTCACTCTTCAAAAACACGATTAGGAATCGACACGCTCAAGCAGACTTGGGTTACGTGCGACCGCTAAAAGCAAAAAATTCTTGTGGTTCTTTCCTTGAGTGTAAAGAACACTGCCAAAGCTCTGATATCAATGTAAGGTGCAACGGAAGTGAATGTTGAACTTTGCTCAAGATGAGTGCTCCGAATTGTGCTCAAGGGTTTCTTTTACTTACGGAAGGGAGAGCCGTTTGTTCCTTTAGTGAGAGTGTAAGTTACAACGGAAGTGAATGTTGAACTTTGCTCAAGATGAGTGCTCCAAATTGTGCTCAAGGGTTCCTTTTACTTACGGAAGGAAGAGCCTTCCTTTCCTTTAGTGAGAGAGTGCAAATGATTACAAACAAAGTGAATGACACTGTGAATGAAGGTGCTAAGACTGAGAGAAAGAGAGAGAAGAATACGACACCAGAATGTTGTCAAACCCTCCTCCAAGGACACCACTCTCTATGGCGAGAGAGGTCTATGCTATTGATTGCACAAATCTCGTACAATGGTCTAAATGCAATGGAATTGCCAACAATGTCGACGACGATGATGACGACGACGAGATTTGTGAAATCTGAAAACGCTAGGGGCTGAAATCTGCAAATCTTCTATCTGCTGAATTCTGACTATGTCGGTGACGACGGCGATGACGACGATGCGCTGAAATTGCAGGTGCTGAAATCTGCGAACAGCGGGCTGAAACTGAAAACACTGGCTGATCTCACCGCGCGGCAAGGATCTGCTGCGGGAAGGTGAGATCTGCAAGGTTTGGGACTTGATCTGCGGTGTCTAAGTGCTGAAAACTGAAAACGCTGATGCTATGTGCTGATCTGTCGCCGGGAATCTGCAAGACGCTAGGTATCTACAAGATGCAAAAACGCCAGGCTGATTCTGTGATCTGCTAACGCCAAGGCTAATCTGCAAATTGCAAAACGCCAAGGCTGATCTACTGAAAAAAGCTGGTCTTGATCTGCTGTTGGCTGGAAACGCTAGGCCTCCTGCCAGTCTTGCTGAGAAGGTGCCTGTGAGTTGGTGGACTCCTACTGCCTCTTCTGCCAGAAAGGAGGCAGCCTCTTCTCCTGTTGCCTCTTCTGCCAGAAAGTGCTAGAGCCTAGCGCTAGTTTTCTTATATATTAACTTAGACAATTTGCCCTACCCAGTTTCCCAACAAAGTCACTTATTAATAACAAGTGAAAAATGGCTAAAATAGGGGAAATGGGTTCTGTGCACTGTAAAATGCTCATGATGGCTACTGACTCTAATGCTGATGATCATGTTGTGTGCAACCAAAGGATATGCAACTACTCTAAGTGCCTGGACATGCACGGCCTGCGCACGCTCACAAAGGTGCTAGAACACTTCCTAAGCTGACCTAAATCCTAGACATGAAGTAGCTTGTCCACATGCACATAGGGTTAGATGTGCACATGACAGAGAGAGTACAAACAAAGTGAATGACACTGTAAATGAAGGTGTTGAGACACAGAGAGAGAGAGAGAGAGAGAGAAGAATACGACACCAGACGGTTCTCAAACCCTCCTCCAAGGGCCCCCCTCTCCATGGCGAGAGAGGTCTATGCTATTGATTGCACAATGGTCTCGGCGAGGACGGCGATGGCGATGATGATGCGCTGAAAACGCAGATGCTGAAATTTGCAGACAGCGGGCTGAAACTGCAAACACTGGCTGGTCTGACGGTGCGACGAGGATTTGCTGCGGGTAGGTGAGATCTGCGAGATTAGGGGCTGATATTGCGGTGTCTAAGTGCTGAAAACTGAAAACGCTGATGCTGGGGGTTGATCTGTCGCCAGGAATCTGCAAAACGCTAAAGCAATCTGCAAAACGCCAGGGCTGATCTCGTACTGCTGATGAAAAACACCAGGCTGAATCTGCTAAAGCAAACACTAGGCAGACTCTGTTGATGGACAACGCCAGAGGGTCTTTTTGGCTGAAAACCCTAGGGTATCTTGCCGGTATTGCTGAGCAGGTGCACTGCAAGTTGTGGGAACTTCTGTTGTCTCGTCTGAGAGAAAGAGCTAGTACTAGGTTTTTATAGATACCAGCTTAGCAAAGTTGCCCTACCCTGTTTCCCAACAAAGTCACTTATTAATAATAAGTGAAAAATAGATAAAATAGGGACGATGGGTTCTGTGCACTGTAAAATACTCATGATGGGTACTGACTGTCATGCTGATGATCATGCTGTGTGCAACCAGAGGATATGCAACTACTCTAAGTGACTGGACATGCACGGCCTATGAACAGGCTCACAAAGGTGCCAAAACACTTCCTAAGCTGACCTAAACCCTGGATCTGAAGTAGCTTGTTCACATGCACATAGGGTTAGATGTGCACATAACATCCATTGAGACACAATCGTTTTGTCTAGAGAGAAGAAAGGTTGGGATTATTGATCCAGAGCAATAGAGCAAGGCATTGCTTGCCAAGCTCATAGTACACGGATTAAGTCTTGAAAACCGTTATTGCACCATGCTTTTTCACATATCTCCCCTCGTTTTGGATCTATGGATACTGCAAGTGTTTGGCGCTCGACCATTAGATTCATCTTCGCAAATGCACCCTTGGATACGTCCCATTTGTCACCATTAATGCGCTGCTTGCTACGGATTTAGAAGGAATTACGTCTTGCTTTGATTCGACACTCACCTTCTTGTGGAGGAGGTAGCGAAGCAGCCACTTTTATGGAATGCATATGTGACAGATTCAAAAGGGCGTCACCTAGGCAAGACGACTCACATTGACTGGGCTAGATGCGATGAGGAACCAGTAGGCTCTTTACACCATTGGTGAGATGCTTCCTTGGTTGGTGCAGAGGTTATTGGAGCTACTGATGTCAAGTGACACATCCAACCCTGTGTCTGTGGACAAGCTACAGCATGATCAGGGTTCAGTCAGTCCAGTCAGTCTAGATTTAGTAGTGATCTAGCACATTTGTGAGTCTATTCGTAGACCGTGCATGCCCAGGCAATTAGCATAGATGCATATCCTCTGGTTGCACACAACATGATCATCAGTATTCCCATCAGAATCCCTTAGAATCAGTTAGGAGATTTTTCCAGTTCATTTGGCCTATTTTTCCTATTTTTGACATTTTTCACTTATTATTTTAAGTGACTTCCCAACAAAAGTAGGTAGGGCAATTTTGCTACGTTTGTATATAAGCAAACCTAAGTTAGCACTAAATGGGAGAAGAGGCAGCACGAGCTCCCCGCTCAACAGGCATCTTCTCAGCAAGGACCCCTCAAGCACCCCCATAAGCCTAGCGTTTTCTTCATCGCCAGACACCTCCCCTCACTTGGCGTTTTCAGCATTGCTTGACCGCCCCGATCTCCTACACAGCGTTTCCAAGATCGCCCTCAAGCTGCAGTTCCTAGCGTTTTGGATCGCCCTCAAAGCTGCAAAAAAACAGCATTTTTCAGCCACAAGTGCAGCAGCAAAACGCAGCCATAAACCTGCAGATATTCAGTGTTTTTTCAGCGGTAAGACAGCAGACGAATCAGCGTTTTTCAGCCTCAAAAACAGCAGCCAAATCTGCGTTTTCAGCACCCCTAAGCAGTCCCAGATTTTCAGCCATAGTGTCTTTGTGGACAGCAGATAGAAGATCACCGATTTCAGCCCTTAAGTCATCGTCGTCGTCCCCGTCGTCGTCACTGACATAAGTCTCAAGTTGCATCAGTTTCCATGCATCATCATTGTACCACCTTGTGCAATCAATAGTAGACCACTCTCGCCGACGAGAGTGGGGCCTTCGGAGGAGGATTTTACGTCTCTGGTGTCGTATCTCTCCTCTCTCTCTATCTCTCAGTCTCACACACTTGCACGCACAGTGTCCATTCACTTTGTTTGTGATCATAGCACTTTCCATTAAGAATGGAAGGCTCTCCCTTCCATAAGAACAAAAGAAACCTTGAGCACAGTTCGGAGCACTCATCTTGAGCAAAGCGCAAACATTCATTCCGCTGCACCTTACATTGGTATCAGAGCTTTGGCAGTGTTCTGTATCAGGAAGAATCACAAGAATTGTTTTTTGCTTGTTGCGGTCGCACGAACCCAAGTTCGCTTGGGTGTGTCGATTCCTAATCGTGTTTTTAAAGAGTGACAGGAATCCCAAGAAAGAAGGGCTTGTCCAGCCTCCCCTTGTGTCTCTTTTCACTCATTGAGAGCGGACCGTGCACTTGGCGGCCAACCCATCGAGTGAGGTGGGAAAAAGCAACCTTGGTGTGAGCGCAAGGCCGCCAAGGGGTGCGCCCGCGGAAAGGAGTAGAACTCGGGTGAAGAGAGATCCTTCTCAAACGCGATTTGCAAGCAAAAGAAAACCTCAAGAACCTCAAGATCCTCAAGAACCCAAGAACCCAAGACCCTCAAGAACCCAAGTTCCTCGTGAACTTAAGAACCAAAGATCATAGTGCATGATCGTCACCCGAAGCAGAATGGATACTTGCATACAGGTGATGAGCATGAGAGAGGCGGCGAAGATTTTTCCCCACAAGGAGATTTTTTCGACCCTCCCCCTTCACCATCTACGCCACGAGTTGTATTAACTCCTATGGAGATGATGGTCAAGTCAATGATGGACATGATGCTAGCACAACAAGAACGAAATGAAAGAAATGCAATATAACAACAAGAAGCGAATCGAGTTGCGTTGGCACAACAAGAAATCAATCGCCTTGCTTTCGAACGCGAGCGCGATGAACGAAATGAACGAAAAGCAGAAAGGGAGGCCAAGCGTGCAGCTCAAAGAGAGCTACGCACTCAAGAATTGCTTCGACAAGTGCTAGCCTCGAAGACCGAACCACCCAAAGATCGTGGGAGTTCCTCAAGTGGTGCAAGCCACGATGCGGATTCCAACAACCGAGTCACAAAGAAGTTGACTTTCAGTAAGTATGACGGTAAGATGGATGCTACGGTTATTCATTCTTGGTTGCATCATTTTAATGCTTATTTTGCGACTACTAAGAAGACACGAAATAGCAAAGTTTTGACAGCAGCTATATACCTTGCCGGTGATGCCATTCATTGGTACCACCCATGGCAAGAGGCACAGTTAGCCGCGCACCCAGAGGAAGCCGACGAATTCACGCCCCTTTCCTGCAATTGGACTGATTTCCAAGACAAGCTCAAGGCGCGGTTTACGCCACCTCAGTACCTCGCACGATTGAAGGACGATTGGCGCGCTCTCAAGGAAAATGGTATGCTAGTCATGTCTTTTTCTAATCGTGTTTTGTAGCTAGGCACTCAATTACGAAAATCCGATGATGAGCGCAAAGAGGCTTTTCTCTTTGGATTGGACGAGTATATCAAGTATGATGTCGAGGTGCTCGATGTCAACAAGGCGGTAGCGATTGCTCTCGCATAGGAAATGAAGCACAACAAGGGAACGCCTAAGGAGAACAAGACTTCTAGAAGTACCTCGCAGACTTCTCAAAACCCTCAGAACGGTAAGAACGGGAAGACTGGTAAGAATGGTAACTCTTCTAACCAATCTTCCAACAGTCTCTCAGAAAAGAATTCTTCCAATGAATCTAAGGGTAAGGCTAACACAATTGCTAAACCTAAGCTTACTCCAGATGAAAAGGGAGCACAAGGAATTGTAGGAGGATACATCACGTCGGAAGAGCAAAGCACTTATTCTAAGGAAGGTCGTTGTTTTCATTGTCACATTAAGGGTCACATAAAAAGAACATGTCCTAAGCTTGAATCGAATGAATCTAAAGAATCCACTTCCTCTGTCAATGCAATTAATGAGAACACAAGTGTGCCCCAAGTTTCTCATGATCCTCCCATTGATGATTCTCTCATTAAATGTTATGGTCGTACGTCGGGGCAACGTTTTGTCATATTGTTTGACCCAGGTAGTATGCATGATGTGATCAGTCCCTCTCTTGTTGAGAGAGCCCGCCTCGAAGTTAGTCCGAGATCTCCTATGGAGGTCTTTGGCTTTCTTCCCGGTATGGACGCTCTCATCACAGAGGAGTGCCTTGATGTGTTGTTTGCAATTCAACAAGCTGGCTTCACTAGAAGATTTGTTGTTTTTCCTCTCTCAGGATGTGATATGATTTTGGGCATTCGATGGTTTCGTGATAATAACCCTCTCATGCTAATACTTTCACTCTCAATGCCAAAAATGATTCTCCCATTGTCATTCATGGAGAGGACATTGTTCATTCTCCATCTCTAATTGCCAATATGCAGGAGAAGATTGAAAGGATTCAGGAGAAAGAGACTCTCTCAGTCTCTTTGTCCCCAAAGCCTGACACACAGGATTTGCATGATTACGAGAAGCATGATGAATTGAATGATAATAACAAGCATGATGAGTTGCATCAAGAAGATGTGATTGTTCACAAGGATGATGTGTTAGTTGATGCTTCTTCTAGCGAAGCTAACCTCGTTGCAGATTCGACAATCACGAAGGATCGATCTTGGCTTCCAAGCCTAGGTCCAAAGAATCCTCACAGGAAGTACTATGTGTTCGCATGATTGATACGCACACACTGTTCGAATGTTTCATTCGTGATGGTTTCCTGTATTTTAGTCAGCCTCTTTATGTGATCCCTTTTCCTAGGCATGACAAATTGTATGTTGAGCACGTTTCTCTCATGGATGGAGCACGAATGTATGCGGATTTTTCATGAAAAACTGAAAAGTATGTATGTAAGGAAGTCACATTCTATGTCTCTTCCTTGGCATGACACAATTTCCAAACGAGCACATGAAAGTATGAGCACCAAGCATGGGCATTTCCGTCGTGAATTGCCACAGTTGATTGCTCTAGATCATAAGAGAAAGATTCGTTTTCATTGTTTGCGTGTGTGTGGTGAACGGTTTGGCACTCCGTCTATTTGTTCATCTACATTGCATGCACGGTCTTTTAGGAAGCCGAGATTTTTTCCAGTCACTTTACATGGAATAGGTATGTTCATGGTTTTGTGTTGGAAATGGTTTGAGGAATTTTCAGCCATGGAGATTCTTGAAGAAGACATAAGAAGGACTCTATACGAAGTTGACGCATCGAAGGAGCCACAGACGATTTTGTCTCGCTTTAGGCGCGGCCCAAAGAAGCAAGCGTTGCAAACCTTTATGAAGTTCAAGTACCGCACGACCCACACATCAGAGTGGGCCGACGAAGAGTCCCTTCCAGGATTCCGGATGCTATTGGCGATCTCCCTCGACGCCATACAGTCCGGTACCAGTACCTCACTTTGAAAAGGAGGGGATGTCACGTGACACATCCAACCCTATGTGTCCGTGGACAACCTACAGCATGATCAGGGTTCAGTCAGTCCAGTCAGTCTAGATTTAGAAGTGATATGGCACTTTTATGAGTCTATTCGTAGACCGTGCATGCCCAGGCACTTAGCATAGATGCATATCCTCTGGTTGCACACAGCATGATCATCAGTATTCCCATCAGAATCCATTAGAATCAGTTAGGGAATTTTTCCAGTGCATTTAGCCAATTTCCCTATTTTTGACATTTTTCACTTATTATTTTAAGTGACTTCCCAACAAAAGTAGGTAGGGCAATTTTGCTAAGTTTGTATATAAGCAAACCCAAGTTAGCACTAAATGGCAGAAGAGGCAGCAGGAGCTCCCCGCTCAACAAGCATCTTCTCAGCAAGAACCCCTCAAGCACCCCCATAAGCCTAGCGTTTTCTTCATCGCCAGACACCTCCCCTCACTTGGCGTTTTCAGCATTGCTTGACCGCCCCGATCTCCTACAGCCTAGCGTTTCCAAGATCGCCCTCAAGCTGCAGTTCCTAGCGTTTTGGATCGCCCTCAAAGCTGCAGAAAAACAGTGTTTTTCAGCCACAAGTGCAGCAGCAAAACGCAGCCATAAACCTGCAGATATTCAGCGTTTTTTCAGCCATAAGACAGCAGACAAATCAGCGTTTTTCAACCTCAAACGATCTCCTACAGCCTAGCGTTTCCAAGATCGCCCTCAAGCTGCAGTTCCTAGCGTTTTGGATCGCCCTCAAAGCTGCAGAAAAACAGCGTTTTTCAGGCACAAGTGCAGCAGCGAAACACAGCCATAAACCTTCAGATATTCAGCGTTTTTTCAGCCGTAAGACAGCAGACGAATCAGCGTTTTTAAGCCTCAAAAACAGCAGCCAAATCTGCGTTTTCAGCACCCCTAAGCAGTCCCAGATTTTCAGCCATAGTGTCTTTGTGGACAGCAGATAGAAGATCACCGATTTCAGCCCTTAAGTCATCGTCGTCGTCCCCGACATAGTCTCAAGTTGCATCAGTTTCCATGCATCATCATTGTACCACTTTGTGCAATCAATAGTAGACCACTCTCGCCGACGAGAGTGGGGGCTTCGGAGGAGGGTTTTACAACGTCTCTGGTGTCGTATCTCTCCTCTCTCTCTATCTCTCAGTCTTACACACTTGCACGCACAGTGTCCATTCACTTTGTTTGTGATCATAGCACTTCCCATTAAGAACGGAAGGCTCTCCCTTCCATAAGAACAAAAGGAACCTTGAGCACAGTTCGGAGCACTCATCTTGAGCAAAGCGCAAACATTCATTACGCTGCACCTTACAACTAACGAGATCCGCAAAGGGGAGGCTGCCCGTATCTAAGAGATTGATTAGCCTATTCCACCTAACTATCATTACTTCATCAGGGGACAGACTCTTTTACCTTCTCATCAAGGTAGGTGGGTGTAATTCGATCCTCACTTTAGAGTCCCAATTGTTGCTCAATGGAGAACTCTAGTCATTAGCATTGTTGAGACTGGCCATCATGGATGTCACATTGACCCTATTTTCGCTACAAAGGAGGCACCTCTTCGAGATAGTGAATTTGGCCGGGAAAGCCGCTTAATCAATCTAGTGAGTGGCAATGGCCTTCATTGAGTGATGATGGAGCCCCTCTTATCCTTTTTTGAGTACACTGTCTCCCTTGGGAGAAAGCTACTTTTGCGGACCCGGCACCCACCTCACCGTCCACTAGGTATGGCAAGATCGATGCATTCTCCCAACTTTCCAGAGACGGTTTTGGTCATACATGTGGACCCTTAGGATCCGCCGTTTTTTAATGTGAATTTGGCCAGAAAAGGCGCTTGTTCAATTGGACTGGGATCCTAGTGAGTGGCAGTGGCCTTCATTGAGTGATAATAGAGCCCCTCTTATCCTTTTTGGAGTACATTGTTTCCCTTGGGAGGAAGGTACTTTTGCGGACCTGGCACCCACCTCACCGTCCACTAGGTATGGCAAGCTCAGCTCATTCTCCCATCTTTGCAAAGATAGTTTTGGTCATGCATGTGGACCCCCGGATCCGCCGTTTTTTCGTGTGAATCATAGCACACACAAGATTGCCTATTGGCACTTGGTCTACAGTCACTGGTCATGATCCGACTTGTCAGAGATGTACTTTAGAGCCTGAGTCTGTTTCTAGGTTTGTCCATATGTGTAGCTAGTGTGCATGGCAATTTGTTGTTTGTTGATTAGAGTGGGCATCCATGATGAGTTCATGACATGGGGTGCAATTACATGGCTTTTCCAATTTCTTGGGTCACACACCTTCTTCAAGGCCTCCCAACAAATCCAATCTTCATGCTTACTCCCTTAGGATATAGACCCGACACTCTACAGATGATCCCAGATGCAGGTCACCAGTTGGATCTCTACCAACAGAACACAGTTTTGACCACGATATGCAGCATCAAGCTTTGGACCATGTGGAAGGCTCGTTGTGCCCACATTCTGGGCTCACAATCCTCCCCTACGTCCACCATTTTGACAGCCATTTGGACTGAGCTGCTGCATACTCTTCGAAGTCAGTGGGATTCTTCATCCGGCTCCTCCAGGGCAGCAGAGCAGCGTCCATGTGTCTTTCTTCACACATGGGCGAGATCGTCAATTCTTTTCGGTCGGGATCATGCCCACATCAGAGGAAATTATGCACCCCCACATTGGTTCATTTTACACTCATCGTACAAACCACCTTGATGTTTACATAGCCTACACATTGTTACCCCGCTTTTGTACTTCCTCTCAGTAATAGGCCATCGAGCATCTCCAAAGGTCTTTTATATACACAGAATACAGCCCCTTTTCTCGCCACACAGAGAGAGAGAGAGAGAGAGAGAGAGAGAGAGAGAGAGAGAGAGAAATCAGGTGCTCTTGCCTTCACCTATCTATGCGACTTCTCCCTCGCAATGAGACCCTCTTTCGCCTCTGCGACCCTGCCTTGATTTCAGCTGCCGTCTCAAGCCTAGTTGGCAACTTGGCTGTGTAGGTCTCCATCCTGCGGGCCACCGTTAAAGAAGTAGGTGCTGGCAGATTCTCCTCCCCACCCTGTCTCCTTCTGCCAATTCGTCAACCTTTGATGTGTTGCTTTGTTTTCAGCTTCAGTATGGGTCGTGCTGATAGTGGTCTAGCTTGCTGTTGTCTTCATGGTGTGCACAATTAGTTGGTCAAGGAAGGTATAGAGCATAATGTTTTGGCAGTGTTGTATCGCTTGGGGCTGTAGGAGGTCTTGGGTAGATATGTGTGTTTTGCTGTATTGTAACTGACAGAGCATGCCTTTTGTAATATTTGTATACAAACAGGGTACAAGCCTTATTTCTCAAAAAAAAATAAAAAAATAGAGATAATACACCTAGGAAGAAACAGAGAGTTCTCAACCCTAAAAATATCTACATTTTCTAAATAAAGGACAACAAAGCATAAAAAGTCGATCCTTCCAATGTCGGAATTTAGTGTTGAGATTGTCTGATATGAACGATGTGGCATGAAAAGATGCACAGTTGCACGAGAAAAAGACCATACGGATTACAAATGGATCAAACAAACTCTTTTGGAACGTTGTCCTTTTAAAACATGCTAAAAATTATACCTTTCCATAGTGAGCAGCAAAACATGTCTGAAGAGCATGCATATACACTTTCCGAACAGATGATACTGTGAACAGAGAGAACTCTCCAAGCCTAAAATGGAGGTATCCTCTCCACAATCGATAACTTCTTGGAATATGTCTGATAGCATTTTCCCACTTGATTAGCAATGCTGATGCTAAATCTTTTTGCCGACATGTATCCAGGTATAAAAGCCATAAATCTTCACTAAACGGGTGCATTTCCAAAGCCTTTTCCAAAATGGCAATCTTCTTCTCTACCGCCTGTTGTGCCGCAGCCTTTTTTGTTGCTGCTTTTATCAGCTCGTCCTGTGCAAATCAATTTACCGCAGATATTAGCAGAAATAAAATCAAAACAAGAAAAAAGTTACTATTTCCATTAAAAAATTTAAAACTAAAAACCAAATGTTTAGTCCCAGTGTTTTGTCTGTCTTGTAAGAATTTTTTGTTTTAATGTGCAAATGAGAATAAAGATTGTTTCATATAAATTCATAAGAAAACATTCTTGACTCTTTTTCCAAAGAGTACATATAGTTATAACTTATTTTCTGAACTGATGCAAACAAGAAAAGAGAGGCTTGCTCTCGACTGAAGGATGTACCCTTAATTTGAAGAGATGAGTATTTTTGGACTCAATTATTCATATCCTTTAACATGAAATGATTGTTGAAGAGATAAACCCTCTTTTCAAAGGATTATCATCCTTAAAGTACTGTTCCATTTGATTGGCTCCGCTGAAGGAAGGAGCCAAAAATACTATAAATTTGTTGTGTTCCAATTACCTCGAGTTGTACTTAAATCACATCATATATGTCGCAAAGAAAAATGGTAAACTAAGAACGTATATGACAGCCTGGATCCACCTTTGCAATGCAGGGAATGACATTTAGCTAAAATTCAAAGAAAATGAGCCAATATTAAATGCACGTTTTTACATATCCCTTTGCTTCATTGACTCTTCACAAAACCAAAGAACTTGAAATATTATAGTTTACATGCCAGGAGACAATGAGAAGGTCCTAGACTAGCACCTTTTAGACATGTAATGTAAGCAAGCTTATGCAAAATTGAGCTTGGCCATACCTGAAAATTTGCAAAAGCTATCCATAAACTCTCATCCTGTGGTCTTTCCCGTGTATGCTGGTTAAATTCTTTCGTCTTTCGAATAACGTAATCATCCCAGCTCTCTTCCTGAAGTGTGCAATTAGCCTTGAGCTCCTCCTGTGCATCCAAATCTTCAAGGGAGATAAAATCGCCGGGAGGAAGTAGAAAGTGTGTCTTAGCTTTTGGCTTGGAAACATGTAGAGAAATTTTAAGCCTCCTGAAATCTTTTCGCCGTTCCAAAGAAGTGACTTTTGCAGACCAATAGCGCCCCTCTCTTAATTTCTCGTCCATGACAATATCATCTTCTTCCAAATGTATGAAGCCAAACTGTGAGTGAATGGACCTCCCTAGCTTACTTGACCAAATTCTTATCTGATGTCGATAGAACAATGGCACGTCTTTTCTGCACACATGCAAATAACTCATTAACCAGATAAAGGTTGCAATCATGGTATGCATAACCGACAAGCCTTCCATCAGTACACATAGTAAAAGAAATATGGCTTGTGATGTAATCACCAACAAGTAAAAAGAAACTTGTAAGTGAATCTATCTTAAAACACAATTTCCTCAACTGTGATATCTGTATGCAAAAGCCTTCATGCATACACCCAAAAAAATAAGTTACTTAAGTCTGCATTTTTTTTATAAAAAAAAACACATAACTTGAACAGGTTACAGGACCAAGCAAAAGCATAGAGATAGGTATGCACTAACCTGTACAACGAATCATATACCAAATTGTCACGATCTCCCCGTGCATCAAACTGAAAGTCCTTGTTGTCTAAATCCACCCACCGCTTTGACTTTCCCCGCAACCTCAAATCTAGCTTAGAGCTTAATTTTTTATCAACTTGACCTCCAAACTTCTTTTTTTTCCTCTCCTTTTTCCTTTCATGCCTATGACTTTCCTCCCTGCTCCTCTTCCTCCTTTCCTCACTCTTCTCCCTGGTGTCCAATGACTCTTTGCCATGGTCAAAGTCCTTATCTTCCTCATCATCACATGAGCTTGCAAGCAGTGTATGTGTACTCCTGATTGATACGTTGATTTCCTCCTCGCTCTCCAACTGCTGCACATACCAATCTGGAACAGGTGCAGGTGCAGGTGCAGGAGCAGGAAGAAGGCCCTCCTTGAAACTCGCATTTGCCAGCCATGTGAGATCACCCTGCTCTCCTAATGCTTGAGATCCTTCCTGTCATAGAGCAGAATTGGTACTCGGAGAATGTCCTTGGCGATTCATAAACACAAAACTCTCTCTCTCTCTCTCTCTCTCTCTCTCTCTCTCTCTCAAGGAAGCACATCGCTGATTCTCTATTATTTCGACCCCCTCTTGGCACCCAAGAGGTGCCTACCTATAAGGAAGTAAATATGATAAAACAGCCCGAAGGCAAAGTATAAGGCTGCCCGTAGGCAAAGAACTTGTGAATAGCTGAGGGCCATCGGAAATTGAAAGGTATCCACACATGCCTTTGGAAGATAGGCACCTCATGTCATAAACTGTTGATATGTCAAGCCACTGAAGACCCGGTGGATTAGGGCTCCCCAAGCCTAACCCTAGCCGACTTGCAGATCTTGATCAAGGGGCCTAAACCATAGAAGCAGTCGAAGAAGAAGAGGTTCTCACCAACTTGCAGTTCCTCGTCGAGAGGACCAATTTATAAAAGAGTTTTACCAACCTATGGGATCCTCATCTGATGGGGCCTAAATTCCTAAGGCCTAAAATAATGATGACACTCACACCCAGTTCTCTTGCGTATTCGGATGACGACATGGCACAATTGTACGAACAGGCCGGATTTTGCGATTCGCTGATAATGTGGACAGCCGTACAGACTTTCTGTGAATCACGATGCTGACGTGGTAGGTTTCCGCAATTCGCGCTGACAGGAGGTGACGTGGCAAATTGTAGGACAACCCTTTTGCGCTAGCTTTTGGGAGATCAAAAGCTTTCAGACTTGTAGCTTTTCATGTACTGCTTTTGAATGGCCATGGGCTCCAACAATAGGAAACAATTCCAAAAAGCTACGTACATCACGTATCGTAGTGGGAGTTGGCCAATCTTGTGTCACCTGGATCTTTGCGTGATCCATACTTACTTGGTTGTGAGAAACTATATGGCTGAGATAGTGTATCTTACTAAGAAAGAACTCACTTTTCTTTGTATTCACATGCAACTCGTGCTTTCGCAATTCTTGAAACACTATGTCCAAGTGCTTCTTATGTTCCTCCTCGATCTTCGAAAAGACGAGCATGTCATCAAAGAACACTCCTGTAAAAGCTCAGTGTGGGCTGAAAATTCGGTCCATCATTCGATTGAATGTGGCAAGAGCATTGGTCAAGCCGAAAGGCTTTACCAAAAATTCATAAAGTGGCAGTCCTATGGACATCCTAAGGGGCTATGTGTATCTGATGATACCCGCTCTTTATCAATGCGACTAAAGATGCTTGCACCCTGCAACTTATCGAGAATATCATCGATGCAAGGAATCAGAAAGCGATTCTTGATAGTGATCTTGTTTAGAGATCGGTAGTCTATGCACATTCAAAACGTGCCATCTTTCTTCTACACCAGTAAGACTGGATAGCACTAAGGCGAAGTACTTGGTCGTACTAGAGCTTTTTCCAGAAGCCAGTTGACTTGCTTCAAAATTTCCTCTTGCTGAGCTTGAAAGGGGGTTGGTTTGAGGGAGAGCTACCTAGTGCCAGATCAATGCAATGATCTTCCAGACGTTCCATGGGTAGCTTATCTGGTAAAGTGTCCGTAAACAATTCTTATATTTTTCAAGAAATTGAAAACGTTTGATTTCCAAACTAGAGAGCGAGCCCTCATTAGTTTTATCTTTTTCTCATGCGAAAATTAAGTAAGCAAGAAATTTATTTCCTTTTTGATGGAGATATGGCTTACAATAAGGAATAGCCAATCCCCATTATCAGCAAAAATTTTAATGTTCTTGCCCTCATGCTCTAAGACAAGGGTCTTTTCTACATAATCTAAGACCGGTTGCATATGGTAGTGCCATGGCATACCCAAGATGATATCACATCCCTCAATGGGTGCCATCAAAAATGATTCGCGATCCTTGTACTCACCATTCCGAACATTAAGCTATCCGTGCACGGGAGCTGCATTGGTGGTGAGCCCCTCGAATGTCGATCCAAAAGCGACCGGAATTCCAAGCTATCACAAACGAGAGCGCATAGCAATATAGAATATACTTTGATAGATAGATTTATCACTTAATACTAAAGCCAGAGGATATAGAGAGAAATAGATAGAGAGAGAGATAGAGAGAGAAGATTGACACAGTACTGGGACCAGAAGATGGGCTGGTCCCCCCTCTTAAAGAGAATCCTTTATTAGGGAGAATCTTTTTACAAGCACAAGAACCGGAGAAAACCCCTCCATACTAATTCTCTAACTCGATGGTCGTTCCTTCCTGTAAGGGAAATCCGAGAGACGAGCTCTCAATCTTTTTTCCGTCTATACTCGGAGACGAGCTCTCAATCTTTTTTCCGTCTATACTCGGAGTCGAGACTCTGCGGACGATTTTCGAATTCCGTTCCCGAAATTCCCAAGCGTAGGCCGAAGCCTACACGCTTCTCCTTCGCGATGAAGTACCTGCAAACACACACAAACACGGGACAACAATTCGTATGGCGAATCCACAATAGATACCTATCGCTCTTTCGTGGGAAAAGCGACATCCGTGCTTTGTAGTCTCGCGATCTCTTGCGTCTTCTGGCGGCAGAGTCTTCCCTTGCTGGTGCTGGCAACTACTCCTGTGAGTGAGGGCATGTGGTGCTTTTATAGCTCCCTGGCCACAACAGGAATAGCTGAGCAACGACTGGCCGCGTAGAGATCGCGTCGGATTTTTTTTATTTTATATTCTTTTTAATTTATTTTTTTGTCGTTCTACCCGAAATTGGGAGAGAGAATTCGCTGGCTGGTTTTGTTGCTTTATTCTCTAAGTGGCAAAGCTTCGGTATACCACCAAGTACTTGCAATCCCCTTGAGGTGTTTGGTCACATGCCTCATCGTCGACGCTTCTCAGAAATTGCCGTTTGCAAAGGCAACTTCAAATTGTCAAATGAAAGCGGTAGATTTCGGGACATCTTCCCTTCTGTCAAAAGTATCAAACTTGATCGGAGTGTTCTGAGGTCTAAAGACCTTCTTCATATCCTTCCCGGAATGACGGGATTTCATGGCTATGGTTCTGGATTAATGTTTATGGATATTTTCAGGATTTTGGAGGATCTTGAGCATTCCGCTCCTTGTCTTCTCTAGGTTCTTGAGCATCATGCTCTTGTCGCCTTCTCAGAGAATCCCAAGTCTTGTGTCGACTTCTTGCAGACAAAAAAAAATTTCCAACTCTGCGAGCTTTTCTTGCAGGGCTTAGGGTTCCGCCTGCTTACTTCTCTCTTGGCTTGTTGTAGCTTCTTCCCGTATCTTCCCAGAGTCGTCCTCCTTTACATAGAAAGAGAGGAGACCATGCTCTAGTACCACTGTCACAAACAGGAGCGCATAGCAATATAGAATATACTTCGACAAATAGAATTTATCACTTAATACTGAAGCCAGAGGATATAGAGAGAAATAGATAGAGAGAGAAGATCGACACAGTACTGGGGACCAGAAGATGGGTTGGTCCCCCCCCGCGTAAAGAGAATCCTTTATTAGGGAGAATCTTTTTACAGGCACAAGAACCCGAAGAAAACCCCTCAGTTCTAATTCTCTGACTCGACGGTCGTTCCTTCCCGTAAGGGAAATCCGAGAGACGAGCTCTCAATCCTTTTTCCGTCTGTACTCGGAGTCGAGACTCTACGCACGATTTTCGAATTCCGTTTCCAAAATTCCCACGCGTAGGCCGAAGCCTTCACGCTTCTCCTTCGCGATGAAGTACCATCAAACACACACACAAACACGGGATAACAATTCGTATGGCGAATCCACAATAGATACCTGTGGCTCTTTCGTGGGAAAAGTGACTTCCGTGCTTCGTAGTCTCGCGATCTCTTACGTCTTCTGGCGGCAGAGTCTTCCCTTGTTGGCACCAGCAACTCCTCCTCTGAGAGAGGGCATGTGGTGCTTTTATAGCTCCCTGGCCACAGCAGGAATAGCTGAGCAAAGGTTGGCCATGTAGAGATCGCGTAGGATTTTTTTTATTTATTTTTTTTATTTTATTTTTTTTTGTCTTTCTACCCGAAATAGGGAGAGAGAATTCGCTGGCTAGTTTTGTTGCTTTATTCTCTAAGTGGCTACCCGCTTATTAAGTAGGCGGCCGGCATCTTTTAAAGTTGGTCTGAACCTGCTATAACCTTAATAAAACCTTATAAGTTCAAAACAATGCCTTTCAAAGCACTTCCAAGGCGTGCCTGGATGCAACTACATGCACAAATGCAATGCAGACATAGATTTCTCGCAGGAAAGCATCTGCTCTTCCCAAAAAACTCGTTAAAATATTTCGCTTTTCAAGAAAAGCTTCTCAGAATCCATCTTCATTCTTGTACTTGCGTCTTTACGCGTATTCCTCTTTTCCATTCGGATTTCCTCTCGACTATGGATATCCCCTTTCCGATGTACCCGTCACCCACCTTGTGACGCATCAGGAATACCCATCACCCAGTCCTTTCCTACTGAACTTACGGTACAATCCCCTTCACGATGCTCTATGTCACCCATCCTATGACGCATTAGAGATGTCCGTTCCCAGATGGTCAGATACTTCTTACTGATGCTCCTTGTCATCCATCCGTTGTGACGCATCAGAAGTACCCGTTCCTGGTGGCATTAAAATATTCCCTTTCACAGTGCTCCTGTCATTACTTTGAATGACGCACTAAGAATAATCTGTACTCGGATATCTCCAGCGAGAAAAACCCTCACTTAAAATTCCAATAATTCATTTAGAATTATTTTTCTTGGTGTTCCAAGCGAGAAAACTCTCTCACTTATAAATCCAACAATTCATTTAGCCAATTTAGCAACATCCCTCTCACTTATAAACAATTGTCCTCAACTGTAGAGGTCCAACTGAACTGCCGGGGAGAAACTGGTAAAAATTCAAATCTTGCTCAATGGTGAGTTGAGCTAGTCCTTTCTCAAAAGAGAACTTAGAAATTAAATTAAACAAAAATTCAATGATTCAATACTTACCTTACCGGTTCATGTCCGTCCTCTAATACCTCGAGGATATCCTTCACCAATCATCAAACTTACGAGCGATGTAAGAACTCGTTATTCGCGTCTTTCCAACAGTTCGAAAGTTTCCTCATCCAAGAATCTGTTAACTCAATTCCACCTTCTCAATCCCGAGAAGAATAATCCTCCTAGAAATCAATGTAGGTCTCTATCCTTTAGCATAATCCTGCGCTCTTAGTCCTGAAGGTATTATGAAGTCGCGGAGCGGAGCGTGGATCCACACACACACACACACACACACACATACACAGAGAGCTTACACAGTACGCAGAGAATTCGTTTGAAGAGTTATCTCCCAAAACCTTATTATCCACAAAAGTGTATGTGAGTATATACAAAGAGTTAGTGATAAGTAAGTTAGGCGGCCGGCCGGCCATATCCGTATAAGAGGCCACTTGGGCTTTAATCCCAACAACCTCCCACTTAAAGTCCAATGTGGCACTTTAAGTAACTGTAAATCTATGAACATAAATGTACAAAGATTTACATGGCTGCCATCTATCCAATGCCCAATAACTCACGACAATGCACAAAGTCCTCTCTTGGAAGTCCCTTTGTGAGTGGATCAGCAGGATTGTCCTTGGTGTGGATCTTCAGCAGTTGTATCTGCTCGTCTTCAAGTACTTCTCTAATGAAGTGATATTTCGCATCAATATGCTTAGTCTTCGAATGGAACACTGGATTCTCTGCCAATTGTATAGCACTTTGACTATCACAATATAACTCTGGCATATCTACTTTGATTCCCAAGTCTGCTACCAATCTACCAAGCCAAATAGCTTCTTTGCATGCCTCATTTGCTGCAACATACTCAGCTTCTGTAGTAGACTGCGTAATACAATCTTGTAATCGAGATCGCCATGATATGGCACCTCCAGCCAATGTAAAGACATAGCCTGATGTAGATCTCCTCTTATCCAAGTCTCCTGCATAATCTGAGTCAGTGTATCCTCTGACACTCAAATCCTGACTACCATAGCATATGCGCATACTCTTTGTATGTTTTAAGTATCTCATAATACCTTTCACTGCCTCCCAATGTTTCTTGTCGGGATTTGACATATATCTGCTAACCACTCCCACTGCAAATGCAATATCCGGACGTGTAGCAATCATTGCATACATCAAACTACCCACTGCAGACGCATATGGAATCTTATCCATTTCAGCCTTTTCTTCCTCAGACACAGGACAATCTTGTTTGCTAAGTTTCACATATGGTGGCAATGGAACACTCAATGCCTTTCCCTTCTCCATATTGAAATGTTGCAAAACCTTGTCAATATACTCTGCATGAGATAACCAGACTAACTTCTTTGATCTGTCTCTCTCAATGCGCATACCAAGTATATGACTTGCCTCACCCATGTCTTCATGTCAAACGATTTTGCCATCTTTGACTTCAAAGCTGAAATTTCTTCGAAGTGTTTGCCAGCAATCAACATGTCATCCACATACAAAATAAGGATCAGCCAACTGCCATCCTTAGCCTTCTTTGTATATAGACAGTGATCGAACTCACTACGTTTGTAGCCTTGAGAAAGCATAAACTGGTGGAACTTATGGTACCATGCCCTGGCTGCTGCATGTGTAAATTTCCACATCTAAATCACCATGCAAGAACGCTGTCTTGACATCCATTTGGTGCAACACCAAATCCAATATGGCAACCAATGCAAGAAAGCATCTCAATGTAGTCATCTTGACCACTGGAGAGAAGACTTCATCAAAGTCAATGCCTTGTTCTTGCTTAAAGCCCTTGGCAACAAGCCTTGCTTTGTACTTTGGCTGACTATCATGAGCGGTGATCTTATACCTGTAAACCCATTTACAAGGTAGAGCCTTTTTGCCCTGTGGTAATTTAACTAGCTTCCATGTCTGGTTTTTATGCAGAACTGTCATCTCTGACTGCATAGCCAACTGCCATTTTTTCGAGTCAATCACTTGTAATGCTTCCTTATAACAAGATGGTTCTCCGCAATCTGTGAGCATGACATAATTTAGAGGTGGCACATAACGATCAGGTGGTTTGCAGACACGCTAAGAACGTCTCACCACAATTGATTCTGCCTCTCTAGCCACTATAGGCTGTTCTTGAGCCTGACCATGCTGTCTTAATGTGCTAGCGCTAGGTCCATCTTCCCTAAAGACAACTCTTCTGATCTCCTCTGTCTTCTCTGGCTTAGCGTGAAACTTGGCTTCATTGAAATGCACATCATTGCTACGAATAACTTTTCTGGACTCACGATCCCAAAGCCGGTAACCCATCTTGCCCGATTCTCCGTAGCCAAGAAATATACACTTCTTGCTCTTTGGTTCTAACTTATTCCTGAACTCCTTAGGAATATGGCTATAAGCTTCACAACCAAAGACTCTGAGATGCTTATACGAAGGTGCCTTGCCTATCCATAGCATCTCGGCCACTTCACTCTTATCCAGAACCCTACAGGAGACCTGTTGATCAAATGAACTGTTGTAGCCACTGCTTCCGCCCAAAATCCATCAAGCAACTCAGCATTTGACAACATCCTTCTGACCTTCTCTTGTATGGTCCTATTCATACATTCAGCAACTCCATTTTGTGAAGGATTGTACGGTGCAGTAAGTTCCCGCTTAATCCCTTTTGCTTCACAAAAGTCTTGAAAAGCTTTGGAAACGTACTCTCCACCATTGTCAGTTCTCAAGTACTTCAGCTTCTGACCACTCTGATTCTCCACAAGCTGCAAGAATGTCTTAAAGACCTTGAGCACCTCATCCTTGTGCTTCAAAAAGTAAACCCATACTTTGCGAGAATAGTCATCTATGAATGTACAAAAGTACGCTACTCCCCCTAGTGACAAACTAGGCATTGGTCCGCATAGATCACTGTGCACAAGAGCTAACCGTTCGTCCCTACGATTCCTCTTTGATCTATGCGGTTCCTGTGTTTGCTTACCATAAACACAATGCTCACAAAACTCGAAATCTTGAAATGAAAAGCCAGGCAAATAACCATAATGAGCAAGTATTTCCATTCCTCTTTTTGACTTATGTCCCACCCTACGATGCCACAGTGACACACTTGGCTGCTCAATCACATTAATTACATGGTTTTTAACCTCTAAAACATGTAAAGTGTACAGAGTTCCTGACTTGCTGCCATGTGCTACAGTCATCGAACCTTTGGAGATCTTCTGAGCGTTGTTCCCAAAAACTGTCACATAACCCGCATCATCCAACTTCCCTGTACTAATCAAGCTCTTTTGAATTGCTGGAACATGTCTGACATTCTTGAGCCATAAATAAGAGCCATTCTGAAACTTCAACTGCACATCTCCCACTCCAAGTATGTCACAAACCTGCTCATTGCCAAGTCTGACATAATCTTTAGTAGCCACATATGATGTAAACCACTCTTTGTGCGGAGAAACATGTAAAGATGTCCCTGAGTCGATAATCCAATCACTCATAGCATGTCCATCCTCTGCAGTCAAGAAAACAGAATCAAGATTGCTTGTGAGGAAGACGTCACCAGCTGCTATACCAGAATCACTGTCTGAAACAGATCCTGTGACATTCACCTCTTCAATCTTCACTGAACTCTTCTTTTCATCTTGCTTAGAACTCTTTGTTTTGCCTTTTTCTCGTTTCCACTTCGTACAGTCTCTCTTCATGTGACCCTTCTTGCTACAATGGTAGCATTCTATGTCATCTTTTGACTTCCAGTCACGAAACTTACTTCGGTTTTGTGCCTTCTTACCCTTCTTCTCTTTAGACTTTTGTCTCCCTCGAACGACCAAAGCACTATTGCCTTTGCCTTTGTCAATGTTCTTCCTGTTCACTTGCTCTGTGAGCAAGCTGCCTTCTACATTGGCACTTGTAAGACCTTCTGGCGCAACAGAATTACTTAACGCTGTGCGAAAAGTATCCCAACTGTCTGGCAAAGTGATTAAGAGAAACATAGCCTTCACTGAATCTGGAAAGACTATCTCCTGTGCTGCTAACTGGTTGAAAATTCTGTGAAATTCATTGAGATGATTTGACATAGCTGTCCCTTCTTTCATCTTCAAATTCACCAATTTCTTGAGTCAGTAAATCTGAGAAGCAGCACTTTGTTTCTCGTACATACCACATAGCTTTTGCCATACGCCATACGCTGTAGTCTCTTCTGCTACGTTGAAGTAAACATTTTCTGCCAGTGTCAGCATGATTGTGGAACCAGCTAACTCGTCAAGCTCTTCCCACTCATCTTCAGCCATACCTTCTGGTCCCTCTCCTTTGAGCTTCAGTGGCTTCACTTGTTTTTTCTGCACCAAAACCTGCCAAATCTGCTTCTTCTAGAATGAAAAGTTTGTGCCATCCAGCTTCTTTATGTTGTAAAGAGTCTCACTTTGAGAAGATGCCATATCTGCCAAACTGTTTACTTCTGGGAAAAATCCGGCAGAGTTTTCCCTGTAAACTCGCCTCTGTACACAATAAACAAGGTGTAAACAACAAGCTGAACACCTCTCCTCAAGAACTGTCAGTATTTTGAAAAAAAATTGATAGAGTCTCCCCTATAAACAGAGCTCTGGAAACCAAAAGATATCTCAAAAACAACCATAAATAGCTGACCAGTGACAAATCTAGAAATCTCTGTAATATGCTATCCTGTAAGCATACATTGTCTCCTGTCGGGGCAATCACAGAACCTCTATCTGTCTCAAGACTGAACCCTGAACAATGCCTCAACGGCTTGACGCATAAGATGCAATCCAGTGTCTACACAAAGTCATACATCCTATGGGATAAAAGTCGCCGAAGAGGATGCGTGTAGAGGGGAACTCCAGCAACCTAATCCACCTCACACTGGGTAACCCAGCCCCCAGTGCTTGGCTTCAAAAAACCTCACACACGACCCTCACAGATGGTTCAGTAAACTGCCCAGAACTAGCATACATCATACAATAGACCAATCACTGTCCTATGACCGCTGCGGCGGTCTGTCTACTAGCGTGACTCACAACTAGCAGACCCACAATCACAGTACATTAATCTGCAATACATGCCAGTGGTGTCAAGCCGTCGTATGGCCACACCTCCCCTGGAACCTGGCAAGCACAAGAAGTAGCAATGCAGACTGCAATATGTATATCTGATGATATATATGTGTACCTGGTCTATAGATGATGCTTTGAAGACGAATGAGTGATGTATATCGATGCCGATATTGATGCCGACCACCTCCTGCTTGCCAATCTACACAAGACGGGTTTCTTTGCGGCTGAAACCTATCTTCTGATGTACTGCTCAGAACGAAATTCTGAGGACATAAACAGCTTCGAAAGGAGGGTAAAACTCCAGGACACCTATAGGAAATGCTCTCGGAACGCTGAGTATGAATTTCCAAGCTCCGGATCCAGAATCTGCCTGAAAAGTGCGCGCGCGCGCGATTACGCAAAACCGCACTGAACCAAGCTCTGATACCAATTGAAGTCGCGGAGCGGAGCGTGGATCGACTCACACACACACACACACACACACACACAAATACACAAAGAGCTTACACAGTACGCAAAGAATTCGTTTGAAGGGTTATATCCCAAAACCTTATTATCCACAAAAGTATATGTGAGTATATACAAAGAGTTAGTGATAAGTATTAGGCGGGCAGCCGGCCATATCCGTATAAGAGGCCACTTGGGCTTTAATCCCAACATATTAAACCTCTTGTGTCCTCAGAACCCATCTTTATTCTTGTGCTTGCGTCTTTACGCGTATTCCTCTTTTCCAGTTCGGATTTCCTCTCGACTATGGATATCCCCTTTCCGATGCACCCGTCACCCACCTTGTGATGCATCAAGAATACCCACCACCTAGTTCTTTCCTACCGAACTTAAGGCACAATCCCCTTCACGATGCTCTATGTCACCCATCCTATGACGCATTAGAGATGTCCGTTCCCGGATGGTCGGATACTTCTTACTGATGCTCCTTGTCACCCATCCGTTGTGACGCATCATAAGTACCCGTTCCTGATGGCGTTACAGATATTCCCTTTCACGGTGCTCCTGTCATTACTTTGAATGACGCACTAGGGATTCTTTGTACTCGGATGTCTCCAGTGAGAAACACCCTCACTTAAAATTCCAATAATTAGAATTAATTTTCTTGGTGTTCCGAGCGAGAAGACCCTCTCACTTATAAATCCAACAATTCATTTAGAATTATTTTTCAGTCAAATAAAGCCAATTTAGTAACACAAGTCGAGCCGGTGTGAGGTCCAAGCGTTCTGCAGTTTCCAGTGAGATGAAGTCGTACATTGATCCAGGGTCGTAGAGGATCAACACCCGCTGGTTATTCACGGATCCCCATCCTTCAAGTAGCTGACGCTTCCCTTTTTTTGTGTCCGTATTTAACCTGCATATCAAGAATGGAATTCGAGCTCGGTGGAGCAGATTCCTTCTTTGATTGTTCCTTCTTCGAAGATACTTGTTCCTGTCGTTGTCCCCGAACAGGCCAATCGGTTTTCATGTGTCTTCTCTCACCACAGTGGGTCCTCTGGGGGATGCTTTTCATCATGGTCATCATAAAATGCTCTTTGCCTTGCGAGGTACGTGCTATGTTCCATCCATCTAGGGGTACCAGTGGAATGTAGATCCTCGGCGATGATTGCCGACTCCATCATCCGCGTGTCGTGGGGGTACACCTTCATGCTCTTCCAAAGCGGTGGTTGAAGACCTGCTTCAAACTTCCTGTCACGTGTACATCTAACCCTAAGTGCATGTGGACAAGCTATCCCAGTTCTAGGGTTCAGGTTAGCCAAGGAAGTGTTCTAGCACCCTTGTGAGCCTGTGCGCAAGCCGTGCATGTCCAGGGACATAGAATAGTTGCATACCCTCTGATTACACATAGCAAGATCATTAGCATGACATTTAGTACCCATCATGAGTATTTTTTAGAGCATTGAACCCTTTTTGCCAGAGTACACTTATTTATTGGAAAAGTAGGTAGGGCAAATTGCTAAGGAATTATAAAAGCAACCCAATGGACACTCAGCAGAAGCTAAAAACAGAAGACAGGTTCAGTGCACATGTCACAAACGGGAGCGCATAGCAATATAGAATCAGTTGCAATGCAGACATAGACTTCCTCACGGAAAAGCATTTGCTTTCCCAAAAAGCAATCCCGCTTTCTCAGAAAGCGTCCATTTTTCCTCAAAGTTTCCTCTGAACCCATCTTCATTCAAGTGCTTGCTTTTCCTTGTGCACAATTCTAACACAGTTCGGAATTTACTCTTGACTATGGATATCCCCTTTCCGATGCACCCGTCACCCACCTTGTGACGCATCAGGAATACCCATCAACTAGTCCTTTCCTACCGAACTTACGGTACAATCTCCTTCACGATGCTCTATGTCACCCATCCTATGATGCATCAGAGATGTCCGTTCCCGGATGGTCGGATACGTCTTCCCGATGCTCCCTGTCACCCATCCGACGTGACGCATCAGAAGTACCTGTTCCTAGTAGCCTTACAAATATTCCCTTTCACAGTGCTCCCGTCATTACTCTGAATGACGCACTAGAAATACGTACTCGGATGTCTCAAGTGAGAAAAACCCTCTCACTTAAAATTTCAATAATTCATTTAGAATTATTTTTTCTTGATGTTCCAAGCGAGAAAACCCTCTCACTTATAAATCCCATAATTCATTTAGAATTATTTTTATGTCAGATAAAGCCAATTTAGCAACATCCCTCTCACTTATAAACAATTGTCCTCAACAGAAGAGGTCCAACTGAACTGCCCGGGGAGAAACCGGAAAAATTCAAAATCTTGCTCAATGGTGAGTTGAGTTGGTCCTTTCTCAGAAGAGAACTTAAAAGTTAAATTAAACAAAAATTCAACAATTCAATACTTACCTTACTGGTTCATGTCCTTCCTCTAGTACCTCGAGGATATCCTTCACCAACCAATTACGAGCCATGTAAGAACTCGTCATTCGTGTCTTTCCAACAGATCTAAAGTTTCCTCATCCAAGAATCTATTAACTCACTTTCGCCTTCTGAACCTCGAGAAGAATAATCCTCCTAGAAATCAATCTAGGTATCTGTCCTTGCGCATAATCCTGCGCTGTTAGTCCAGAGGGTATTAAACCTCTTGTGTCCTCCCACATAGGGAATGCCTAAGTCATAGAGCATTTGTCACAAAGTGATGACGTGTCTGCCCGAGAGCATACGGGAAACCCTAATTCTAGAAACCCTAACCCTAAAACCCTGCAAACCCTAAAATCTGCCAAAAACCCTAACCCTAACACTAAAAACTGTCATAAACCCTAACCCTAACCCTAGGGCAACAGGCTGAACCCCCGGATAAAGCGTTGACTTGATGACGTGGCACCGTACGGTGGAAATTACAGAAAAAAAAGGCCAGCTTTTGGAGGCAGCTTTTCAGTTTTCTCTACGCAAGTATGAGAAAGAGAAAGAGAAAGAGAATACTTTCCTTTATTCAAGAGAGCTTGAGAGAGAAGAGCTTTTGCTATTATTTTATGCTTTTGATTTGAAGCTTTTGGGGCTCTGCTTTTGGCAACCCTTGTAAACAATAAATAAGCGGTGAGGGCTCCCACTCTGCAGAGCATCTGGACGCAGAGTCTGAGAGTGAGAACCCGACCCACTCTTGTACTTTATATTGACTAATACATAAAGAAATACCGGAGAAACCGGAAAATTTCAAATCTTGCTCAATGGTGAGTTGAGCCAATCCTTTCTCAAATCGAACTTAGCAAGTAAATTAAACAAAAATTCAATAATTCAATGCTTACCTTACCAGTTCATGTCATTCCTCTAGTACCTCGAGGATATCCTTCACCAATCATCAAACTTACGAGCCATGTAAGAACTCGTTATTCGCGTCTTTCCAACAGACCGGAAGTTTCCTCATCCGAGAATCTATTAACTCAAGTCTACCTTCTCAATCCGAGAAGAATAATCCTCCTAGAAATCAATCTAGGTATCTGTCCTTGCGCATACTCCTGCACTGTTAGTCCAAAGGGTGTTAAACCTCTTGTGTCCTCCCACATAGGGAATGCCTAGTCATAGAGCATTAAGCTCGATGTCTTTCTTTCACAAACAGAGTTTGCGATCACATTAAAGAAGGTTCTTGTTCCGAGCCGTCGCTCAACGTAAGCGGACGATTCCAATCCGAAGATTCCTTGTGCACGGCGGCACTTCCTTCCAATCTTTTCCTCCTGCAAGTTTTTACCACCAGCAGTGTTTTCCCAACGCCCATTAGCATCTCTTTACATGCAAAATCATAAAAAAATGATTCACCTTACAAGCATCAATGACGACTTGCAAAATCTCAGGCAGATAGGATTCTAGCCATAGCAATTTCTGAACGTACATTCAAACCCGGTTCACAATAGAGCGAACCCTCTTTGATTCTCAGGGATGTTCTCCCATATGTAATTCTTACCATTTTGAAACGGTTGGCGAACTATATTCTTATGAACATAATAGTTCGAATTTATTCCAGCAGCATGTAAATGCTACTTGACCTGCTCATGGAGAAGTTTATATACCGCAACCAAAAGTTGCTACTGTAATGGTAAAAGCACATAGCGTACTCAATGATCAACGACCATCAAAAAACCTCTTCTCCGTAGAGAAACTCAAATTCCTTCTACCGAACACATCTCAAATAGAGATTCTCGTGTCGGAATGTCCTTGCGCGCAAAAAGGCGCTCAAGAGAGTATAACAAACTCTCGTCAAGTTCCTTGGCATAGGTCTGCATCTTCGTGTGTTATCCATGTACCCAAAGGTGTACATAAGTTTCAGTGAGCCTGGGAAATTACCTTCCCTTCGTAAGATCCTTACAACAAAGACACTCAACCTGACGATCCCTTGGCTCAATCTCAGAGCAAAACCCGCTCATCAAATAATCTAGGATTTTAATCCTTGGATTCATCAAGCACAGGCGGTAGTCGTCACTTGTTCCTTCCCTCGTAAAGAGAGTGTTCGTTCACTTGTGCGAAAAGCACTACCATGTCTTCCCTGACCAGGTAGGGGGTGTTGGTTCATAAGCTCAGTGAAAGCTTTTCTTGGTTGAAAGCTCGGAATGGTTCCTTCCTTTCTGCCGTCCTACCCGCAATAGCAGGTAATTTGTTGGTGAACTACCGGATATGAGATCAATAGTTGACCTTCCGGATGGTTGAGCAAACCAATTCATCTCAAAAAACAATGTTTCAAATCGATCCTACTCTCATAAATACTCGAGAGTGATTGTCCTGGTTAGACACATGCATATCTCGTGCATAAAAGCAATACGCATTTTATGAGTTCCTCAAAGATTTAACTTTGATCAAAGACCTGCCCTCTCACTTAAAGTTTGAGGGTAAAAAACTCAGGAGTTAGATTGAATTCCCTTACTCCAAACTTTCTCCGGATAGCAATGTATCCTTCGAGGAGAGGTAACAAAAATTCGTTGTTTCTGTGTTCAATGGTTCTCGTCCCACTGCGGGGATTGTATTCTATGTACATCAAGGTGTACACTTTCAGCTTTTATTGCAGACTCCACCATCTGCTGCAAAGTATCTTGCAGATGGGTTTACAAAATTCGGGTAAAAGTCCTTCGTTAAATTTCTTCATCTTTCCTCCCTCAGAGAGGGTCGAGAGTGGAGCTACCTTGGCAAGAGTGAACCACTACTTGCTTTGACTCACTCGTGTTCCTATTGGGCAAACCGATCCCAATCTTCTTGGATGCCTTCCTCAAAGCATAGAGGAAAAAAATTTGTAGGAAAATTCAGCCTTGAAATGAATCCAAGTCTTGTTGTAAGTTCCTTGCAGAGCTTTGGTATACCACCAAGTACTTGCAATCCCCTTGAGGTGTTTGGTCACAATACCTCATCTTCGACGCTTCTCAGAAATTGCCGTTTGCAAAGGCAACTTCATACTGTCGAATGAAAGCGGTAGCTTTCGCGACATCTTCCCTGCCGTCAAAAATATGAAACTTGACCGGAGTGTTCTGAGGTCTAAAGACCTTCATATCCTTCCCGGATTTCATGGCTATGGTTCTGGATTGTCGTTCATGGATATTTTCTGGGTTCTGAAGGATCTCGAACATTCCGCTCCTTGGATTCACTAGGTTCTTGAGCATCATGCTCTTGTCGCCTTCTCAGAGAATCCCAAGTCCTGTGTCGACTTCTTGCAAAGAGAAAAATTTTCCCAACTCTGCAGGCTTTTTCCTGCAAGGCTTAGGGTTCCGCCTGCTTACTTCTCTCTTGGCTTGTCATGGCTTCTTCCCGTATCTTCCCAGAGTCGTCCTCCTTTACAGAGAAAGAGAAGAGACCATGCTCTGATACCATTGTCAAAGACGGGAGCGCATAACAATATAAAATATACTCGGATAAAAAGAATTTATCACTTAATACTGAAGCCAAAGGATATAGAGAGGAATAAATAGAGACAGAGAGAGAGAGAAGATCGACACAGTACTGGGGACCAAAAGATGGGCTGGTCCCCCCCCTTAAAGAGAATCCTTTATTAGGGAGAATCTTTTTACAAGCACAAGAACCGGAGAAAATCCCTCCGTTCTAAATCTCTGACTCGATGGTCATTCCTTCCCGTAAGGGAAATCCGAGAGACGAGCTCTTAGTCTTTTTCCGTCTGTACTCGGAGTTGAGACTCCACAGACAATTTCCGAATTCCGTTTCCGGAATTCCCAAGCGTAGGCCGAAGCCTTCTTGCTTCTCCTTTGCGATGAAGTACCTGCAAACACACACAAACACGCAACAACAATTCATATGGCGAATCCACAATAGATACCTGTCGCTCTTTCGCGGGAAAAGCGACTTCCGTGCTTCGTAGCCTCGCGATCTCTTGTGTCATCTAGCGACAGAGTCTTCTCTTGTTGGCGCTGGCAACCTCCTTTCAGTGAGGGCATGTGGTGCTTTTATAGCTCCTTCGCCACGGCACGAATAGCTACTCGCGTAGAGATCGCGGCCGTTTTTTTTTATTATTTTTTTTCTTTTTCTTTTTTTTTGTTTTTTTTGTTTATTCTACCCGAAATAGGGGGAGAGAATTCGCTAGCTAGTTTTGCTGCTTTATTTTCTAAGTGGTTGCCCACTTATTAAGTGGACGGCCAGCATATTTTAAATCCCAAGAGTCCCTGGATGCAACCACATGCACAAATGCAATGCAGATATTGATTCCTCGCAGGAAAGCGTTTGCTCTTCCCGGAATACTCGCTAAAATATTCCGCTTTTTAAGAAAACCTTCTCAGAACCCATCTTTATTGTTATGCATGAGTCTTTATTCCCCTTTTCCAGTTCGGATTTCCTCTCGACTATGGATATCCCCTTTCCGATGCACCCGTCACCCACCTTGTGACGCATCAGGAATACCCATCACCTAGTCCTTTCCTACCGAACTTAGGTACAATCCCCTTCACGATGCTCTATGTCACCCATCCTATGACGCATCAAAGATGTCCATTCCCGGATGGTCGGATACTTCTTTCCGATGCTCCCTGTCACCCATCCGATGTGACGCATCAGAAGTACCCGTTCCTGGTGGCCTTACAGATATTCCCGTTCACAATGCTGCCGTCATTACTTTGAATGACGCACTAGGAATACTCTGTACTCGGATGTCTCCAGTGAGAAAAACCCTCTCACTTAAAATTCCAATAATTCATTTAGAATTATTCTTCCTGTTGTTCCCAGCAAGAAAACCCTCTCACTTATAAATCCAATAATTCATTTAGAATTATTTTTCTGTCAGATAAAGCCAATTTAGCAACAAGCAATGCCGCGGTGACCCGTAAAAGGTGGACCGTGGCATTCAATCATAACCTTTTCCCTCAACGGCTGTGTAACGCACAACATAGTCTTTTTCATCAAGTAGCCTTCCCGAAGGGAGTATCCATCTACTGTCTCCCCATCCCGTATCCGTGTGAAAATATCTACAAAATCTGTATCTATGGCATACTGATCGACCATATCCTCGAAGCTCCTATCATGTATCGCGGAAATAGCCAGAACCAACGGTTTCCGAGACAAAGCATTTGCCACCACATTCTTCTGTCCCTGCACATGGACAATCTGAAAGTGGAATTGTGACAAGATGTTCGCCCACCGCATCTGCTTTTCCGAAAGCTGCTTCTGTGACAAGAAGTAGCGCAAACTCTGATGGTCTGTAAAGACAGTAAAATCCTCTCCGAGTAGGCAATGCCGCCACTGAGTAAGAGCATGGATAACCGCCAAAAGCTCTTTCTCATAAATCTGTGCTGTCATCTCCGGCCTAGAGAACAAACAGCTCTCGTAAGCTATGACATGGCCTTCTTGCATCAAGACCGCACCCAGACTACGACCACAAGCATCACAATATACTTCAAATGACTTCTACAAGTCCAGCAAAGTCAAAATAGGTCCCGTAGTCAATTTCTCTTTCAATGTCCGAAAGGCAGTCACCTCTGTGGGTCCCCATGAGAAAGGTACTCCTTTCTATGTCAAGGTATGCAAAGGGGAAGCAACCTCTGCAAACTTTCGTATGAACCACCTGTAGTACGAACACAGTCCCAAGAAGCTTCTAACTTCATGGACATTCCTCAAGTCGGGCCAATCACGGATCGTCTCTATCTTGGCCGGATCCATTTGAACTCGTGTTGCTGACACAATGTGTCCCAAAAAGTGTATCTCTGGTAGGAAAAATTCACTTTTCTTTGCATTAATCACTAACTTGTGATCTCGTAATGCCTGAAAGACCTGAAGCAGATGATCTCTGTGTTCTGCCTCATTCTTGGAGAAAACAATGATGTCGTCAAAGAAAGTGCCAACAAATATCCTGTACTCTCGAAAAATCCTATCCATCATCCGGTTAAATGTCGCAGGAGCATTGGTTAAACCAAAAGGCATCACCAAAAAACTCAAATAACCCAAAAGTCGTCCGAAAAGCTGTCTTGTAGACGTCTTCCGACGCGATTCAGATCTAATGATATCCACTCTTCAAGTCAATCCTCCTAAAGCACGAGGATCCCTGTAACTTGTCGAGTATATCATCGATCCTAGGAATCGAAAATCTGTTCTTGATGGTGATTTTGTTGAGAGCTCTATAATCAATGCACATTCTCCAAGATCCGTCTTTCTTCAAATCCAACAACAGTGGAGAGCAATACGGTGAAGTACTAGACTGGACAAGACCCTTTTCCAAGAGGTCTTTCACTTGGTTCATAATCTCTTCATTCTGTGCTCGGCTCACACGGTAGGGTGGCCGGTTCGGTGGTGTACTACCAGGTATCAGACTGGACAAGACCCTTTTCCAAGAGGTCTTTCACTTGGTTCATAATCTCTTCATTCTGTGCTCGGCTCACACGGTAGGGTGGCCGGTTCGGTGGTGTACTACCAAGTATCAGACTGGACAAGACCCTTTTCCAAGAGGTCTTTCACTTGGTTCATAATCTCTTCATTCTGTGCTCGGCTCACACGGTAGGGTGGCCAGTTCGGTGGTGTACTACCAGGTATCAGATCAATGGTATGATCTTCAGGACGAGCAGGTGGTAACTCTCCTGTCATGCCTTCTCAAAAGCAATCGGCATGAGAGTGTAGAAAATCTTGGCGTTCTCTATCAAGTTTAGACATATTTGTCCTATCATCCTCACTCAACTCTTTCATAACGATCGAGTAAACAAACAGACTGGATTTCGTTAATTTTGAAATGGCCGAGGCCGATACAATAGGGACAGACTCGCCCTTCAGTTTAACATCAAGTACAATTGTTCTGTCCTTTTCTGTAGTCAAAGTCACTTTTCTCGCTCGATAATTGACCACGGCGTTGTTCTTGTGGTACCAGGGAATCCCTAAGAGAACATCACAACCCTCCAAAGGCATTATGAAGAAGTCCTCATGCCCCAAATACCCCTGACAATGCAACCGAAGTTTTCCAATGACAGGTGTAATGGCTACGTCCCTGCCAGGTGCCGCTAGAACTGCCTTTGCAAGTGGTCCCATCCGATCGAGAGTAATCTCGAGCCGCGCCGCCAATTCCGGTGAAATGAAGTTGGCCTTGGCTCCTCCATCAAAGAAAATCAGGGCCTCTTGATCTTTCACTTTGCCCCAAGCTCGGCAAAGTTCTGTACTCTCATCCATGGTATCGGGATCAATACCCACACAATCTGGAACCAGTCCTGTTTTCATCTTGCCTTTTCGTACACGGTCCTCAACTACTCTCGAACTCTCTGGCCTTTCGTCGTCCTTGTCATTCTGTTCTTTCTGTGCCTTTTAGGGCACTTCGCGGAGATATAACCAGTTTCCCCGCATCCAAAGCACTTCCCCTCCCTGATGAAGCGAGTCCGCTCCTGAGGAGTAAGCCTGGGTCGTGCATCCTTTTTCTTTGGGTTGCTATTTCTTTTTCTACTTTCATTCCCAGAAGTCTGTCTGGTTCGTTTGTCATGACCTCATCTGTGGGGTAGGTCAGACTGCCAGAGTGAATTGCACAGCCCCGCTTCGCATGACTCATCAACTCCTGAATAGAAGCTGACTTCAGTTCCAAGCAGTGATCTCGGATCTCTGTAGGCAGACCCAAGGTAAACCGCTCAATCTGTTCTCTGAACGAGATCTTCTTGAATGAAGAGGCGGGTAGAAAAGAATCTTTCACATTAAGAATTCACTGTATCGCTCTTGGTCATCCGAAGATGGTTCCAAGCAGCTCGTATATCTCGCTCAAACTCTTGAGTCAACCAAGAAGAAATAAAAAGCCTCTTGAATTTCAGCCATGTAGCTGGCACAGTCTATCTTAATAGAAGCGTGGACCACCAAGTGCGAGCATTCCCCTTAAAATAAGAGACAGCTCTCCGAATCTTGGAGTGCTCTGAATAGCGTCCTCCCGCGAAAGCGATGTCAAACTGCTGTATAAAAGACAAGCTTAATAGAAGCGTGGACCACCAAGTGCGAGCATTCCCCTTAAAATAAGAGGCAGCTCTCCGAATCTTGGAGTGCTCTGAATAGCGTCCTCCCGCGAAAGCGATGTCAAACTGCTGTATAAAAGACAAAGCCTTCGAAGCATCAGAGTATCCCGAAAAAGTATCAAACTTAAGTGCTTGGCCACCTTCCTTAAACTCTCGCACTTTCATGCTTCTATCTTCGAGAAAGTCGTACTGGTTGGCTTTGTAAAAATTCTTCTTGTTCGCATAAAAGTTTCCGTTATCGGAATCTGAGTTGTCTGTAGACGAGTCCTCAGTCGAACTGTCAATCTTTGGGCGAGATTTAGCCTTCTTTGCCTTTCTCTTGCCCTTTCCGAAGCGTTGCTTCTTGCTTCGCTTTTTACCTTTTCTGTCTTCTTCGCTCGAATCCGAGGAGCTAGAAGAATTGTCAGAAGAAGAAGAAGAAGAAGAAGAATTGGGTAGATCTTCAAACTTGACGCGCTTCTTCAGCTTCTTTGCCTTGTCGAATGTCGACCGACGACCCAAATATCCTGGGAAGTCAGTTCCTTTCTTCTGCTTTTTGCCGTGCTTTTTGTCCTTCTTTTGCACGTCGAAAAGCTGAGCAATCCATGCATCAACCACATTCTCCAGTTCCTTCTCCGTATATTTCTTGGAGGCAGAAGGTTTCTTGAGAGCGAGTTTCGGGAGTGGTGTTGTGGTTCTCTGCCACTCCGTCTGTACCTCTTCCAAAGAGGTCTGGTTCATATATTTTGCCATCTTCGGGTCCTTGGCAAAATTTAGCATCATCTTTGTTGCATCATCAATCAATTTTCGACGCTCCATCTCTTGCTGCTCCGCTGGAGTAGGCCTAGGCGGGCCATACTCCGTGCCGGAATCTTCGTTGTGATCCCTGCCCGCATCTCCAGATACAAAGGGAGTCGACTGATCATTGCCTGAAGCCATAGGTGCCGCGGAAAAAAAAATTCGGGGATCGGATTTCCCGTAGAAGAGAAATCGGCCGTGCTCTGATACCACTGTAACAGACTTGGACACTCCAAGTCAAGAATCAACCGCGACAGCACCAAACAACCACTTCAAAACAATTCACAGATCACAATAGATTTGCACTGGCCCGGCGGAGTTCCGTGCCTAGAGATATTGGCCCCAAGACTGGCGCCCCTTTCGGTATTTCTTTTTATATTAATCAGATCAAAGTACAAGAGTGTGGCTAGGGTTTCACTCTCAGACTCTGCGTCCAGATGCTCTGAGAAGTGAGGCCCTCTCCACGTATTTGAAGGTACGAGGGATGCCAAAAGCAGAGCCCCAAAAGCCTTAAAAAATAGAAAGCATTAGTTCTCTCTCTCTCTCTCTTAGAGAGTATCTGTTTTTTTTTTTTTAAAGCGGGTTCTCTCTCTCTCATGGTGTGGAGCCCAAAAAGCAACGCCCAAACGCTGTCAGCGCAATTTGCAACGCAAATTCCGGCACGTTTTCCGGAAATCCGTATCGCCCTGCCACGTGGCACCTCCGACAGAAATTAGGGTTTCCTGACAGAAATTAGGGTTTCAGCCAGAATTTAGGGTTTGCTGCAAATTAGGGTTTCTAGCAGTTTTTAGGGTTTGCAGGGATTGTAGGGTTTCAACCTGAAATTAGCGTTTCAGCTTCCCGTAGCCACGTCATCACTTTGTGACACTTTACTCATTCTTTTGGGAGAGAACTGAACGATGGATAAAGGTTGAATATGTTTTGACCTCAACAAAAGAACGCCAAGATTTTTTTCTCCACACTCATGCCGATTGCTTTTTAGAGGGCCATACCATTGATCTAATACCTGGAAGCACACCACCAAACCGGCCACCTTACCGTGTGAGCCGAGCACAGAATGAAGAGATTATGAACCAAGTGAAAGACCTCTTAGAAAAGGGTCTTGTCCAGCCTAGTACTTCACCGTATTGCTCTCCAGTATTGTTGGTTTTGAAGAAAGACGGATCCTAGAGAATGTGCATCGATTATAGAGCTCTCAACAAAATCACCATCAAGAACAGATTTCCGATTCCTAGGATCGATGATATACTCGACAGATTACGGGGATCCTCGTGCTTTAGCAGGATTGATCTGAAGAGTGCATATCATCAGATCATAATCGCGCCGGGAGACGTCTACAAGACAGCCTTTTGGACGACTTTTTGGATTACTTGAGTTTTTGGTGACGCCTTTTGGCTTAACCAATGCTCCTGCGACATTTAATCGGATGATGGATAGGATTTTTCAAGAGTACAGGATATTTGTTGGCACTTTCTTTGACGATATCATTGTTTTCTCCAAGAATGAGGCAGAACAGAGAGATCATCTGCTTCAGGTCTTTCAGGCATTACGAGATCACAAGTTAGTGATTAATGCAAAGAAAAGTGAATTTTTCCTACCAGAGATACACTCTTTGGGACACATTGTCTTAGTAGCAGGAGTGCAAATGAATCCAGCCAAGATAGAGACTATCCGTGATTGGCCCAATTTGAAGAATGTCCATGAAGTTAGAAGCTTCTTGGGACTGTGTTCGTACTACAGGCGGTTCATACGAAAATTTGCAGAGGTTGCTTCCCCTTTGCATATCTTGACACAGAAAGGAGTCCCTTTCTCGTGGGGACCCACAGAGGTGACTGCCTTTCAGACATTGAAAGAGAAATTGACTACAGGACCAGTTTTGACTTTGCCGGACTTGCAGAAGTCATTTGAAGTATATTGTGATGCTTGTGGTCGTAGTCTGGGTGCGGTCTTAATGCAAGAAGGCCATGTCATTGCTTACGAGAGCCGATTGTTCTCAAGACCGGAGATGACAGCACAGATTTATGAGAAAGAGCTTTTGGCGGTTATCCATGCTCTTACTCAGTGGCGGCATTACCTACTCGGAGCGGATTTTACTGTCTTTACAGACCATCAGAGTTTGCACTACTTCTTGTCACCGAAGCAGCTTTCGGAAAGCAGATGTGGTGAGCGAACATCTTGTCACAGTTTCACTTCCAGATTGTCCATGTGCAGGGACAGAAGAATGTGGTGGCACATGCTTTGTCTCCGAAGCCATTGGTTCTGACTATTTCCGCGATACATCATAGGAGCTTCGAGGATATGGTCGACTAGTATGCCACAGATACAGATTTTGCAAACGTTTTCACATGGATACGGGATGGGGAGACAATAGTGGGATATTCCATTCGGGATGGCTACTTGATGAGAAAAACCATGTTGTGCGTTACACAGCCGTTAAGGGAAAAGGTTATGACTGAATGCCACTGTCCATCTTTTACGGGTCACCGCGGCATTGCTATCACCATGAAAGGGGTAGAGAGATACTTCTATTGGCCGAGAATCAAGAAGGATATGGAAGAGTTTGTGCGCAGTTGCTTGGTATGCCAGAAGGTCATGTTTGACAGGCATAAAGCACAGGGATTGTTTACAACCTTTACCCATACCCACCCGCCCATGGGAAAGCACTGCAATGGATTTCATTTTTGATCTCCCGAGAACATAGAGTGGTCACGATGGTATCTGGACTGTTATTGACAGATTTAGCAAACAGGCTCATTTCATTCCAGTGAAGAAGACACTCAAGCCGGATCACTTAGCGAGACTGTTTGTGGCCCAGATCTTCACATTACATGGCATGCCTGAGACGATTGTCTCCGACAGGGACCCCAGATTTACGAGTTTGTTTTGAAGGGCAATGTGGGAGAACATTGGCACGCAGTTGCAGTTCTCGTCATGGTTCCACCCGTAGACTGACGGGCAATTTGAGATTGCCAATTCAGTGGTTTTAGATTTATTGAAGTCTTATATCTCGGATCAGAAGACTCAATGGGAAAAGTATCTAGATTTGGTGGAATTTGCCTACAATAACACGATACACTCTTCGACGGGGAAGGTGCCATTTGAGATTGTTGAAGGTGTTGCGAAGGTTCCACCCTTCCTAAGCACAAAAGATAAGATTTTTGAAGAAGATGAATATACGCGAGACTTAGATACGGCTTTTGCCAAGGTTCGCGAGACTTTGCAAAAATCTCAAGAACGGCAGAAAAAGGCAGCGGATCGCCATCGTCGCGACTTGAAATTGAAGGAGGATGATTGGGTGCTCTATGTTTTTAGAAGGCACGCCTGAGAAAGAAAAAGGGAAAGGAGAGGCTTTTTCCAAAGCTTCGTATGCGATACTACGGCCCTTTCCAGATCACTAAAAAGATAAATGATGTCTCCTTCCGACTGAAACTACCAGATACTTGGAGGATTCACAATGCATTTCATGTGAGTCTCTTGAAACCTTTTAAAGGTGATGTGCGTCATGATGGGGAGCTTGATGAGCAACCCGAAGTGGAAGAAAACGAGGAGATCCTTGTTCCTGAACAGATTTTGGCACATAAGGATACGAAGAATAAAGGTAAAGTCCGAAGGCGGTTCTTGGTTAAGTTCAAGAACTATCCTGCATTGGATGCGAAGTGGATGGAGGAGGAGGACCTAGCAGATACTCCTCAGATTGTGAAACTTTACCTCGAGGCTTTTGGTTTAGCATAGTCTACTCCAAATGGAACCTAGAATTCAGCTTGGCCGGAGATCTGGTGCAGTGGGATGCACAAGAGGGGAGTTACTCCGCTCCTTTGTCAGCAAATGCCTTGATTTTGATACTGAAAGCTAACAGTATTCTGCTGGATGACTTTATGAAATGGAATTCCTGATTATGATACTGATTTGTTCTTGACTTCTTTTAAGTGCAGGAACTGATAGACGAAATGACTACAGCATTTTTGTCTGATTGATCTCGAATAGATGGTTGCAATAGGGGTTAGTCAATCGGACATCGATGAGGTCCCGATTGGATCTAGATTCGATTGCTGGCTACATTGCCGATAGATCATGGTCTAAGATCCGAATGAATGTTGAATGTCATGTGATGTCGTGTGATGTGACTGTCGATTGGTACATGTGCTAGATGTGTGTTCCTAGTACGTAGGTACTAACAGTCAGTGTCTGCTAAGACTGTTTATGGCCTCTGTCTGTTTTG
Source organism: Adiantum capillus-veneris (assembly GCF_014529385.1). NCBI lineage: Eukaryota > Viridiplantae > Streptophyta > Polypodiopsida > Polypodiales > Pteridaceae > Adiantum > Adiantum capillus-veneris. The sequence goes on along the minus strand of NC_140955.1, from coordinate 58,387,914 downwards.
CAGGCCTAATCGAGGGCGATTACAATGCTTTCAAGAGGGGGGTATGTCACAAAGTGATGACGTGTCTGCCCAAGAGCATGCGGGAAACCCTAATTCTGGAAACCCTAACCCTAACCCTAAAACTGTCATAAACCCTAACCCTAATCCTAGGGCAGCAGGCTGAAACCCCAGATAAAGCACTGACCTGATGACGTGACACCGTAAGGCACTGCCCGCTTTTTGCGGCGAAAATTACGGCAAAAAGGCCAGCTTTTGGCGGCAGCTTTTCAGTTTTCTCTACGCAAGTATGAGAAAGAGAATACTTTGCTTTATTCAAGAGAGCTTAAGAGAGAAGAGCTTTTGCTATTATTTTATGCTGTTGATTTGAAGCTTTTGGGGCTCTGCTTTTGGCAACCCTTGTAAACAATAAATAAGCGGTGAGGGCTCCCACTCTGCAGAGCATCTGGACGTAGAGTCTAAGAGTGAGAACCCGACCCACTCTTGTACTTTATACTGATTAATACATAAAGAAATACGGAAAGGGGCGCCAGTCTTTGGGGCCAATATCTCTAGGCACGGAACTCCGCCGGGCCAGTGCAAATCTATTGTGAACTGTGAACTGTTTTGAAGTAGTTATTTAGTGCTGTCGTGATTGATTCTTGACTTGGAGTGTCCAAGTCTGTTACAGCATTAATCTCGATGTCTTTCTTTCACAAATAGAGGCTACGATCACCTTAAAGAAGGTTCTTGTTCCGAGCCGTAGCTCAACGTAGGCAAACGGTTCCAATCCGAAGATTCCTTGTGTACAGCGACACTTCTTTCCAATCTTTTTCTCCAACGAGTTATTACTACCAGCAATGTTTTCTCGACACGCATTAGCGTCTCTCCCATTCTGTGAACATAAGTCGAACTCGGCCCACTGAAGGGCGAACCCGCTTTAGATCTCAATGATGTTCATATGTGGTTAAGGTAATTCTTACCATTTTAAAATGGTTGGCAAATTATACTCTTATGAACATAATTGTTCGAATTTATTCCAGTAGCGTGTAAATGCTACTTGACTTGCTCATGGAGAAACATATACCGCAACCAAAAGTTGCTACTGTAATGGTAAAAGCACATAACGTACTCAATGATCAACGACCATCGGAAAACCTCTTCTCCGTTGAGAAACTCAAATTTCTTCTACCGAGCACATCTCAATAGAGATTCTCGTGTTGCAATATCCTTGCGTGCAAAAAGGCACTCAAAAGAGTATGACAAACTCCCGTCCAATTCCTTGGCATAGGTTTGCATCTTCGTGTGTTATCCATGTACCCAAAGGTGTACATAATTCTTAAGCTGTGTTAGAGTTTTGGTCAACCTTGGAAATTACCTTCCCTTCGTAAGATCCTTAGAGCGAAGACGCTCAACCGTATGATTCCTCGACTTGGTTCTAGAGCAAACCTGCTCATCACAGAAACTGGGATTTCAAATCTCGAATTCCACGGGCACATGTCATAGCCCGCTCTTGCTCCTTCCCTCATAAAGAGAGTGTTCATTCACTTGTGCGAAAAGCACTACCATATCTTCCCTTACCGAGTAGGCCCTTACCGGGTAGGGGATGTGGGCTTAAAGAGTACTCAAGCTTAATGAAAGCTTTTCTTTGCTTGAAAGCTCAGAATGGTTCCTTCATAATTTCCTACCCGCAGTACCAGGTAATCTGTTCGAGAATTACCGGATACCAGATCAATAGTTGACCTTAGTTGAGCAAACCAATTCATCTCAGAAAACAATGTTTCAATTTGATCTTGCTCTCATAAACACTCGAGAGTGAGTACTCCCGGTTAGACATAACCATACGTCGTGCAAAAGGCAAACAAGCACAATGCACTTTATGATTTCCTCAAAGATGTAACTTTGATCAAAAACCTGCCCTCTCACTTAAAGTTCGAGGGTCTTCTATTCAAGAACTCAGGAGTTAGATTGAATTCCCTTACTCCAAACTTTCTCCGGATAGCAACGTATCCTTCTAGCAAAAATTCATTGTTTCTGTGTTCAATGGTTCCCATCCCACTGTGGGGATTAGATTCTATGTACACTGAGGTGTACACTTTCAGCTTGTATTGCTGACTCAACCATCTGCTGCAAAGTATCGTGCAGATGCGTCTACAAAATTCGGGCAAATGTCCTTCGTTGAATTTCTCATCTTTCCTTCCTCAGAGAGGATCAAGAGTGGAGCTACCTTGGCAAGAGTAAACCTCTACTCGCTTTGACTTGCTCATGTTCCTATTGGGCAAACCAATCCCAATCTTCTTGGATGCCTTCCTCAAAGCGTAGAGGAAAAAAAATGTCGGAAAATTCAGCCTTGGATTGAATCCAAATCTTGTTGTAAGTTCCTTGCAGAGCTTTGGTATACCACCAAGTACTTGCAATCCCCTTGAGGAGTTTGGTCACATGCCTCATCTTCGACGCTTCTCAGAAATTTCCGTTTGCAAAGGCAACTTCAAACTCTCAAATGAAAGCGGTAGCTTTCGGGACATCTTCCCTTCCATCAAAAGTACCAAACTTGACCGGAGTGTTCTTAGGTCTAAAGACCTCCTTCATATCCTTCCCGGAGTATTTCTTGGCTATGGTTCTGGATTGATGTTCATGGATATTTTCTGAGTTCTGAAGTATCTTGAGCATTCCGCTCCTCAGATTCTCTAGGTTCTTGAGCATCATGCTCTTGCTCTTGTTGCCTTCTTAGAGAATCCCAAGTCTTTTGTCGACTTCTTGCAGAGGGCAAAATTTTTCCAACTCTACGAGCTTTTCCTGCAGAGCTTAGGGTTCCGTCTGCTTACTTCTCTCTTGGCTTGTCATGGCTTCTTCCCGTATCTTCCTAGAGTCGTCTTCCTTTACAGAGAAAGAGAGGAGACCATGCTCTGATACCACTGTCACAAACGGCAGCGCATAGCAATATAGAATAAAGCCAATTTAGCAACAACACAAGTGCAGAGTGCAACGAGACAGCTTGCCCAGCATATTCTCTACAGATCAGCCTAGCATTTGCAGAATCAACAAGTTCTGCCAACGTTTTCAATTTTCAGCCCTTGGCCTCGCGAGAACCTCCTCCCACCCGGTTGCAGATCCTCGCCAGTTTCCCCGATCATCCTAGCGTTTTCAGATTTCAGCTGATCAGCCTGGTGTTTTCAGATTTCAGCCAGATCAGCCGGCGTTTTTGCATTTCAGCCCTAGTCCGCCGAAGCCATTGCAGATTCAAGTTGCAGTACCGCCACAGCAGCAAATCCCCAGCAAAGCATCTAGTGATTTCAGATTTCAGCATTGATGCTGTCGTCATTGACACCGTCCTCGTAGTCGACATCGTCATCATCATCGCAGATCCCTATCTTGACAACGACACCTTCATCGCCATTGTCGCAAATCCCGGACTTCATGACGACACCTTCGTCGTCATCGTCATAGTCTCCATCGTCGTCGACATAGTCATCATCAAGTACCACAGCATCTAGACCATTGTACCAGATTTGTGCAATCTATAGCATACACCTCTCTCGCCATAGAGAGGGGAGCCCTTGGAGGAGGGTTTGAGAACCGTTTAGTGTCGTATTCTTTTCTCTCTCTCTCTTTCTCATTCACAGTAGCACTCTTTTCTCATTCTCGGCACCCTTTTCTCTCTCTCTCTCTCTCTCTCTCTCTCTCTCTCTCTCTCTCTCTCTCTCTCAGAAGAACGGAAGGCTCTCCCTTCTGTAAGTAAAAGGAACCCTTGAGCACACTTCGGAGCACTCATCCTGAGCACTATCAAAATTCACTTCTGTCGCACGTTACATTGGTATCAGAGCTTTTTGGCAGTGTTCTGTATCACTTAAGGAAAGAACCACAGAAAATTTTTGCTTGTTGCGTCGCACGTAACTCAAGTCCACTTGGGCATGTCGATTCCTAATCGAGTTTCTGAAGAGTGGAAAATAACCCAAGAAAGAAGGGCTTGTCCAGCCTCCCTTTGTTCCTCTTTTCACTCATTGAGAGAGAACCGTGCACTTAGCGGCCAGCCAATCGACGTGAGGCGGGAAAAAGCAACTTTGGTGTGAGCGCAAGGCCGCCAAGGGGCAAGGAAGAGTCGAGCTCGGGTAAGAGAAAAGCCTTCTCAAAACACCGATTGCAAGCCAAAAAACCAAGAACCTCAAGAACCCAATACCCCAAGATCTTAGTGTATGGTCATCACCCAAAGCGGAATGGATACTTTGCGTGAAGGTGATGAGAGTGGAGTTGGAGAGAATGAAGTTTTTACACCAAGAGGATTGTTCCCCGATCCTCCCCCATCCCCACTACGCCACGGATTGCACTAAATCCTATGGAGGCTTTGGTCAAGTCGATGATGGAGATGATGCTACAACAGGAACTACAACGTGCCGCCTTAGAAGAAAGAGGCAACCGAAGAACGAAAGGCAGCCATGGAGCGTGAGCGTAACCAAGCGCGCTTTGCGGCCGAAGACCGAAGGGCAACTATGGAGCTTGAGCGCGAGCAAGCGCACGAAGTTCAACGGATAGCGGCCGAAGAAAAACGAGCGGCTATGGAGTTAGAGCATGAGGTGCAGAGAGACCAACGCATGCAAGAGTTGGTCCTACACGTACTCACCTCAAAATCCAAGCCAATCAAAGAAGTTAACACTTCATCAGGTAGCACAAATAGAGATGAACATTTCAACAACCCCGTCACTGAGAAGTTGAAGTTGAGTAAGTATGACGGTAAGATGGATGCTAATGTTATTCATTCTTGGTTGCATCAATTTAATGCTTACTTTGCGAAAACAGGGAAGCCATGTATCTTGCCGGTGACACCATTAATTGGTATCACGCGTGGCAAGAGGCACAATTGACCGCGCACCTAGAGGAAGCCGAGGAAGACGTCCCCCTTTCTTTCAATTGGGCCGACTTCCAAGACAAGCTCAAGGCGTGGTTTATGCCACCTCAGTACTTAGCGCGGTTGAAAGAAGATCGGCGCAATATCAAGCAAAATGGTATGCCAGTTATGTCTTTTTCTAACCGTGTTTTGCAACTCGGAGCCCAATTTCGCAAATCGGATGAAGAACGCAGAGGCGTTCCTTTTCAGGTTGGACGAGTATATCAACTTCGATGTCGAAGTCCTCGATCTAATCGATCTCAACAAGGCAATAGCGATTGCTCTCGCAAAGAAAATGAAGCACAATAAAGATAAGCCTAAGGAAAACAAGTCTTCTCATAGTACCACTCGGAATTCTCAAAACCCGCAGAATGGTAAGGACGGTAAGAACAACGGTAATTCTCCTAATCAATCTTCTCCTATTTCTCAAGCACAAAATTCTCACAATGAATCTAAGGAAAAAGGAAAAGCTAAAAGTCAAGAAAACCCTAAGTTGACGCTTAATGAAAAATCTGCTCAAGGAATTTTAGGAGGTTGGTTAACTCTTGAAGAACGAGCTGAATATACACAAGACAAAAGATGTTTTGAATGTCACACTAAAGGTCATATGAAAAGAGATTGTCCTAAGAAACCATCCAACGAACCTAAAAACCCAAAGAACCCACAGCACCAACAGCTACCACAAGCACTTTAGAGAACCACACTGATTCTCCACATGTCTCTGACACACACATTGATGAGTCTCTCATGAAGTGTTATGGTCATGTGAATGGTCAATGCATGGTGATCTTATTTGATTCAGGCAATATGCATGATGTGATTAGTGACTCTCTTGTAGTCCGCTTGGAGCTTAGCCAGACAACTCCTCTCGAGGTGTCGGGCTTCACTCCCGGTATGGACTCTATCATTACACGAGAGTGCCTTGCTGTGTTATTCACTGTTCAGCAAGCTTCCTTCTGTAGAAGATTTGTTGTGTCTCCTCTCTCAGAATGTGATATGATTTTGGGCATTTGACGGTTTTGTGAACATAACCCTCTCATTGATTGGGCAGACAATACGCTCACTCTAGATGCCAAAAGTAACTCTCCCATGATCATTCGTGGTGAGAAGGGTCTTCATTCTTTACCTCTCATTTCTCATGTGCAAGCGAAGCTTGAAACGAAACATGAGGAGACTGTAAGGTGCAGCGGAAGTGAATGTTGAACTTTGCTCAAGATGAGTGCTCCCAACTGTGCTCAAGGTTCCTTTTACTTACGGAAGGGAAATGTTGAACTTTGCTCAAGATAACAGCTCCGAACTATGCTCAAGGTTCCTTTTACTTACGGAAGGGAGAGCCTTCCGTTCCTTTGGTGAGAGAGTGCAATGGACACAAACAAAGTGGTGAACACTATGAATGAAGGTGCCGAGACTGAGAGATGGAGAGAGAAGAATACGACACCAGAATGTTGTCAAACCCTCCTCCGAAGGCCCCACTCTATGGCGAGAGCAGTCTACTTGTCACAAACTCCTAACGTGTCAAAGCCTAAAGAATGGGGTCAACTTACATATGCCGGCCGAGAGGCCTAAACCCTAAGAAGAACAAGTACCAGAAGAAAAAGAAGTCCTACCAACCTATGGGGAACCCGTCCGATGGGGCCCCAAGTGACATAAAGGATTAAAATAAAGCAGGACCCACACACACACACAGAGGAAAAATTGATGACGTGGCAGTTTTTGAAAATTGCGCTGACATGATGACGTGGCAAGCTGTACGGATTTCTGCGTTTTGCGTTGATTGATGACGTGCCAAGCTGTACGGATTTCCGTAACTTACGCTGGCAGCTTTTGGCATTGCTTTTTGGACCAAAAGCTTTTGAGTTTGAAGCTTTTCATGTAAACTGCTTTTTAGGCCAAGGGCCTTTAATTATGAGGTTAGGGCTCATTCTCTGGCATGCTTCCTGGAGAAGGTGCAGAGTCGGGAATACCGGCTTGTACTGTGTTGATGTAATATAAAGAAATACCGAAAGGGGCGCCAAGGTTTGGGGCCAATACTCTCTGGTGTGGAATTCCGCCACTCCGTGTCGCGTGTTGTGTCTCTCTCTCTCTCAGTTCAGTTGTTATTTGAAGTGCTTAAAGTTGTTCAGTCTGTTCTTTTCTATTGACACGTGGTGCCCGTCTTGTGACACTACTATTGATTGCACAAATCTCTACAATGCTATGAACTTGCCGACGATGAGGACGACGACGAGACGGGCTGAAATCTGAAAACGCTAATGGCTGAAATCTGCAAATCTTTATCTGTTGAATTCTGACTCTATGTCGGTGACGACGGCGATGACGACGATGCAACGACAACACGCTGGAAAACACAAATGCTGAAATCTGCGTTTTCCGGGCTGAAACTGCAAATGCTCATTGATCCGACCGTGCGGCGAGGATCTGCTGCGGAAAGGTGAGATTTGCGAGGTTCGGGACTTCTACTACAGTGTCTTGATGCTGAAAACTGAAAATGCTGATGCTACTTGTGGTTCTGTCGCGATGAATCTGCAAACGCTAGGTGGTCAGGCTGATCCAAAAACGCTAGGGCTGAATCTGAGTCTTGTTGCAAAAACGCTAGGCTTCTGCTGATTCTGCTATCGCCAGGTTGCTGCACATACAAAACGCTGGGCTGATCTGCAAAACTAAAACGCTGGCTGGTTTTTGTTGGCTGAAAACGCTAGGTTGACTGCCGGTCTTGCTGAGAAGGTGCACGTCCACGGTGGTCTCCTGCCTCTTCTGCCAGAAAGTGCTAGCGCTAGGGTTTCTTATATATTGGCGGAGTCAAATTGGCCTACCCAGTTTCCTAACAAAAGTCACTTAAAAATAATAAGTGAAAAATGGCTAAAATAGGGAAAATAGGTCTATGCACTATAAAAATGCTCCTGATGGGTTCTGATGGAAATCTGATGATCATGTTGTTTGCAACCAGAGGATATGCATCTACTCTAAGTGTCTGGACATGCACGGTCTACGAACAGAATCATAAAAGTGCCAGATCACTTCCTAAGATAGGCTGAACTGAACCCATGTCATGAAGTAGCTTGTCCACGTACACATAGGGTTAAATGTGCACGTGACAGAAGCTCTCTCGGTCCTTTCTTCTCCGAAGCACGACACACATTTTTTGCATGATAGAGATGTGATTGTTCGCAAGGATGATGGTTTGAACGATGATGTTTCTAGTGAAGCTAACCTCATTGCAGATACAATCAGTCACGCTGGACCGATCTTGGCTCTCGAGACGAGGTCCAAAGAACCCACTAAGGAAGTATTGTGTGTTCGCATGATTAGTCTGCAAGCATTGTTCGAGTTTCTCATTCATGACGGTTTCTTGTATTTTCGTCACCGTCTTTATGTGTTCCCTTTTCACAAGCATGCCGTATTGTACGATGCACATGATTCACTCATGGATGAGCACAGATGTATGCGGATCACTCTCGAAAAGAAAAAAAGTTTGCATTCAAGGAATTCACATTGTTTCCCGATTGTCCGTTTTGTCAATCGCTTTTACATGTTTCTTCATTTGTATGACACAGTCTCAGAAAGAGCATCAAGCATTGGCATTTCCGATGTGATTTTCCACAATTGATAGGTTTAGGTCGAAAAGTCAAGTTTCGATCCCAATTTTTGTGTGTGTTAGGTGAACAGTTTGGCACTCCGTCACTTTGTTCATCTGCATTGCATACACAGTCATTTAGGGAGAATAGAATTTTTCCAGTTACTCTACATGGAATGGGTATGGTTTTGTGTTTGTGTTTGAAATGGTTTCATGAATTTTCCTCCTTTGAGATTCTTAAAGAAGGTGGACCCACAACCATAGACGCAGTTGGAGCATTGGAGCCGCAACAGATCATTTTGGCCCAAAGAAGCAAGCATAATTCTTGAAGAGACACAACATCAATTGCCCAATCTTAGAAGAAGAAGAAAACATAAAGGAAGAGATTGCAAAAACCAGTGAAGTGAGATCCTAGTTCAAAGACCAACATAGGGAATGGCGATGACCCCGTGTATATGAACGATGGTGAAGAGGATTCTGATTCGAATGAGAACATGGAGACTAAAATGGTCACTAGGAAAGAAACAAACAGGGAAGATCATCATGAGCCACAACGGACAGGACCCAAGGAACCCAAGAAGAAGATAAGAACTTACCCAAACCTGATATCTGCATGAAGTTCAAGTGTTGCATGACCCACGCATCAGAGTGGACCAGCGAAGAGTGCTTCGCAGGATTCCATAAGTTGTTGGAGCACTCTCTCGATGCCATACAGCTCAGTACCAATATCTCACTTTAAAAAGGAGGGGATGTCACGTGCACATCTAACCCTATGTGCATGTGGACAAGCTATCCCAATTCTAGGGTTTAGGTTAGCCTAGGAAGTGTTATGGCACCCTTGTGAGCCTATGCGCAGGCCGTGCATGTCCAGGCACTTAAAATAGTTGCATACCCTTTGATTGCACATAGCAGGATCATTAGCATCACATTCAGTACCCATCATGAGTATTTTTTAGAGCATTGAACCCTTTTTGCCCGAGTACACATTTTTCACTTATTTATTAAAAGGTGACTTTTGTTGGAAAACTAGGTAGGGCAAATTGCTAAGGAATTATAAAAGAAACCCACTGCGCACTCAGTAGAAGCTAAAAACAGAAGACACGCTCAATGCACAAGTGCAGAGTGCAACCAGACAGCTTGCCCAGCGTTTTCTCAGTAGATCAGCTTAACGTTTGCAGATTCAGCAAGTTCTGCCAGCGTTTTCAGCTTTCAGCCTCGCGAGAACTCGCTCCCACCCGGTTGCAGATCCTCGCCATTTTCCCCGTCAAGACCCAGATCATCCTAACATTTTCAGATTTTAGCCAGATCAACCAACGTTTTTGCATTTCAGCCCTAGTCCGACGAAGCAGTTGCAGATTCAGGCGGCAGTACCGCCACAGAAGCAGATCCCCAACAAAGCATCTAGTATTTTCAGTTTTCAGCCTTGATGCCGTCATCATCGACATGATCGTCGTCGTCGACATCGTCATCGTCATCACAGATCCCTATCTTGACGACGACACCTTCGTCGCCATCGTCGCAGATCCAGGACTTCACCGTCATAGTCTCCATCGTCGTCGACATAGTCATCGTCAAGTACCACAGCATCTAGACCATTGTACCAGATTTGTGCAATCTATAGCATAGACCTCTCTCACCATAGAGAGGGGGGCCCTTGGAGGAGGGTTTGAGAACCATCTGGTGTCGTATTCTTTTATCTCTCTCTCTCTCTCTCTCTCTCTCTCTCTCTCTCTCTCTCTCTCTCTCTCTCTCTCTCTCTCATTCACAGTAGCATTCACTTTGTTTGTGATATTGCACTTGCACTCTCTCTCTAAGAAGAACGGAAGGCTCTCCCTTCCGTAAGTAAAAGGAACCCTTGAGCACAGTCTAGAGCACTCATCCTGAGCACTACCAACATTCACTTTTCCGCTGCACCTTACACTTCCGCATCTTTTTCTCCTCGGAATCTTCATGAAAGGCGTAACTTTCAAAAGAACCGACCAATACTTTTCAACATAAGCCGTGACTTTCTCATGTTCCTTCTAGGCGAGCTAGTCCCATTCCTTTTGAATGTCCATCTCGAAGTCGGGCGGAAGAAATTGTTCATAAAATTCAGTTTTGAATTGAGTCCACATTCTGGCTTGTGTACGATGAATGATCTCTTTCGTCCGTACTTGGGAAAGTGGGTGGTTGTGTTCCTCAACGACATCCTAATTTACAGCAAAACACTCAATATCTGCAACAACTTTATCTCGTCTTGTGTGTTTTGAGGCGAGAAAAGTTGTATGCGAAGCAAAGCAAGTGCGAGTTTTTCTGCACCGAATTGCTGTATCTGGGTCATGCCATCTCGGCTGATGGCATTCGCATTGACACCGAGAAGATACGTGTTTTGTTGGATTGGCCCATTCTTCGCATGATTAGGCAAGTAAAATATTTTTTGGGTTTTACTTACTTTTTCCGAAAATTTATTAAAGACTACGCTCATATTGTCGAGCCCCTTACTCGTCTGTTAAAGGGCGTCAAAAACAAAAAGCGTAGTGTTAGTCCGTCTGTCCGATGGACTGATGAGATCAATCAATGCTTCCAAACATTGAAGCGACTTGTTACCACTGTACCGATGTGCAGATTGTGGATCCGAATAAACCCTTTTTGGTGGAAACGGATGCCAATGATAATGCTATCGGCCTTGTCCTCCTCCTGAGCAAGTCTCGAACTTAGAGGACACCATCCATAATATTCCACTTGAACACGCATCGGTTCTTGATCAAAGGATCCGTAAGTCTCGTAAGTCTTCGTACCCCGAATACTTGATCAAGTGGAAGCATCGTCCTGAGTCACAGGCCACTTGGGAGTCAGTTAGATCGTTAAGGAATCGTTTCCCCGGCTTTATAACTGAGGATATTGTTGAGGACAGCAATTTAAAATAAGGGGGGAAGTGTTACGTCCCAAGACATAAGAATGGGCGCTTGCAGTTACGTCCAAAGACATCAAGATCACGCTAACAGGCTGACATAGCACAGCATACGGATTTTCGCTTTTTGCACTGACATACTGACGTGGCCAGACGTACGGATCTCCGCTTTTTAGGCTGGTTGTTTTTGTTGGCAAATTTGAGAGTTAATTGCTTTTGAAAACCAAGAGCTTTTGAGTTTTTCTTTTGGAGGCTCTGCTTTTAGCATCCCAATGTAAGAATAAAAGGGACCCAAGGGCCTCACTTCTCAGAGCATCTGGACACAAAGTCTGAGAGCTGAGGACCCGCGGGAGTTGTACTTTGCTCAAAGATTAATACAAAAAGAAATATCGAAAGGGGCACCAGTCTTTGGGGCCAATCTCTCTTGGCATGGAACTATGCCAGGTTGTGTCGAATCAAAGTAAATTGTGAAGTGTGTTAAGTGAATGTTCTTATGTCGTGACAAAATTTAGACTTGGGATGCCCAAGTTTTGTTACATACCATCTGCACACAAAGCGTATCTTGGTTTCATGGGATATTGTGTTTGGGGAAGATTTTGTTCAACCCTTGTTGTCATGTACTAGAGACAATAATGTAAGCTCACAAGACATTTATTACAGTTTATTGCCTCTTTTCAGTGGTGGAAGTTCGAATGTAAATCAAATGAGGCAAATGTACAACCTATGGGGGTTTCTGAAAATATTACAGCTTAGCCAATCTCTGATGCAGATGTATGATGCACCTTTGTCTAGTCATACTCGTTCAAGTTCTCGCCATGCATCTTATGCATCAAATTCCTATGCTTTGGCTGTTTCTGCCTGGAGCCTCTGTCTTTCGATGAAGCACAGATTTTTAAAAATTGGATTGTTGTCTGTGAAGCATGAAATCTGCAGCTCTGGATCAATGATACACAATTGATCGTACTCTCTCAACATACTGAAAATGAGTGTCTCGTTTTCTCGCAACCATCCTAAAGAAAGTTGCGAACCAAGCAATGGAGCTATGACAAAACCCTTTGATGCAATGTCCAACAAGATGTCGTATACCAAGTTGTTTGAAAGGTGACTCTCTCACTTCCTATGTGTAAAGTAATCCAAAAGAAGAACGTGTGTATGAAGAATACTACTAGAACTTTGGATCTCGTCTTCTAGGAACTACTAATACCGAACGCGAACAGTGGATAGTAAAAATTACCATAATGCCACAAATTCCAACGATAGCCAATGTAATGCCACGAACTCCACTAACATAATGTGGGACTCTGCTCTACAAGGTTTTTGGTGGTCTTGCAAGCCATTTTGGTCTTTCGTAAGCTCCTCTCTCTCTCTCTCTCTCTCTCTCTCTCTCTCTCTCTCCATTTAAACCCACCAACCCCCCCCCCCCTTTATCTCGTCTTAATCCGGAATAAGCCTCAAATTCCTTTCCTTTTTTTCTTTAGGGTTTTTTAGTGTTAGTGTTAGTTCTTTGTAATTTCCGTACTCAAGACATGATATCAAATTCACCAATTGTAACTTTTTGGTCTCATAGGTCATTTTGGCCTTTCGAAGATGTTAATATAACATTTCATCTCATTTCTCTCTCTCTCTCTCTCTCTCTCTCTCTCTCTCTCTCTCTCTCTCTCTCTCTCTCATAACAGGTCTTGAGTTCAACTCTCCTCGTCGGATAGATCTTTAAGGTCTCTAGGGACAGTTTCCTTTGACGTTACAATACTCCTCCTCTTCTCTCTCTCTCTCTCTCTCTCTCTCTCTCTCTCTCTCTCTTACACACACACACAATTGCAACTCACCTTGTTAGAAACAGGAAAGAGCTGTGATGGCGGGGCTGAGGCGATGGGGAAGAGAGGTTGCTCGGCCATGTTAGAGCCGCGTCCGGAGGTGAGCTTGGAGGGATGCAATGCGTTACGAACATATGAGCAAACAACTGGCGCAACGTGCGTGGGGTCGCGGAGAAGCTGAGTCGCTGTGCACGCATGGGCGCCAAAATTTTGTGTAAAAGTTAATTTTTGCTATCGCAAATGTCGAAAATGAATTCCGTACCCATTTTGTGCTCTAACAAGTCCATTGATTTTCATGTATCATGTTCTCAAAGTTATTTTTTGCTATCGCAAATGAATTCACGTACGTATGGGTAAGCAACAATTTTTGTTTTGTTTTAAGTATGCTTAACTTGAATTACCTGTTCTATTTTAATTAAATTGACTTGTTCGTCAAAGGTGAAAGTTGTTTTGGCTCCATTGGTTGCACTCAAATGGAATCAAAACTATTAGAGCCTTCACAAAAGTGTTTCCAATTCACCTAGGCAAGATGTACTTGAGAAAAAAGTTCAATTTTAGGCCTTAAAAAAATTTGTTTTTAGTGCACACGCCTGAAATGTTTTTTTTTTGAAATTTTGATGTCATTCAGGTATTATACAGCCTATTGCAAGTACTTCTGGACAAAAAAAAATCACATTTACATGCATCTAACACTGATGAAATAATAATCTCTTTTTTAGCCAAACCTTGATCTTTTTCTCAAAAGTTGATTTTGACTTACCAATAAGTTTCCACAGCCTCTCCAAGGTCAATGTTGACCAGAAATGTTTTTTTTGGTCTCTCGAGCTCACCTCATGAGTCTTGTGCTTGAAAACTCTAAAATTTCATAAAACACTTCATTGATGAGAATTCAAACAGTGAGATAGGTTGAAAATCCACCTCAATATCTACAGACCCTACTCCTAGTCAAATTACCAAAAGCAAGTCAAAAGTGTCCACCAACACTGAGTTTTCTCTTCTTTTTTTTTTTGAAGTGAGCGGCACCAAAACTTGTGAGCTCGATGGTTGCCAAGTCTAGCTATCTTATTGTAGAGACAGTGAGAACCATGTAATTGAATGTCATACCGTGGGACAAAGTCAACTCGACTAGTGCATGGAGGCTACAAGAGGTTGTCAGGCTCTTGGAAAACACACTCAATTTTTATCTACCCAAAGCTACACTCAACTGCATGTCAAGTAGCAAAAACTAATCGAGACATCCGCAAGCAAATCTCATCGATTCACTAAGCAAATATAGTCCAATGACCAAACTTGTAGGATGGATAGGTCATATGAATATTAATAACAACTAAAGACACATGTCTATGGCCTCAAATCCCCTTTTGACCACTTGCCAAAATCACGCTTATTATCTACAGGACAGATTTGGCCTAACTATTTTCGGTCCTCTTTAATGCAATCTAGAGCTTAGCAATGCTCTCCTAATATCCCTCCTATGCATAAAGTGCAATTTTGGACATGTAAACCTTGAGCTATGAACATATTCAGAAGAGGATTAGCCACAAAAAAACCACAGATTTATCGCGAGAAACTTACAATGTCGTGTAGAGCTTTCACCTGCAAACATAATGGAGCAGAGGATGCTCGAAACAGACCATTCATGAGAGAATTACAAGCTTGAAAAAGATGAAGGACAGTGCATACTGCTCTGTAATCGCTTTGTATGCTTATTATCCAAAAGAACTTGCAAAAGTTTTACAAAAAATGGCCCTTAGCCATAAGGTTTTAGGTCAAAAATGGATAACATGCTAGATGTTTTGCAGCCTAGGGATTCACTGATACAATCTAGAAGCATTTAGCCCTACTCAATCTAGCTCATAAATACACAATCCTTTACATGCTTGGCTTGGGAATCAATAAATTACGAAAGCGTATAGCTAGAGACGTCCAAATTGCTCAAAAAAGGGGAAATTACAATGTAACCTGTTACAAAGGCTCATTTGTTAGATGTGTAGCTAACATGTTTTGTTCTAGAGTCTTTGTTTATCTACCAAAGAAGCATTCACAATACAAGGCAAAGAACATCCTTTTATAAAAGGATGTTGTAGAGTCTTTGTCTATCTACCAAAAAAGCATTCACAATATGAGGCAAAGAACAGTTTTCATGTTTGACCAAAATTATGAGGACATTCACACAACGTGATGGAAAGAAATCAATTCTTTGTAAAGAGACTAGACATGATCAAGATAGTCTCTTTATAGGACCCTCTCTCACACATTAGTCCAAAATCACAATGTAAAGGAGATTATGCCCAATCAAAGAAGAAGGTAGCATCAACCACAAGCAAAGAAGAAAAGAAAGGAAGCACAGTAATGCCGGATTATGTATCTTTACTTCCTATGATTCCAACTTTGATGTTTTGGAAGGAGCACATTATGATTTTCATGTCGCTCACTCATTGTATCGTTGTAGAGGTTTCTTGGAAGAGATTGTTCTTGATTATGGTCATTAATTTGAGGGGATGTGTTGTGGCTATGAGCCATTATGTCACCCATGATTATGCGCCATCTGAAGCCTTGCTCTTCCCAAACTCTCTACTTTGTTTTGCTACTTGATACCAATGAGAGGTGTATGTCAAGACTAGTGCCATAGTGCTGGCCTCCAAGGAGCTTCCTAGAGCCCTCAATCGAGCACCCTACGGGCTAGAGATTAGTAGATCTCCAACCATTTGTTCTAATATAAACCAAGCCTGTATAGCTTCTTACCTGACGACTTCTCTTTGGGGTGTTGTCTTCAATAGAACCCATGTCATGATATGTCTCACTAAGCCTATGCACCCTATTGTTTAGGGGCAAAAACAGTCGACACAAGCATTATGGAGGAATCTTGAGAGATGTGTCCCTTATGCTACAAATCTCCACGTTACAGACTAGTGTTTTCTTACATGTGTGGGAGGGCAATCATTCATGATAGACCCCTGAAATGATAGCTTGAGGCCTTTGAAACCACTTAAAAAATTAGTTGTGTGAAATTGCAACCATGCACATAGATTGGATGTTGCTATCATTGAGGTCATGTCACACACAAACACACACACACACATAGATCCTTTAGTACACACAATTGTCTTACACTCACTTGTTGTGTAGATCGTGCACAAACATGACTAGTACTCAATAATATACCAATACGAGTAAAAGACTAGTTATTGACACATATGATTAGGTTGTTTGTATGTGTAAGAAGAGTAACACAACACACAAAGGAGGAGGATATAAAAAATTTGGTCCTTGAAGTTTCAAATATCTTGGGACATTAATGCATTATGAAGGTAAAAAACAGGAACATAACTTGGTCTCTCTCTCTCTCTCTCTCTCTCTCTCTCTCTCTCTCTCTCTCTCTCTCTCTCTCTCTCTCTCTCTCTCTCTCTCTCTCTCTCTCTCTCTCTCTCTCTCTCTCTCTCTCTCTCTCTCTCTCTCTCCATTTATGGAGAGAGGATGCCCTTGAATGTCCACCCACTCACTCACTCTTAGAAATAAGTTACCACTAATACTTTAAAGATTCCAAATTCCCTCAACCTTCTTACGTACATAACTTGCATACAGTACGTAGGCTACGCCTTTCTCTCCCCTCCCCCCTTTTTCCCTCCTCATCTTTGTATGCAAGCTCGCCTCTTCGCCCTTCTTTGCAGCATCCTCCTCAGCCTTCGTATGCAAGCTAGACCTCCCCCAATCCCTAGGGCCTTCTCCTCATCCATAGAGAGACACATAGAGAAGCCTTAAAAACATTTTACAAACTTCAATCTTGGCTCCTTATCATGTCTGCCTCTCTACTCACCACCTCAACTTGCACTGCCGAATGCAAAGCTTGGGAAAAAGATAATATTAGGGACACCTTGGATCAATACTTGCAATGTTATACCAGGTTTGGACAACAATCTCTCGACGATAAAGACTTATGAGGGATCCAAGATAGTACCTTTCTATTCAAGTGATTTACCATACAAGAAGCAATTTGAGGAGCTTCCACTACAACCACAAAATGAACCACATGCAAGGATCGACATGTAAGGAGTCATGCGAAAGAACTGCTTCAAGGAAATTCAAAGTGCATTTGGATACCCACCCAAAAATAAATAGAAACTCACATAGAGACGACCTCAAAGAAAAGCCAAGTCACCTCCGAGAAAGCCTAGGATGGTGTGGAGAAAGAAGGATAAGTAGCACCAACCTAAACAACGTGCAAAACTAGCAAAAGAGGTGGTAGCTTCATCAATAATCAGCAAGGAACCATTGCTTAGATCCCATCGTCAACAAGCTAAGCACAAAATGGGTATGGAAGCCTAAAGCAACATCGACGAACATGTAATTAAAGGTAAGCATAATCAAAACAAAACAAGTAATTGAAGGTAAGCATAATTAAACAAAATAGGTAAATGAAGATAAGCATACTTAAAACAAAACAAAAAATATTGAGATCTCTTGATAGGTCTTAAAATACCTTGTTTTAATTGTGTGAGTTGAAGAAGTTGAAAAAAGTTGCATAATATTCACTCTAATTATCTTAGGACTTGGAAATGCAAAATTTTTACCATATGAAAACACCACATGCTAGAACATAGTATAAAAAGACCTTGGTTCAAGTTTGGTGTCATTTGGAGTTGTAAGTTGTCGAATAGGTCTAGAGTTCACTAAGATCCAACTGCAGACACAAAGATTGTCTTAGAAACTTGGAAACTAAACCAAACTCCATGAAATTTGATGAGTGGCTTGCTTATAGTGTGAACATCCAGTAGAAGCAAAAAAGTGAAAAAAACCCTTCATTCTGACCAAGAGATAATAAGCGCGCTTATTATTTCCTGCCCTAAAAATTCAACTTTTTTATTTTTTTTCAAAGGGGGTGGATCTAGGGTAGTAGTAGAGTGCTTGTGTAAATTTTCAAGTAATTTGGAAAAGTTTTGATTTGCACAGCTACTTGAATTTCATTTGAAACTGCTAGGTTGAGAGACTGCTAGGAGATTGAGCTAAACTTGCCCATGTTAAGTATGGAGCCTAATTTACCCTTGTAATTTTCTGTGGTAAAAGCGCACATTTGTAAGGCCCCCATTATGAGGAGAAGCCATCGTGCGTGAAGGAAAATCACTCACCGGAAACCAAAATTTCCACGGACAAGAATCAGGGGCAACTTTAAAGGCCTCGGGGGCGGAGGCCCCCGAGACTTTTTTTTCGCCGGAATATTCTTTTTCGCCGGAATATTATGGCCGGACGGCGGCCGAAAAGTGGTCGGAAAACAACCGGTCGGTTGGCTGGTGGCCGATAGTCAATGGCCGATGGCCGGTGGCCGGTGGCCGAATTCAAAAGCGGACTTGTCTTCTCAAGGGCGGCCACACATGGGCGGATTGGAGGGTCCGATTTGGACTTATTCACACAAGGGAGGCTACACATGGCTGTCTCTCATAAGAGAGGGCAGCCCTTTTGGCCTATAAAAGGAGGCCATTTCTACACACATTTCATAGTGTGAAGTTGATGCAACAAGGTGAGTGTGAGGTGGTGAGAGTGAAGCAAGGCAGAAGCTCCATTAAGGGTATAATCCCTTTGTAAACTACTTCTTGTTTTGAAGTACTAAAGCCATTGAGTGGCTGCTTTCCCGTGGACGTAGCCCACATTGGGTGAACCACGTATATCGTGTGTACTCTCTCTCTCTCTCTCTCTCTCTCTCTCTCTCTCTACTCTATAATCTCGTGTATATAAATCTGTCTCTCTCCATTAAGTAATCTACTCAATTATCTATTTAGCTACGTCTTATTTCCTAACAGCCCAAAGATTGTAAAACCCCATTCAGAGCTTATTGAACATATACTTAACCAGTGGAAACCAACAAAAGCGAAAAATAGAGCTTTTCTAACCCATTAGATATTAATCTCTTGCTATCTAGAGAGCTCATTTTTTATATTCTTGAATCGTCTGTTAAGCATGTTTGTAAAGGTTGTATTTTGGGTAAGATGCAGTGTTCAAAGTTCCCAAAAGATGGTTCAATTAGGGCTACATGGAGGTTGCAGCTTTTGCAAAGTGATGTTTTTGGGCCCATGCAAACTTCGTCCTTGGGAAATAGCCTATACTTTATGACTTTCATTGATTATTACTCGAGGCATGCATGGGTATATCCGCTTAAAACAAAGTCCGAAGTGTTTATGTGCGTCAACCAATTTTTGGCTATGGCTGAAAATGTCTCTAAATGTACTATGGGCACCTTCCATTCCGATCAAGGGGGGGAGTATATGTCTCATGAATTTAATGCATTGCTGGCTAGTCGTGGGATAAAACACCAATGTACACTACCGTATACACCTCAACAAAATGGTGTTGCTGAGGGGAAAAACTGGTCACTTACGGGGATGGCACGATGTATGGTCAAGCTTTGCCGCATTCGTTTTCGCTTGAGGCCATCATGTGTGCTACTTATGTACTTATTAGGTGTCCTACAAAAGCTTTGCAATCCATGACTCCATATGAAGCATGGCATGATAAAAAGCCATCTATTGATCACATGCGCATTTTTTGGGTGTTTGGCTTATGGTTTGGTGCCACAAACACAACGCAAAAAATTGAATAATAAGGCTATCAAATGTATTTTTGTTGGTTATAGTGTTGAAAGCAAAGGTCACAGGTTGTACCATCCGCAAACAAAGCATATCTTGGTTTCACGGGATGCTATGTTTGGGGAAGATTCTGTTCAACCCTACTAGACTGTCATGTACTAGAGACAATAATGTAAGCTCACATAACATTATTATAGTTTATTGCCTCTTTTCAATGGTGAAAGTATGAATCTAAATTCAAATGAGGCAAATGTACAACCTATGGGGGTTTCTAAAAATATTACATATCAACCAATTTCTGATGCAGATGTACATGATGTACTTGATGAGGAAAGGGCTGAGAACGAGCAAGCTAGAGGTATGCCAAAATGGCTGGTGCATACTTTGTGTGACAATAAATTGGATGCATCTTTGTCTTGTCATAATCGTCCAGGTTTTCCGCATCCATCTTATGCATTAGATTGCTATGCTTTGGCTGTTTCTACCTTATGTGATGTTGAGGAGCCTCTGTCTTTCGATGAAGCACGAGAGTTAGAAAATTGGATTGTTGTCTGTGAAGCATGGAATCTGCAGGTCTGGATCAATTGATACACAATCGATTGCAATCTCTCAACACACTGATAGTACGCCATACAAACAAAAAATCAGTGTCTCTTATTTCCTCGCAACCATCCTAGAGAAAGTTGCACACCAAGCAATGGAGCTATGAGAAAACCATTGGATGCAATGTCCAACAAGATGTCATATACCAAGTTGTTTGAAAGGTGACTTTCTCACTTTCTATGTGTAAAGTAATCCAAAAGAAAAACATGTATATGAAGAATATTACTAGAACACGCGAATAGTGGATAGCAAAATTACCATAATGCCATAAATTCCCTCGATAGCCAATCTAATGCCATGAACTCCACTAACGCAATGTGGGACTCCGCTCTACAAGGTTTTTAATGGTCTTGCAGGCTATTTTGGCCTTTTGTAAGCTCCTCTCTCTCTCTCTCTCTCTCTCTCTCTCTCTCTCTCTCTCTCTCTCTCTCTCTCACACACACACACACACACACACACACACACACACACACACACACACACACACACAAAGCACACAATTGCAACTCACTTGTTAGAAATAGGAAAACTCACCTTGTTAGAAATAGGAAAGAGCTCTTATGGTAAGGTTGAGGCGATGGGGAAAAAAGGTTGCTCGGCCATGTTAGAGCCACATCCGGCGGAGAGCTTAGAGGGCTGTAGTGCGTTGCAAATAGTTGAACATATGAGCAAACAACTGGCACAACGTGCGTGAGGTCACGGAGAAGTTGTCATTGTGCACGCATGGGCATTGCTAGTAGAGGGAGAGCCAAAATTTTATGCTCTTACATAAAAGTTATTTTTTGTTATCACAAATGTCAACATGAATTTACGTAGGTGGTTGCTTTAGGCTTTTACGCCCATTTTGTGCTCTAACAAGTCCATTAATTTTCATCTATTATGTTCCTAAAAATTATTTTTTTGCTATCGCAAATATCAACATGAATTCACATACGTGCTACTGCTTTAGGCTTCCATACCCATTTTGTGCTTAGTTGTTGACGGTGGGATCTAAGCAATGGTTCCTTGCTGATTATTGATGAAGCTACCACCTCTTTTGCTAGTTTTGCATGTTGTTCAAGTTGGTGTTACTTCTTGTTCTTTAAAATTGTTTCTTATATGGTAAATCACTTGAACAGAAAGGTACTATCTTGGATCCCTCATAAGTCTTTATCGTCGAGGGATTGTTGTCCAGATCTGGTATAACATTGTTGGGGGTCTTCGTAGCATCACCAAATCACAACCGAATACCAACAAAGTTATCAATCCTAGGATCGGCAACCCGGCTAGGACATGGAAGCATGAGCATCATTGGATGTATTGAATGAGAGGATTCAAGAGGATGCTCTTCCAATGCAATAGAGATTAGCTATAAATCACTAACTCTAATCACACCATAATCATCAATCAACATCACCTACACACATTAAGCCCACCAAAGTCCAACTTGCCATAGAGTTGAATCTCAAAGTACTATCTTGATAAGCACACACTAATTGCATTGGTGTTGGCTTCTCCAATCACCACATGCCAATCAAGGTACTTAATCAAAAGCTACACACACAAGGGTCAATGGTGCTTGAGTCTCATTACACATGAGCAAACAATAGGGCACGTACTCTAATCACAAGATTAAGAACCCACTTAATCAACCTATTTAGAGATGTTAAATATCACAAATTGAGTACTCATAGAATGATAGGAGTGGTCAATAAGCAAGAAGTCATTAACACACACTCAAATCTAGAATAATGAGAAGGTGAAACTACTTCATGACATAATGGAATATAGAAGAATTAAGACTAATGAAAAAAGTAGAGATTAGATTAAAAAATTCTTCTCTAATTATGAAGGATTAGCACTAGCCTTCTAAGCATGGGCATTAAGCTCAAGGCTAGGCCATCCATAGGGTGAACACTCAAGAGAGAGCTCCCAAGAATGAGTACTCAAGAATGGATTCTCAAGAATCAAACCTCTTTGCATAAAAGACTTTCTTATAAAGGCATGCACCACAAGCCTTCCTACTATGGGATTAAGTTGAGCCCTCTAGCATATACAATTTGGAACTCCCAATGAGCCCAAGACCTTATACAATGTGAACAGGAAATACTGTGCACATCCATAGCAAATCTTCAACTTGGTGCATAATCTGTGTAACATGTGTTAGCCGCTGCTAACATTCCTCCCTTCCTAATTTGGCGCACGTCCTCGTGTGTCACTGAAGCAAAGCACGGTGACATGGTAGAAAGCACGTCCATGGAAGAATGTTGAGTTGCAAAACATAAGAACAAATTATGAGTATCAAAGGCCAACAAAGATAATAAAACATTAAGTGAAATGAACAATAATGCAAAGTAAATTTTTGTTTCTAAAAGATGGGTCAATCATAGTAAAAAACTTAACAACATAAAGCAAAAAAAACACCTAAACTATCATAATGATTAAACCACTTGAAATTTCAATTTTATGCATGAACACAAGCAATCAGTTAAGACCCTAGGCTAATGCAAGGTCATAAGCCTACTAGCTTAAAAACTATATGACCAATCTTAATAAAGCATCCAAGTCTATCATGTCCATGGCCTATAAAAAAAATCTCCTAATCTATTAGTACATTGTCACAGCTTTTTGAAGCTCATGAAAGTTTGTTTTTTAACATTTCATAGAAAAAAGTAAAGCACAATACAAGGCTACCACCCCAAGGCAAGTATCTGTGTGTGTGTGTGTGTGTGTGTGTGTGTGTGTGTGTGTGTGTGTGTGTGTGTGTGTGTGTGTGTGTGTGTGTGAAATGGCCTCAATGATAGCAGCATCCAATCTATTTACACGGTTGCAATTTCACACAACTAATTTTTAAAGTGGTTTCAAAGGCCTCAATCTATCATTTAAGGGGTCTATCATGAATAATTGCCTTCCCACACATGTAAGAAAACACTAGTCTGTCACGTGGAGACTTGTAGCATAAGGGCCACATCTCTCAAGATTCCTCCATAATGCTCGTGTCGACTCTTTTTTCCCCTAAGCAATAGGGTGCATAGGCTTAGTGAGACATATCACGATAGGGATTCTATTGAAGACAATACCCCAAAGAGAAGTCATTAGGTAAGAGGCTATATAGGCTTGGTTTATAATTGAAAAAATGGGTTGAGATCTATCAATCTCTAGCCCGTAGGGTGCTCGGAGGGCTCTATGAAGCTCCTTGGAGGCCACCACTATGGAACTAGTCTTGAGATACACCTCTCATTGGTATCAAGTAGCAAAACAAAGTAGAGAGTTTTGGATGAGCAAGGCTCCAGATGGCGCATAATCATGGGTGACATAATGGCTCAAGCAGTCGCCTCAAATTAATGAACATATTCAAGACCAATCTCTCCTAAGCAACCTCTACAATGGTACAATGAGTGAGATACAAGAAAATCATAATGTGCTCCTTCCAAAACAACAAAGTTGGAATCATAGGAAGTAAAATGTGCTTCTTTTATTTTCTTCTTTGCTTTTGGTTGATGTTACCTTGTTCTTTGATTGGGCACAATCTCCTCTACATTGTGAGTTTGGACTAATGTGTGAGAGAGGGTCCTATAAAGAGACTATCTTGATCATGTCTACTCTCTCTACAAAGAATTGATTTCTTTCCATCACATCGTGTGAATGTCCTCACAATTTTGGTCAAACATGAAACTTTGAACAGTGACTTTAAATGGTGTACATGAATTTTCTTTTCAGTATATGTATGTGTCCTTTTTTTCATAGCACCCTTTTATAAAAGGATGTTCTTTTCCTCATATTGTGAATGCTTCTTTGGTAGATAGACAAAGACACTAGAACATCCTTTAATAAAAGGATGTTCTTTTCCTTGTATTGTGAATGCTTCTTTGGTAGATAAACAAACTCTTGAATAAAACGTGCTAGCTACACAACTAACAAATGAGCCTTTGTAACAAGTTACATTGTAATTTCCCATTTTTTTGAGCAATTTGGACGTCTCTAGCTATATGCTTTTGTAATTTATTGATTCCCAAGCCAAGCATGTAAAGGATTGTGTATTTATGAGCTAGATTGAGTGGGGCTAAATGCTTCTAGATTATATCACTGAATCCCTAGGCTAGAAAACAGTTAGCACGTTATCCATTTTTTACCTAAAACCTTATGGGTAAGGTACAAAAGCCAATTTTGGTAAAAATTTTGCAAGTTCTTTTGCATAATAAGCATAGAAAACGATTAAAGAGCAGTGTGTACGCTCCTTTGTCTTTGTCAAGCTTGTAACTCTCTCGTGAATGGTTAATTTGGAGTGTCATCTGTTCCATTATGTTTGCATATGAAAGCTCTACACGACATTGTAAGTTTCTCGCAATAAATTTGTGGTTTATTTGTGTCTATTCCTCTTCTAAATGTGCTCATAGCTCAAGGTTTACATGTCAAAATTGCATTTTATGCATAGGAGGGATATTAGGAGAGCATTGCTAAGCGTTAGAGTGCATTCGAGAGGACCGAAAATAATTAGGCCAAATCTGTCTTGTAGATAATAAGCGTGATTTTGGCAAGTGGTCAAAAGGGGAATTTGAGGCCATAGACATGTGTCTTTAGTTGTTACTAATATTCATATGACATATCCATCCTACAAGTTTGGTCACTACACTATATTTTCTTAATGAATCGATGAGATTTGCTTGCGGATGTCTCGATTAGTTTTTGTTGCCTGACATGTAGTTGAGTGTAGCTTTGGGTAGATAAAGAGTGAGTGTGTTTTCCAAGAGCCTGACAACCTCTTATAGCCTCTGTGCACTACTCGAGTTCATTGCGTCACGATATGACATTTAATTACATGGTTCTCACTGTCTCTACTTTAAGATAGCTAGCCTTGGCAACCAACATGCTCACATTTTGGTGCCGTTGTCGGGGACGAGGTAGCCTAAGATAGGGAAAACCTCAGTACTCATTAATATTATCAAAATATTCCTTTAGGTTCACTTAAGAGTCAAAAACCAACTTTTAGAAACTGCATGGTTAAGGTGTGTCTGTTTTAGCTGTGTAGACATGTCTTGGGAGTAGTCCAACTTGCCAAGGACCTTTTAGGCTTAAATTAGGTTGTTGTGGTTGATGGCTTTGGCTATGTCAAATTCTAAGGGTTGACACTCACTTCAACGAGAAAAACAAGAAAAAACTCAGTGTTGGTAGACACTTTTGACTACCTTTTGCTAATTTGACTAGGAGTAGAGTAAGTAGATGAGTCTCATTGTGAGTATTCTTCTTGGGGCAAGAACGATAACAGTGTCCTTGCTCCCCACACTTGAAACACTTATGGTCCTTGCGAAAAGCTTCAAGCTCTTCAAGAGAGAGTTTGGTTTTACCTTTGTAAACTCCCTTCTCCTTGGACCGATTGTTATTGTTGTTGGAAGTGACTTGGGAAGAATTTTGAACATTGGTTTTCCCCTTTGCATCATTTTTGTCTTTGTTTTCCATGGGCTTGACATTACGTCTAGTCCCTTGATGAAAATTGATGCGTGAAGCAACCATGGTGTGATGGATTACTTCGCTAATAGTACCAGGCCGTTGAGAATTGATGTATTCAGCCATCTCTTTAGGTAATCCCGCACAGAATTGTTGCCTTTGCTCGGCAAAGTCTATCTTTTGAAAGACAATAGCCTTAAGACGTAATTCCCAAAACGTGTCTACATATTTATGGATAGACTCATGGGAGAGAAGCTTCAAGCTGCGCCATTCGGTAAGTACTTTGTCCTTTGCATCGCTTGTAAGAAATTGCTTCATGATGGAAACTCGTAGAGTTTTCCATGTCTTTGGGGCTTCACCATTGCCACAAAGGCTATCCCACCATTGACGAGGTGATTTTTGGAAGTGCATAGCTACATGGCGTAGCTTGAAGGACTCTGTGAAGCCCTCGTCTCCAAAGGCCGCATCAAATTGCTGGATGAAGGCCAACACTTGTCGGTAGCACCAAAGGTGCCATCATAGGTGAGAAAAGAGATACTCTTTCCTCCCTCCTTGAACTTCTTTAGCTTTTGTGACCTTCGCCATGCAGGAAATGATTTGCGATGTCCTCCCCTCTTGTATTCTCTAGGAGAATAGCCATAGCTTTCATTGGAAGAGGAGGAAGGTGAAGAAGAAGGAGAAGAGGGTGATCTCTTCCTAACCCTTTTCTTTCTTTGTTTCCTCTCTTCCCTTTCGGAGTGACCAGGAGAACGACTATGTATTGATCTTTTCCTCTTGGGAGGAGTGGGCAATCATTTAGACCGTCGTCTTCGTGGAGCCACATCTTCAGAGGAACTTAAACTTTCATTGATTTCTTGCTCTTTGGATTCCTCCTCCCGAATGGGAGAGAGTCTTCTTTTGGGGGGTCTCTTCAAGAGGCCTTCTAAGCTCTCTCTCCTCTTGGAGAGGAAAGGAAATTCCATAAGCACGAATTTGTTGAGTAACTTTGGCTTGCAAAGTAGGGTTGCCCATAGCTTGTTGCAACCTAGTGACGAGATAATTCACAAACATGGGAGCATCATCATTAGCACCTTCTTGTGAAAAATCAAAGCTATCAATGTTTATTCTACTCTCTTGATTATTGTCAGCCATGTTAACAAAATTTATGTATGTACTTAGGGTATGCTTTGGCAATTCAAAACCTTAGTTGCCACTCCTCATAGCCTTTGAAAATCGTCTCTTAAGTATCTACACCCACGGCTTAAAGTGGTTAATTATAGAGAGTAGAGGAGTAGGTCTAACATAGCAGAGTTGCTGAGGGCTAGCTCCTTTTGGACTTCTTATGGCTCAATAATAATAAAGCCATAGGCAAGTCTAAAAAGACTTCATTATAAGTCCAAAGCTCCCAAGGTGTGCACCATCCCCCACATAGTGGGCTCAACAAAACCAATAATAGATCCCAGTTCCACTTACCCTAATATAATTAACAACATCAACCATTTATAGGCTACTTAAGGACCTCTCTTCTTAAGCAAGAAAAGAGAAACCAAATGCTCTGATACCAATGTAATGGAATTGGCCTATTGAACTTGAGAGTAGCAAAAATTAATGAGTGTACTTTTGAGAAATGACTTTGTTAGCATAGCGGATGAACATAATTGAAGATAGCAACATAATCATAGCAATTAGTTAACTTGGCATAAACAATACTTTCGCAAGAGAGAGAATTTAGAGAACATGACAATAGTTGAGGAATGGATTTATGTGGAGCCGGTCCCCCCTCCATTGGATATTTGTATTATGATTTCTCTTATTAAGAGAGACTTCTTACAATACAATCTTTGTGTTCCTTGTGACCTAGGTGATGCAATGAAGATGGAAAGCTTCATGCATCACACATATAACATAAACTTGAAGAAAGCTTTAACTATCCCAAGCCTCAGTCCCAAGACCTCAAACACCTTCGAAGGTGGAGATAGCTAGCAGGGAATGAGGGTAGGAAAGAGGAAGAAGAAACATTTCATAGGAGAAAGAACTAGTTCCTCACTTATCATAACTCTTCTTGCTAGCATACATAATAGCATAGTAATGAAGAAGAAGGAGATGGCAAGCTTAAGCATTGAAGCATGGCTCTTGGTTGGATTTGCACTCCATAGCCAAGAGTGTTCGTGTAAGCTCTCAACCTCTACTTGCTTAGAGAAGGAGAGGGAGCTCTTCCACTTTGCATAGCACACAACGAGAGTGTTTGTGAGTGTGTGTGGGTGAGTATACCCCCTAAGCAACCCCCTAGCTTGCTTGGGTCGACCCCCCGTTGTAGCTCATGCTTGAAGCTCATTGGACCCCTCCAGGCCTAGCCAATCACAAGCAGGAGGCATTACAAGCAACAAGGGTAGCCTTGGGACAAGTGTCCCCTTTTCCCTTTGAGAGAGAGGGCTTGATAAATGCAAAATCAATTAAATAAATCTCCTAAATTATCATTGGACCCCTTGGGTGGCCAACCAATAGGCTTCAGGCACACCATGAGGGCAACATGAGGAGGAACTTGACAAGTGTTCTTTTTGCTTTCTTTGTACCATGAATGCCTTGTGTGAGTGTGTGGGTGTTCTCTCTCATCCCCCCTCATCTAGGGCTTGCCCCCTCGTTGTAGGGATTGAATACTTTTTGACACCTCAAGCCCCTCATGCATAGGCCCAGTTCCCACCACAAGCTTGGCCCTTAAGCACTTTAAGCTTGGGCTGGGTTCTCACCTCAAGTGCAACCCTAGCATCTCAAGCGTGTCAAGCACCTCAAGCATCTCAAGCACCTCAATCATCAATCACCTCAAGCACCTTAGTCATCAAGCATGACAAGCAGGACAAGCACCTCGAGCTGGGTCGGGTTCCCGCGCCTCAAGCTCAGCCCTAGCTTACCTAAGGTCAAAGGACTTTTACACACATTATTGGAGGTCTTCAATGAAGCTAACCCTAAGGTCTTATGCTCCATTTGTTAGCCTTGCTCTTTGATAGACTATCTCTCATTTGAGTCCCTTTACCATTGGCCCCATATTGAGATAGATCTATAAGCACATGTCTATATCTTAACACTTGTTCCCGTTTATTCTCCCACATTAAGTGATCAGCTTAATATGAGAAAATCATTTGGGTTGGTTAGATATTAAATATTAGATTTTATGACACTAGTGTGTGTGTTTTTGTGTGTGTGTGTGTGTGTGTGTGTGTGTGTTTTGATGTATTAAATTTAATACATATACACAAAAGAACACATTAGGAAGAGAATGGGGTCTAAGAGGGCCTCTTTATTTGGCAGTTTAAGAAAGTCAAACCTTTAGTACTAAAAAAGTAATCAAAAGACAGCTTTTTAATCCAAATAGGCAAAACGGTTATGTTATTTGAATTCAAAATTTTTTCCCAAAATGGAATTTAAAATCTAACGGATAAAACCATATCATGTAGCATACCTATGGAAAGAGCTCATGGATAGATTTTAGATCTATGATCTCCGCTCAAATCGGAGATCATATGTGGAAGTTATGGAAGGTTGAAAATCATAAAATTTTCCACCTCCTTTTTGGAGAATGAAGTGCATCCTTTGACCACTCTTACACATCCCTTATACACCCACCATTCTTGCACACATGGCGTACATCTTCTTGTGAAATGTTAATCACCTCCATAAGCTCATGGCAAATAAAGAGGCCCTCTTAGACGCATTATCTTCCTAATGATAATGTTGAAAAGACAACTTGCTTTAGATATCATGACAATGATTCGTACAAAAATGACTTAACCTTAGAATCATTTTTGTACAAAAGTCATAGAGCTTTGCAGGATCTACGTTGAAATCAACAGAGATCTTCAAGATCGAACAACAGCCAAGCTAAAGCATTTTAAGTAAAGGTAGCATTCTCACCTACATCCATATAAACAACACAACAGATTCATTAGCTTTGAATACGTATTAAAAGTGTTAATGAATCTATGAGTTGTTATCCTTGTCTTACTTAAAATTATTTTGACTTAAACTATCATCAAGAAAAGTTTTATTTGTTCATAAGTTTAAAAAATAAATGTAATAAATCATCAAAAGACCATTACCTTTTCTGATGCAAGTGGCTAAGTTTTGTTCACAAATTGTAAATCATTTTTAAGCATAATTTAAGTTTCGCATAATCCAAGTTAACCCATATTTTCCAAGAAGTTTCCTTAAGGTTTTTGCCCAAAAAAAAAAACTTTTCATTATTATGGTTGTTGAAGTGATTTAAGAAACTATATATTTTTTCAAATATCTAGCCAAAAACTAGGCCCACCAACTTGCCAAGTCCAAATATATATTGAATTAGTTAGAACCACGTGTCAAAAAGTTTTAGAAATAGAACAAGGCCATGATGCAAGTGGCTATACTAGTCTTTGATGTGTGATACAACATTAAGTTTTGTTTGTAAAGTATGAATCAATCTTAAGTAATTTTCTTTATTTCAAGTATGAAATGTCCAAGTTAAACCATATTCTCCAAGAAATATCTTTAGGATCCTTGCTAACCAAAAGTAACCCTTTAATCAAACACTTTAACCAAAAAGGTAAAGAACCTCCTATGTGACTTTTCATTTATTTGAGAGGATGCTATTTTGCAAAACTTCATGAGCAATCCAAGTAGTCACTTCGATATTATAATTCCAATTTCCTTTCGATTTCTAATTCTACTTTTCCAAAGAGGCAAGGAACCCCTTTATGTGACTTCCATTTGGAAGCCATCTCCCCAAAAATTCCACGAGTATTCCAAATAGTCACAACCATATTACAATTTCAATTTCCTTTATTTCTACTTCTAAAAAGTAAAGTCAAAGCTATCCGACCATTTAAGGGTAAAGTAGTCACAACCATATTACAATCCCAAATTCCTTTATTTCTACTTCTAAAAAGTAAAGCAAAGCTATCCAATTATTTAAGGGTCAACAACCAACCATATTCATTGTCAAAATTGAGAAACAGTAGTCAATTATGCCAATGCAATGGGCAAGGAGAAGTCATGAGTCAGCACAAAGCTAACAACCAACATAATACATTTTAAATTTTCTTAATTTCTACTTCTAAAAAGTAAAGCAAAGCTAAGCTTTGCTATGTGTGTAATAAAGACCATGTCAAGTAGGGCAAGTAGAAGCTACTAGTCATCAAAATCCAAGAGTCGAGTACTCCAAACCCAAAATCCTAGTGAAACATGTCTAGTCTTGACCAAGTGAAAACTACGCAAAACCATCCTTTCCTTGCATCAAAATCTGACATAATTGTCATCAAAATGTCTTGACAGTTTCTGAAGTACTCTCGAAGCAAAGTCCATCTGATCATTATAGTCTTAACTCTAAATTTTAGAGCTTAATATAAATTAATTTTAGACAATCTTTTTGAACAAATTTGAAAACCAATGCTTATATAACAACTTTGGTTCTCCAGTACGATGAGATCTTTTTCGAACCAGACTTCGCATTTTTAAGAGATCAAGCCAGATCAGCAAAATATTTCCAAATGTAAGTCAAAATCATTCTTCTCATTGAGACAAAAGGTATAGTTTAAAGCATTCAAATTAGATATTAAAGGTTTGAATCAGCGAATCATAACCAAGCATCTTCTAGAGATCTTGAAATGCGCATAGTATCTTAGCAAGTCAGCTACTACAGAATCCCAGCTTCGATTGAGTATGCAAGAGTTATGGGTATGTCGACTATGGCAGGATGCACAGAAAATATTGCCTTGGCATCAGCATAGGGAAGATCATTGAGGAGATATGGACAATGTGCATCATACTCGAGTACAAAGAGAAACGCTAGCAATGGATTCAGAGGGGCTCGACATAGAAGGAGTGCAAGAGGGAAGGAGAATAATAACAGCAGCAAATCAATTTTAGTACCCTATCATGAATGCAATAGATGGTATAGCGAGTTCACATTAGATGGACATAGAGTGAGTTTAAAATATTCAGCAAGGTGAGTTTCCCACACAAAAAGTGCGTAGTATCAAAGCTAGACCTAATGTTTACTAAGGGAGGTAAGAAGGAAGAGAGTAGAGAGCAGGAGGGGAACCATTGAGAATTCTTTAGGTATAATCTAGGTGGAGATAATTTTAAGGAAATTCAATGACCAAAGGGTAAAACCATCAACTCCATTATGTCTAGCATAATCCATATTCGCCTTTGAGGGAGGTGAAAGGTAAAGGTTCACCCATGAGATAGTGTAACTATCATCCACCAAGTATAAGCCAACCACTATAAAGAGCTGAAAGTCATCAAGCAGTAGCAAATGCAAATCAAACCCCCACAAGGTTATGGTAATCAAACACAAAAGTATACCTATCAGTTTCAAAATACAACCAAATTCTCCCATTGAGGCAATAGCAAGGTAAATGCCCATGGTAATTACCCACAAGACCGTATAACCATCAGCATATTGAAACCCAACTACAAAAGCTGCAAGAAAGCAGGCAAAAGCAATAATGGGTAAAGAAAACTAGCAGATTGTAGTTGAATGTAGGAATCAAAGCAAAGTAAAAGTGACCAAGTGTCTGCGTGCGTGCATGCACACAAATCAAGTACCTATGTAATTAGCCACAAGAGTTAACAATTTGCAAGTTGTAAACATATGAAGTCAAATCAATTATCTAAGTTTGTACATCGACATCAAAATCATGAAACATGAGTAAAAACAGTGAGAGAGAGAAAGTTAGCCAAATTAGTCACCCACACAAAATTCGGATGAATGAGTGTGTATAAAAATAAATATTATTTATCCCTAAATGAGTGAAAATTAGGAGCCATAGTCCACCATAACTAGGGCAGATCATATAATGGTTTTAGAGATTAGTGAATCTACACACAACCTAAACTACAATTAAAGGAAAAATTAAAGAGATTAGTAGTTAGTTCCCTAAATCCAACCTTGGTAAAAACCAACAATAGGTTTATCTGTTGAACTGTTACAATATACATGTGGTAGTGATGTGTGTGAACACACTAGGACCGCCGGGGTATTTTTCCCTCTTTAGGAGGTTTTTTCCCCGTGCATTATATCTACGCCCATCATTTTAGGGCTATCGCTCTTTCCATTACACACTAAGTAATACGCTCTTCGTTGTGTTTAATCTGCTCAAATTTTTTATTCGGGCTCATTTCGACCTCTGTTTCCACTTTAGTCAGGTTTGCATAGGCAATTTCGTCATTTTGTGCAAAATTTCTATCAGTACCAATTACTGCATAACAGGTCCCATACAGTCTACTGCAGGTGGTGCTATATAGCATGTGCTCGTCTCACTCAGTTTCTCCTCATTTCGGGCAGCTTTCACATCCGGTGCAGGCATTTTCCATGGCTGGCAACAACACAGATGTGTTCAAGATGTTTGCTGCTAAAGAGAGATTGGATGTGGACAATTACCCTATGTGGGCTTACATGATGCAACATGTTCTTGTGTCAAAGGGCGTCTGGAATATTGTGCAGGGCATTGATGTATGTCTTGGTTCTGATGTAGCCGATATTGAGGATGTTGCAGGTCTTGCTACAAGGATTGCTGCTGTTAGAGTTGTTTTGCCTACGGAAGAACAAGCTCGTTGGGATGTACGAGATGCGCAGGCTCAGGCATTGATTGCATTGTCTGTGAAGCGTACTATCACTCCTCACATCCGTTCAGCAAAATCTGCAAAACAAGCTTGGGAAATTTTGGCTGGTCTTTATGCAAGCCGCAATGAGGCTAAAATTGCTTTGCTGCATAAAGAGCTGGAATCGAAGATTATGCATGAGGAAGATGAAATGGACATCTTCCTTGCTGGTGTCGAGGATGTTAATGAGCAACTAATATCTGCAGGAGAAGTCATTTCTAACAGTTCACTTGTGCAGACTATTCTTGATGCTTTGCCAGATTCTTACCAGACTTTTGCTGGTACTTGGAGACTTATGACCCAAGGAAATCCTAAAATTGTCAAGTTTTATGCATTGTGCACATTGCTGTTGCAAGAGTCACTTTCAAGAAAAAACAAGACTAGGCATTGTGCAATTGAACAGACTTTTATTGCAGCTCAAAGAAAAGGTGGGAACAACAATGTAACCACTTCTTATGATTCAGCTGCGAGTGGCAAAACTCTTGTTCCTAATGCTTCTGTCGGCAGCACTTCGTCTTGCAATTATGGTGATAAGGGCAAAAAGAAGATGCATTGCCATTATTGTAAAGCTAATGATTACTTGATCAAGCAGTGTCCGAAATTGAAGGCAAAAGAGGCTAAGAAGAAAGAGGCTCGATCCACTACAAGGTTCAATACAAGTGCAACGATTGTAAAGTCTTCTGTCAAAGGAGATTGTGATACTGACATTGATGCAGAATGGGCATTTAGTGCAGAGTGCACTTATGATCCTATTGTCCATGATGCATGTATGTCAGTTGTTGCAAATTCACATGTGTGGTATTTTGACAGTGGTACTACAAAGCAGATTACCTCACATCGTGATTTTTGTTTACCTCTATTGAGTCTGTCCATCATGGAAATATGGTGACTTGTGCCAACAATGCCTCTTATCTTGTTCAAGGAGTTGGAAAGATTGTGCTTACTGCTGTAAATGGTAGTTCTTTCACACTTGTTGATGCATTGTATGTACCTGGGATTAAAAAGAACATTTTGTTTGTATCTACACTTGCTAGGCTTGGTCTTGTAGTCAAATTTGTAGATGACAGATGTACAGTTCATGATCTCAGTTTTGGTGATGAAATTGTTACATCTGGCTTTTGTGTCGTGGGCTGTATAAGCTCACTTTGTATGACAAGTGTGGACAAAATTTTACAAATGCAGTTGCAGATTCAAGGGTTGTCTCTGAATCTGGTATGGTTGCTTCTTTGCCGCCTCTTGAAGCAGCTGCCAAACATGTTTGTGAAGACTGTATTTTGGGTAAAATGCAGAGTGCTAAGTTTCCAAAGGATGGGTCAGTTCGTGCTACATACATATTGCAACTTGTGCATAGTGATGTTTGTGGGCCTATGCAGACTCTGTCCTTGGAAAATTACTTGTACTTCGTCACTTTCATTGATGACTACTCCAAGCATGCATGGGTGTATCCGTTGAAAGCTAAGTCCGAAGTGTTTATGTGTTTCAAGCAATTTCTTACTATGGCTGAAAATGGCTCGAAATGTACTATGGGCACTCTCCGTTCCGATCGAGGCGGGCAGTATATATCTCATAAGTTTAATGCATTTTTGGCTGGTCGTGGGATAAAACACCAATGTACAGTGCCGTATACGCCTCAGCAAAATGGTGTTGCTGAGAGGAAAAACAGGTCTCTTTTACGAAAATGGCACGATGTATGGTCAAGAGTCAAGCTTTACCACATTTGTTTTGGCTCGAAGCTGTCATGTGTGCCGCTTATGTACTCAACACGTGTCCTAGGAAAGCGTTGCAATCTATGACTCCATATGAAACATGGCATGATAGAAAACCATCTATTGAGCACATGCGTGTTTTTGGATGTTTCGCTTATGGTTTAGTGCCACAAGCGCAGCACAAAAAATTGGATGATAAGGCTGTCAAATGTACTTTTGTTGGTTATAGTGTTGAAAGCAAGGTTACAGGTTGTCACAAAGTGATGACGTGGCTATCAAGAGCAAAAACCCTAATTTCTGCAAGAAACCCTAATTTTTGGAAACCCTAACCCTAACTGCCGGCTGGAACCCTAAAACTGGTGACAGAAATGCCACGTGGCAAGCAATACAGATTTCTGAATTTTTCGACGCTTTTTCAGCGTTCCAACGACGGCAGCTTGTTGCTTTTTCTCTATGCATGGGCAAGGAGAGAGAGAGAGAGAGAGAATTGATTGCTTTATTTTGTTAAAAAAAAAACTCAAGTGAGTTTGTGAGAGAAACAAAAAGAGAGTTTGCTTTTGGAATTGAAGCTTTTGGGACTCTGCTTTTAGGCATCCCTTGTAATCTTTAAATAAGTGGTTTAGGGCTCACTCTCTGCAAAGAGTCTGGACGCAGAGTCTGAGAGTGAAACCCCTCTCTTGTACTTTGATCACTGATTAATACATAAAGAAATACCGAAAGGGGCGCCAATCTTTGGGGCCAATATCTCTAGGCACGAAACTCCACCGGGCCAGTGCAAATCTATTGTAATCTGTGAATTGTTTTGAAGTGGTCATTTGGTGTTGTCGTGATTGATTCTTGACTTGGAGTGTCCAAGTCTGTTACAGTGGTATCAGAGCACGGCCGATTTCTCTTCTACGGGAAATCTGATCCCCAATTTCTTTTCCGCGGCACCTATGGCTTCACGTTAGGATCAGTCGACTCCCTCTGCATCTAGAGAAGCAGGCAGGGATCACAATGAAGATTCCGACAGAGAGTATGGCCCGCCTCGGTCTACTCACACGGAGCAAAGAGAGATGAAGCGTCGTCAATTGATCGGCGATGCAACAAAGATGATGCTCAGTTTTGCGAAGGATCCGAAATTGAAAAAATATATGAGCGAGACTTCTTTCCAGGAAGCGCATGCGCAATGGCAGAAAATCACAACACCACCCCCGAAACCCGCTCTCAAGAAACCTTCTAATCACAAGCAATATTCAGGGAAGGAATTAGAAGAGATGGTTGATGCACGGATTGCTCAGTTTTTTGACGCGCAGAAGAAAGCCAAAAAGCACTGACTTCCCGGGTTATTTGGGTCGTCAGTCGACATTTGACGAAGCAAAGAAACAGAAGAAGCGTGTTCACTTTGAAGGAGTATCCAGTTCTTCTTCTTCTTCTTCTTCTTCTTCTTCTTCTTCTTCTTCTGACAGTTCTTCTAGCTCTTGAGTTTCGAGCGAAGAAGACAGGAAAGGCAAAAAGCGAAGCAAGAAACAACGCTTCGAAAAGGGCAAGAAAAAGGCAAAGAAGCCTAAATCTCGCCCTGTGGCTGACAGTTCCACTGAGGACTCGTCTACAGACAGTTCAGACTCCGATGACGGAAACTTTTATGCGAATAAGAAGAATTTTTAGAAAGCCAACCAGTATGACTTTCTGGAAGATAAAAGCAAGAAAGTCCGAGAGTTTAAGGAAGGTGGATGTCACAAGACAGGCACCACGTGCCAATAGAACAGACTGAACAAACTTTTAGCACTTCAATAACAACTGAGCTGAAAGAGAGAGAGAGACGACACGCAACACAGAGTGACGGAATTCCACCCCAAAGAGTATTGGCCCCAAACCTTGGCGCCCCTTTCGGTATTTCTTTATATTGCATCAACACAGTACAAGCCGGTACTCCAGACTCTGCACCTTCGCCAGGAAGCATGCCAAAGAATGAGCCCTAGCCTCATATTTGAACGCCCTTGGCCAGAAAGCAATTACAGTGAAAAGCCTTCAAACTTGAAAGCATCTGGTCCAAAAGCAAAGCCAAAAAGCTGTCAGTGTGAAGCACGGAAATCTGTACAACCTGCCACGTCATCAGCCAACGCAAAACGCGGAAATCCGTACAACCTGCCACATCATCATGCAAGCGCAATTTTCGGATTTCTGCCACGCTGCCATTAGGGTTAGGGTCAGGGTTTCCAGAATTAAGGTTTCGACATGCCAGCAGTTTGTTACATCTCCCCTTCTTGAAAGAGAGTAATCGTCCGCGATTACAGCATATCTGCAAAACAACTCAAGTTAGCTCAAAAATTTTCGAGGGTCATTCCGAGGGACAATCAGTTTGCTCTTTTTATTAAGGAGTTAGCTTCTCCTTTATGCTCTTTTGATTGAGGAGTTAGCTTCTCCTTTCAGCTGTTTTGATCAAGGAGTTAGCTTCTCCTTTCGTCCAGATCGGAACTCTTGATATTCCGGCGTAGTAAAATTAGCCATCACACCCAGACTGGATCTTTCACGGGTGTCTTGATGCACTAAAATTACATACCCAAGCAATCTCATCCAATTAGGAATATTCAGTAATTGACATATCATAATGCAACACAAATGCTCACATATGCATGTTACAAGACACAACAAACAACGCCGTTGAGCACTCCCCCAAGACAAACGGTCTGCAGTATGAAGCTACTCAACGACTACCTCGTCACTCCCCCCGCAAATAACCTGAAAAGGTCCGGGCCATGAGCTCAGAGGATTGTACAACCAAACGCTCCCCAAACCGCAGTCTGCGTCACTCGGAGGTTCAAGCATACAACCAAACCCTCCCCAGGCATCTGCCTGCGTCGTTCGGAGGTTTTCTAGCATACAACGAAACGCTCCCCAGGCATTAGCCTGCGTCGTTCCGAGGTTCAAACAATATCAAAACAGTATTTCTCACTTATCCACCCGGGAGTAAAAAATCACCATTCAATGAAACCGGTATTGAAACCAGAGTCAAACATTTCAAATCGGCACCAAGATAGGTTTAAAACAGATAGCATTCATTTCAAACAATGTTCAAACGATGCTTTCTCAAACAATGTTTGAAAGTATCTAAGTAGAAAACAACTAGAGAGGTCATTCAAGGTTTTGTGATAATCGAACTTTGAGGACAACGGGCTTGCCCTTCTGCATCACGGTGATGGTTCGGTTTCGAAGCTGGAGAGTTGCATCATTCTTGTTGTGCCCGGGCATGCCCAAGAAAACGTCGCAATTGCCCAACTTCATAATGTGGAAATCGGCTTTTCCATGATAATCTTGTATAGTCAATGGAAGTGCACCAATGAGCGGAACCACTTTCTGAGTTTGCCTCGTGGTTAGCTCAGCTTCAATTTCTCCACCCTCTGCATCATAATCAAGGTGCATCTGCTTCAAGAATTCTGGATGGATGAAGTTCTCCATAGCTCCGGGGTCAAAGAAAATAAGGGCTTTCAAACCGTTGACTTTTCCATAAGCTCTGCATAATTCATTAAAACTCTCAAGGTGTATACCATAAATATTGGGTACTAGTCCAATAGCAGGTCTAGGCTTCTTGGCCGGAGGTGGCCGCGAGGATCTATCTGTCGTGGGAGCAGAAGGTTGCATTGAGAACGTTGAGGCTCGCTCAGGACATGTATTGAACTTATATCCTGTTTGGAAACATTCGAAGCATCGGCCTTCTTGTAACAAGGCGTCTCGTTGAAGTTGTGTCAAACGAGGCCGTTGAGGTTGGTTTTCACGGGAATCTCGAGAATTTGTTCGTTGTTGCCGGGAGTTCTGGTTAGTGGCCGAAGGTTCTTCTGTGGTAAACTTCAACTTTCCTTTCATGAGCTTGTAGCCGACCGCGGCATAGTCCATAAGCTCTTGCATGGTAGAAACTTGCTTGGAGAGACAATATTCTTGCAATGGTGATGGTAGTCCAATGGTGTAGCGCTCGCACTGGTCCTCCAAGGAATGAACTTAAAGGACACCGGAAGGTACACATCAAGAAACCTTTGGTTATAGTCGTCCATGGTTTCGATGGCAAGCATTTTCAAGTTGCCCCACTCTGCCAAAATCCGGACTTCAAACATTGAAGTCATGTAACTACGTGCAAAAACTGTCTTGAAAGCTTGCCAAGTCCTTGGAGCATGCGGTTGTGTCGCGATTGAACTCCACCATTGCATAGCATTATCTTTAAGAAATCCCGCTGCTCGAGAAATCTTGGATTCTTCTGAATAGTTCCCCAAAGCATAGATGTTGTCGAATTGTTGTAGGAACTGCAATGCTTTCTTGCGATCTTTCACCCCGGAAAAAGTGAAAAATTTGACTGTCGTGCCACCATCTTTGAAATCTTTGGGTTGGTTAGGCGCATGTCCCGGGTATGGATAATAAGGGTATCCATATGGGCTCCAAACATTGTAGCCTGGTGGCGGTGGTGGTGGAGGTGGGGGCAATGGCGGTGGCAAAGGCAGTTGCACTGGCACCACCATATTCCTGAAGACTTCCCCAATCGGAACAGATGGCTGAGAAGGTTGGCGGTTGGAAGCTCTCGTACTTTCTGGTGCCGGAGGAGGAGGAGGAGGTATCACCTGGGGCATCAGAGGGGGTAACATGTAGTTCAAAAATTGTTGAAAACTTTGTAGCATTGAAAGATTGTTCGGAGGATGCCACGAAAGAATGTCGTGAAGCTCGTTGAGCAGAAACTGCAAATATTCTGTTGAATCCATGAATTCCAAGTATTGGGTTCTTAATTGGCTTATGCCCTGTAAGACACTGCGGTGAAGACGGAAGCACGCCCGATGCGCAATGAAGGGTGGGAGTGGCTAATAAGTCCAGGTTGGAGGGCAAAGATACCTCGAATAAAATTTGTTTGTTCTTTTGTAGGACCGGTATGCTTTCAGAAAAGCACACGTCTGATGCTCTGATACCACTATCACAAGATGGGCACCACGTGCCAATAGAAAAGAACGGACTGAACAAACTTTTAGCACTTCAATAACAACTGAACTGAAAGAGAGAGAGAGAGAGAGAGAGAGAGAGAGAGAGACGACACGCGACACGAAGTGGCAGAATTCCACCCCAGAGAGTATTGGCCCCAAACCTTGGCGCCCCTTTCGTATTTCTTTATATTGCATCAACACAGTACAAGCCGGTACTCCAAACTCTGCACCTTCGCCAGGAAGCATGCTAGAGAATGAGCCCTAGCCTCATATTTAAACGCCCTTGGCCAGAAAGCAATTACAGTGAAAAGCCTTCAAACTTAAAAGCATCTGGTCCAAAAGCAAAGCCAAAAAGCTACCAGTGTAAATCACGGAAATCCGTACAACCTGCCACGTCATCAGCCAACGCAAAACGCGGAAATCCATACAGCCTGCCACATCATCATGCAAGCACAATTTTCGGATTTCTACCACGCTGCCCTTAGGGTTAGGGTTAGGATTTCCAGAATTAAGGTTTCGACACGTCAGCAATTTGTTATAGTGGACAATCGATCAAATTTGACACTTTGTCAGGATACTCAAATGCTTCAAAGGCTTTGTCTTTTATACAGCAGTTTGACATTGCTTTCGTGGAAGGACGCTACTCAGAGCACTCCAAGATTCGGAGAGCTGCCTCTTACTTTAAGGGGAATGCTCGAACTTGGTGGTCCACGCTTCTTTTAAACAAGACTACGCCAGTTAACTGGCTGAAATTTAATTTTTTTTCGACACACCATAGGGCCCACAGGGGGAGGTGCTTATCCCTTCCAAATATTAGCCATGTTACATGGTCGGGCAAGGGCCGCGTACCATCAGGCAAGAGCCACGCGTAGGCATCACCATGGCCACCTAATTGATGCACCACATGCTGGGAACGGCGGAGAGAACTCGTAGCAACCAGCTAGGAACTGGCTGAAATTTAAGAAGCTTTTTATTTCTTCTTGGTTGACGCAAGAGTATGAACGCAATATACGAGCTGCTTGGAACCATCTTCCGATGACCAAGAGAGATACAATAAATGCTTACTGTGAGAGATTATGGAGCTCTTTTCTACCCGCCTCTTCATTCAAGAAGATCTCGTTCAGAGAACAGATTGAGCGGTTTACCTTGGGTCTACCTACAGAGATCCGAGATCATTGCTTGGAACAAAAGTCAGCTTCTCTTCAGGAGTTGATGAGTCATGCGAAGCGGGGCTTTGCCATTCACTCTGGCGATCTGACCTACCCCACAGATGAGGCCGTGACACAACGAGCCGAACAGACTTCTGGGAATGAAAGTAGAAAGAGAGAGCAACCCAGAGAAAAAAGATGCACGACCCAAGCTTACTCCTCAGGAGTGAGCTCGCTTCATCAAGGAGGGGAAGTGCTTTGGATGCGGGGAACATGGACATATCTCCACGAAGTGCCCTAAAAAGGCTCAGAAAGAGCAGAATGATAAGGACGACGACAAGCGTGAGAGTTCGAGAGCAGCTAAGGAACGTGGACGAAAAGGCAAGATGAAAACAAGACTGGTTCCAGATAGTGTGGGTACCGATCCCAACACCATGGACAAGAGTACAGAACTTTGCCAAGCTTGGGGCAAAGTGAAAGATCAAGAGGCCCTGATCTTCTTTGATGGAGGAGCCAAGGCCAACTTCATTTCACTGGAATTGGCGGCGCGGCTAGAGATCACTCTCGATCGGATGGGACCACTTGCGGAGGCAATTCTGGCGGCACCCGGCAAGGACGTAGCCATTACACCTGTCATTGGCAAAATTCGGTTGCATTGTCTGGGGTATTTAGGGCATGAGGACTTTTTCATAATGCCTTTGGAGGGTTGTGATGTTCTCTTAGGAATTCCCTGGTACCACAAGAACAACGCCGTGGTCGATTATCGGGCGAGGAAAGCAACTTTGACTACAGACAAGGGCAGAACCATTGTACTTGATATTAAACTGAAGGGCGAGTCTGTCACTCTTGTATCGGCTTCGGCCATTTCTAAATTACGAAAAACCAGTTTGTTTGTTTACTCGATCTTTATGAAAGAATTGAGCGATAAGGATAGGACAAATATGTCTAAACTTGATAAAGAACTCTCCACTCTCACGCCGATTGCTTCTTAGAAGGCCTACCAGGCGAGTTACCACCTGCTCGTCCTGAAGATCATACCATTGATCTGATACCTGGAAGCACACCACCGAACCGCCACCTTATCGTGTGAGCCGAGCACAGAATGAAGAGATTATGAACCAAGTGAAAGACCTCTTGGAAAAGGGTATTGTCCAGCCTAGTACTTCACCGTATTGCTCTCCAGTGTTGTTGGTTTTGAAGAAAGACGGATCTTGGAGAATGTGCATTTATTATAGATTTCTCAACAAAATCACCATCAAGAACAGATTTCCGATTCCTAGGATCGATGATATACTCGACAAGTTACAGGGATCCTCGTGCTTTAGCAGGATTGATCCGAAGAGTGGATATCATCAGATCAGGATCGCGTCAGGAGACGTCTACAAGACATCTTTTCGGATGACTTTTGGATTATTTGAGTTTTTGGTTATGCCTTTTGGCTTAACCAATGCTCCTGCTAAATTTAACCGGATGATGGATAAGATTTTTCGAGAGTACAAGCTATTTGTTGGCACTTTCTTTGACGACATCATTGTTTTCTCCAAGAATGAGGCAGAACACAGAGATCATCTGCTTAAGGTCTTTCAGGCATTACGAGATCACAAGTTAGTGATAAATGCAAA
Organism: Adiantum capillus-veneris; assembly: GCF_014529385.1. Taxonomy (NCBI): domain Eukaryota; kingdom Viridiplantae; phylum Streptophyta; class Polypodiopsida; order Polypodiales; family Pteridaceae; genus Adiantum; species Adiantum capillus-veneris. The sequence goes on along the minus strand of NC_140955.1, from coordinate 58,345,143 downwards.
GAAAAGGGTATTTTTCCTTCCAGAGATACACTTTTTGGGACACATTATCTCAGCAGCAGGAGTGCAAATGGATCTAGCCAAGATAGAGACTATCCGTGATTGGCCCGATTTGAAGAATGTCCATGAAGTTAGAAGCTTGTCACAAAGTGATGACGTGGCTACCAACAACAGAAACCCTAATTTCTGCCAAAAACCCTAAAATTCCTGCAAACCCTAGTTTCTGTCAAAAACCCTAATGTTCGGAAATCACGGAGACAGTAGCAAGATACTCTAATCGGGACGGCTACTTGATGAGAAAAACCATGTTGTGTGTTACACAGCCGTTGAGGGAAAAGGTTATGACTGAATGCCATTGTCCACCTTTTACGGGTCACCACGGCATTGCTACCACCATGGAAGGGGTAGAGAGATGCTTCTTTTAGCCAAGACTCAAAAAGGATGTGGAAGAGTTTGTGCGCAGTATGCCATAAGGTCAAGTTTGACAGGCATAAGGCACAGGGATTGTTACAGCCTTTACCCATACCCACCCACCCCTGGAAAAGTATTGAAATGGATTTCATTTTTGATCTCCCGAGAACACATAATGATCACGATGATTTTCCAATTACATGCCACGTCTGAGATGATTGTCTCCGACAGAGACCCCAGATTTACGAGTTTGTTTTGAAAGGCAATTTGGGAGAACATGGGCACGCGGTTGCAATTCTTGCCATCGTTCCCCTCGAAGACTGACGAGCAATCTGAGATTGTCAATTCAGTGGTTTTAGATTTATTGAAGTCTTGTATCTCGAATCAGAAGACTCAATGGAAAAAAAGAACTTACCTTTGGTGGAATTTGCCTACAATAACAAGATACACTCTTCGACGGGGAAGACGCCATTTGAGATTGTTGAAAGTGCTGCGAAGGTTCCATCCTTCCTGAGCACGAAAGATAGATATTTGAAGCGGACGAATATTCGCGAGATTTGGATACGGCTTTTGCCAAGGTTCGCGAGACTTTGCAGAAGTCTCAAGAATGAGAGAAAAAGGCAACGGATCGCCATCGTCGCCACTTGAAATTGAAGGAGGATGATTGGGTGCTCTTACGTTTTGAGAAGGCACGCCTAAGAGAGAAAAAGGAAAAGCAGAGGCTTTTTCCAAAGCTTAGTATGCGATACTACGGACCTTTCCATATCACTGAAAAGATAAATGATGTCTCCTTCCGACTGAAACTGCCAGATACTTGGAGGATTCACAATGCATTTCATGTGAGTCTCTTGAAACCTTTTAAAGGTGATGTGCGTCATGATGGGGAGCTTGATGAGCAACCCGAAGTGGAAGAAAACGAGGAGATCCTTGTTCCTGAACAGATTTTGGCACATAAGGATACGAAGAATAAAGGTAAAGTCCGAAGGCGGTTCTTGGTTAAGTTCAAGAACGATCCTGCATTGGATGCGAAGTGGATGGAGGAGGAGGACCTAGCAGATACTCCTCAGATTGTGAAACTTTACCTCGAGGCTTTGGTTTAACATAGTCTACTCCAAACGGAACCCGGAAATTCAGCTTGGCCGAAGATCTGGTGCAGTGGGATGCACAAGAGGGGAGTTACTCCGCTCCTTTCAACAGATGCCTTGATTTTGATACTAAAGTCACCGATGTCTCTTTGAGCTTCAAGGATACTGAGAGCTGACAGTATTCTGCTGGATGACTTCATGAAATGGAATTCCTGATTATGATACTCATTTGTTCTTGACTTCTTTTAAGTGCAAGAACTAATAGACGAAATGACTGCAGCATTTTGGTCTGATTGATCTCAAATAGACATGGTTGCAATAGGGGTTAGTCAATCGGACATCGATGAGGTCCCGATTGGACCTAGATGTGATTGCTAGCTACATTGCCGATAAATCATGGTCTACGATCCGAATGAATGTTGAATGTCATGTGATGTCGACTCATGTCTAGTGATGTCCCGTTATGTCGTGTGATGTGACTGTCGATTTGGTACATGTGCTAGATGTGTGTTCCGAGTATGTAGGTACTAACAGTCAGTGTCTGCTAAGACGGCTTATGGCTTTTGTCGGTTTTGCAGGCGTAATCGCGGTCGATTACAATGCTTTCAAGAGGGGGGTATGTCACAAAGTGATGACGTGGCTACCGACAACAGAAACCCTAATTTCTGCCAGAAACCCTAAAATTCCTGCAAACCCTAATTTCTGCCAAAAACCCTAATTTTGCAGAAACCCTAATTTTTGAAAATCAAGGAGGTGGGAAAAAAAATAAAAAAAATTTGAGCGACGCAAATCCCAACTTTTGGGCTACGCTTTGCTTTAGTTTGCTCTCATTGAGAGAGAGAGAGAGAGAGAGAGAGAGAGAGAGAGAGAGAGAGAGAGAGAGAGACTGCTTTTGAACTGAAAGCTTTTGGGGCTCTGCTTTTGGGCATCCCTTGTAATCTTTATATACACGGTTTAGGGCTCACGCTGTAGAGCATCTGGACGCAGAGTCAGAGAGTGAAACCCTAACCGCTCTTTGTACTTTGACATTGATTTAATACATAATGAAATACCGAAAGGGGCGCCAGTCTTTGGGGCCAATATCTCTAGGCACGGAACTCCGTCGGGCTAGTGCAAATCTATTGTGATCTATGAATTGTTTTGAAGTGGTTATTTGGTGCTGTCACGATTGATTCTTGACTTGGAGTGTCCAAGTCTGTTACAAGGTTTCTTGGGATTGTGTTCGTACACAGGCGGTTCATTCGAAAGTTTGCAGAGGTTGCTTCCCCTTTGCATATCTTGACACAGAAAGGAGTCCCTTTCTGGTGGGGATCCACAAAGGTGACTGCCTTTCAGACATTGAAAGAGAAATTGACCACAGGACCAGTTATGACTTTGCCAGACTTGCAGAAGTCATTTGAAGTATTGTGATGCTTGTGGTCGTAGTCTGGGTGCGGTCTTAATGCAAGAAGGCCGTGTCATTGCTTACGAGAGTCGATTGTTCTCTAGGCCGGAGATGACACCACAGATTTATGAGAAAGAGCTTTTGGCGGTTATCCATGCTCTTACTCAGTGGCGGCATTACCTACTCGGAGCGGATTTTACTGTCTTTATAGACCATCAGAGTTTGCGCTACTTCTTGTCACAGAAGCAGCTTTCGGAAAAGCAGATGCGGTGGGCGAACATCTTGTCACAGTTTCACTTCTAGATTGTCCATGTGCAAGGACAAAAGAATGTGGTGGCAGATGCTTTGTCTCAAAAATCGTTGGTTCTGGCTATTTCCGCGATACATCATAGGAGCTTCGAGGATATGGTCGACCAGTATGCCACAGATACAGATTTTGCAGACGTTTTCATACGGATACGGGATGGGGAGACAGTGGCAGGATACTCCATTCGGGAAGGCTACTTGATGAGAAAAACCATGTTGTGCGTTACACAGCCGTTGAGGGAAAAGGTTATGACTGAATGCCATTGTCCACCTTTTACGGGTCACCGCGGCATTTCTACAACCATGAAAGGGGTAGAGAGATACACAACGTGACCCGGACAATATTGTAAGATGCCGACTCTCATATGCATGGCCATAAGGAGAGAGCTACCTCACATGGGGCGAGCACAACTACAAAGCAGCCCTCAACTCCCTATCAAGACATACCCGTAACCCAAAAAATGATCCATGAAGCTCTTGACAACATTACCATTTGATTGCGCATCATCATCTGCAATTCAAGCCGCGAAGCTGCAGTTGCCATCGGAAACAAATTTTGGGCCTAGGTGGGCATGGTAACACTTGTGTTTGAGGAGGCATTCTCTGCTTAACAATGCAGAAGCTTGCCCTCGACATCCTCAAACCTACTCATTAATTCACATTGCAAATCTTCCTACGACAGCAACTTAGTTAAAGAGCAATACTTAAAATTGCTTGTATATGCCATCCCTCAAAAACATTTCATTAACAGCAGGAAGAATTATCTTGAAAACTAAGAACTCCCAAACATTGAAAACAGAAGGTACTCCACATGCTTATAGATAGACTTTGGAAACCCCTGTGTTACACACAAACACATGCACATGGCCACAAATTTCATTCCAAGCATATATTTTTGTTATGGCGATAATGACTTTGAGCGTTCTAGACACTTCAACATCAAAGGAATCTGACAAACCAAGAGTAAGCAGGAAGAAAATGGCCCATTGCAGATTTTAGAACAGGTTCAAATCGACAACAATAATACTCAGCAGCACATTTCTCAAAAATTGGTGAAACAAACCGAAGAGCAATATTCATCTGTAGGGTTATCGTAGAGCTGGTGCGAACGGCAACCAAACTAAGAACTACTCACACATATCAGTTAAGCATTGATATGTCAGAAACTTTTTCCGGCGTGCATGTGTGCAGCATGGCAGGAATACATTTTCCCTGCACATGTTGCTATGCATAGACACTAGAAACAGCAATTGCAATCAAAAGGACAAAGAGGAGTACCGCCTGCATCTTTGACATTCCAGCTCAACTCTTCCTCTGTGTATAGAGAGAAACCCTCGTTGGTTCTCTTGCGGGGCCCTGACGCAAGGGGGGCCTTTGCAACAGATTCTTCTTTCCCAGGGGCTGAGCTTTTCTGCTTCTTGTTGCTTTTTCTCGTCTTCCTCTTCAGAGACACATCCGCCTCTTGCTCACCTTCTTCTTCTGCTGTTTCCTCTGGCTTGCGTTTGGCCTTGCCTCGCGAAAAAATCTGGTCGATCTCATTACCTGCGACTCCCCCCTTCATTGCTTCATCGCTGGCTTTAGAAGCACTGCCTGCTTTCAACGCAGAGACCCCCGTCACCTGTTTCTTCTTCTTGCTGCCCATTTCATTCCGGCCTTCGGTTAAATCTTAGGGAAAATTACCAAAATACCCCTCTAATTTGAGGAAATTCCCAAAATACCCCTCAAATTTCAAAAATTCCCAAAATACCCTTGTATCTATTTTGGTTGGAATGTTCAAGATTTTCTAATCTTCATTTGTTTTTGACAATTGAGATCCGTTTTTGAGTGCTCAGCATGTAATTTGTCACCAGTTACCATCGCAAAAAAGGCAATTATGTCTAAAAATAATGAAGCAATTCATCTCCAAAGCCTACGTAACCAACTCAAATTGTAGTTTTAGCATCTTGTACGATAGACAATCACTCTTCTTGTGAAGACCTACAGAAAAATTTATTTTTCGAGAAATTTAGTCTCCCAACAAGGGGTATTTTGGGAATTTTGGAAAATTTGAAGGGCATTTTGGGAATTTATGACAAATTATCAGGGGCATTTTGGGAATTTTTGAAATTTGAAGGGTATTTTGGGAATTTTCTCAAATTAGAGGGGTATTTTGGTAATTTCCCCTAAATCTTATTTAGAACTAGAGTGCTTCGTGTAAAGAAAACAAGAACCTAGAAAAGAGAGAGAGAGAGAGAGAGAGAGAGAGAGAGAGAGAGAGAGAGAAAACAAGACGAAGAAGAGAATTTTAACTTCGTAGGAAAATATCCCAAGAGACCTTAAAGAGAGAGAGCTTGTGCTTTGTTTCTACAAATCCTATTACCTTAAGATAACATGGTCATGTGTTTACAACATCACGATCTTGATGTCCCAATTTTAAATATGTCTTTAGCTTTTAAATTGTATTAATTCTTTGATTCAATCTCGCTCTATTATGTCCATTCTTGTCATTTGTGCAACTATGGTTGTGTCATTTGAAGATACAACAAGTGTATATTCCTGGAGAAGAAAATGGAGACTGCTTTGTCGTCTTTCTACATGGAGATGGCTAGCTCGTAGACCCTCTATGTATCTATACCTATTGGTCTTGCTGCAAAGAAACTATGCAAATCGGCCTTCTCTAGGTGGTTGAGGATGCCTTTATTGCTAGCATACTCACCGAGCTCTCTGGGGATCATGGGCACATCTACTATATTGCCCTACGGATCTTTGAATGTACCTTGGTAAAGTTTGATTCCTTCAGCTTCCAGTGTGGCTTCATCTATCCAAGCTTTGGTCGGTTTTAGTGTTTCGTCAAGGATAGTGTAGGGTTCTATCATGGCAATGATGTCTTTCAAGGACAACCTCTTCTTCTTTGCTGGTGATTTGCTGGCTTCCATTGATCCTGCGAACACTCTGATTCCTTCAGCTTCCCGTGTGGCTTCATCTATCCAAGCTTTGGTCGGTTTTAGTGTTTCGTCAAGGATAGTGTAGGGTTCTGTCGTGGCAATGATGTCTTTCAAGGACAACCTCTTCTTCTTTGCTGGCTTCCATTGATCCTGCGAACACTCTGAGTGCAAAAGTTAGTGTTGTTTACAAAATCTGGCATTTTCTCAGTTTCTAGGTATCCAAATGACTTCAAATTTAAAACAAAAACTAATTAGGGCCTAAGGTGATATGCATGAGATATTATCGCGCCTTGAAGGCTAGTGGCCTTGTGCAAGCCGTTGACATGGGTGAGAGTATGAACAAGAACATCCTTGGTCTCACACTCTTGGTGAAGGATGTCATGCTTGGCAGTGCTTTGCTTGATATGTATGCCAAATGTGGTATTGTCACGAAAGCATGAAAATTTCTTGATGCGAATGCTCTTTGGAATGTCATCACCTGCAACGTGTTGGTTGCAAGATATGCCCAATATGCATGTCGCAAGAAAGCTTGACTATTTAACGGAAATTCTTTCTCCAAATGCATTCACCTATGCTTGCACCTTGAAGGCCAATGACCCTGATGGAAGATTTTCACATGGATACCAGAATTCACGATGTGAATGCTAGTTAGGGGATGTTGACTACAAGATACGTGCAACATGGATGTGGCAAGAAAGATTTGGTCTGCTTTTCCCAGATGCGAAGTGAGGGATTCTTGCTAGAAAATCTCTTGGAATGCTCTTATAGTATTGTTTTTGGAAGCTCTAGACTGCTTTAAACAAATGCAAAGTGAGGGTTTATCACATTGAGATTGTTGGTAGAGGACCATTGGTGAAAAAATATCGTATATTGGCGGTGCTTTGTGTTGGAATTAGGGTTGCAGAGAAACACACACAGCTTGGAGAAGACAAAGGAAGCTCAAGGCACACAATAGAGAGTGTGTTACTTAGTGTGCAATGGAAACATAGATAGCCCTAGAGTGATGGGCGTATATACAATGCACGGGGGAAAAACCTCCTAAAGAGAGCAAAAATGCCCCGATGGTCCTAGTGTGTTCACACACATCACTACCACATGTATATGGTAACAAATCCCCCCTGGAGTGATGCGGTGAATGAGAGCTGGCACATGAGTATAGGAAAGTTCCATGCCCTGAGGACATGATCACTCCAGAAAGGGGAGTAAGCCCAAAGCTTTGCGGAAAGCTTCCAGCTTCTCACGAGACAATGCCTTTGTGAAAAGATCTGCAAGGTTGTCCTGTGTTGGCACATAAGCCAAGTTGATCTCTCCTGTTGAGAGCCTCTCCCTGACATAGTGGTAATGCACCTCAATGTGCTTTGTGCGAACATGAAAAACTGGGTTCCTCGCAACTGCCAATGCGCTCTGACTGTCAGTGTAGATAGTGTTGGCAGTGTCCTGTCCAACACCCAAATCAGCCATAAGGCGTCTGAGCCATAGACACTCAACCGTAGCTGTGAAGACTGCCCTGTACTCAGCCTCACAACTCGAAGTGCCACAGTAGGTTGCTTCTTGCTCAACCATGATATACATGAACTGCCAAGCATGAAACAAAAGCCACTTGTGGACACTCGCGTGTCAAAACAACTAGCCCAATCTGAGTCGGAAAAAGCATGTAAGTCTGGAGGCAAGGATCCCGCCTTGGGATAAAACAAGCCAAGATGTAAAGTGCCACTAAGGTAGCGGAAAATCCTCTTGACAGCCTGCCAATGCTTAGACCCTAGGCTATGCATAAATCTGCTGACTTGTGAGACTACAAACTGAATATCTGGCCTCATGTTGCATACATAAATGAGGCAGCGAACAGCAGCTTGGTAAAGAGTGACATTGTTAGCGGGTACGCCGCGACGGACGATGGAGCACAGCGAGAACACAGACCAACAAACTGTCAATCCGAGGACGTAGCTGACCCGACTAGGGCATGGAGGCAATCTCTGGGTTGTCAACCCTGAGCTAGACACGAACAACACTCTACAGTCACTAATCCTACCACAACACTACCATAAAGCAAAGAAACAGACAGCGCATCCTACGAAACACTACAAGCTCGAAACAGTCTCAAATCATATCGGAATGACTCGAAATCGGAGGGTAAGACTCACAAGGACATATCCTATGTGGCTAAACACCTAAACCCTGAAAACCATAACTGTAAGACCTCTAATCGCTGTCGCGATAGACTCAAAACAGCAATTTCCAAAGTGTCCGAAACTGATCTACAAAGACATCAGCACGAAGAGCTTCTCACCCTGATTCTAACGACTACTCGATCATTCAGAACGGATGTTGTTTGAGGTACTTACGACTAAATATAGCTCGTAGCAGGCGGGCTCGCGATGTGGTCCTTGGCTTGCATTGCTTGCTTCGACGCGGAGAGCTCCTCGATGCTAACACGCTCCTACTCTCATATCTGCAATGTGATTAGTGTGCGCGATGGTCACTACTGTGTCATAAAATCTAATATCTAACTAACCCAAATGATTTTCTCATATTAAATTGATCACTTAATGTGGGAGAATAAACGGGAACAAGTGTTAAGATATAGGTATGTGCTTATAGATCTATCTCAACACGGGGCCAATGGTAAAGGGGCCCAAAAGGGAGATGGTCTATCAAAGAGCAAGGCTAACCAATGGAGCATAAGACCTTAGGGTTAGCTTCATTGAAGACCTCCAATAAATGTGTGTAAAAGTCCTTTGACCTTAAGTAAGCTAGGGCTGAGCTTGAGGTGGGAACCCGGCCCAAGCTCGAGGTGCTTGTCATGCTTGAGGTGCTTGACTGGCTCCATGCTTGAGGTGCTTGACTTGCTGCATGATTAAAGTACTTGAGGTGCCTTGAGAAGCTTGCCTGAGATGCTTGTGGGAACACCCCCTAGTTCAAGTGCTTTGTCATGCTTGGTGAGTAAGGTGCTTGATCACCTAAAAGTCAAAAGCATTCCTACAAGAGGGGGGGCGAGCCCTTTTCCTAGGGGTTAGAGAGAGAACACCCACTCACACACACACAAGGGAAGCCCAACTTGAAGAGGCAGCAAGGACACATGTCAGGCCCCTACCCATGTTACCTTCATGTGTTGCTTGAAGCCTATTGGCTAGGCTTCAAAGGGGTCCAATGATAAATTACATGAATTATCTAATTGTTTTAGCATTTATCAAGTCCTCTCTCTCAAAGGGGAAAGGGGGACACTTGTCCCAAGGCTACCCATGTTGCTTGTAATGGCTCTTGCTTGTGATTGGCTAGGCCTGGAGGGGTCCAATGAGCTTCAGGCATGAGCTACAAGGGGGGGTCGACCCAAGCAAGCTAGGGGGGTGCCTAGGGGGTATACTCACCCACACACACTCACAAGCACTCTCATTGTGTGATATGCAAAGTGCAAGAGCTCCCTCTCCAGGCAAGTAGAGGTTGAGAACCTACACCAACACTCTTGGCTATGGAGTGCAAATCCAACCAAGAGCCATGCTTCAATGCTTAAGCTTGCCATCTCCTTCTTCTTCATTACTATGCTATTATGTATGCTAGCAACAAGAGTATGATAAGTGAGGAACTAATTCTTTCTCCTACGAAATGTTTCTTCTTCCTCTTCCCTACCCTCATTCCCTGCTAGCTCTCTCCACCTTCGAAGGTGTTTGAGGTCTTGGGACTGAGGCTTGGGATAGTTAAAGCTTTCTTCAAGTTTATGTTATGTTTGTGGTGCATGAAGCCTTCCATCTTCATGGCATCACCTAGGTCACAAGGAACACAAAGACTGTATTGTAACAAGTCTCTCTTTATGGGAGAAATCATAATACAAATGCCTATTGGAGAGGCGACCAGCTCCACATAAATCCGGTCCTCAATTGTTGTCATGTTCTCTAAACTCTCTCTCTTGCAAAAGTATTGTCTATGCCAAGTTAACTAATTGCTATGATTATCTTGCTATCTTCAATTATGTCTACCCGTTATGCTCACAAAATCATTTCTTGAAAGTACTCTCATTAAATTCCGCTATTCTCAAATTGAATAGGCAAATTCCATTACATTGGTATCAGAGCATTTGGTTTCTCTTTTCTTGCTTAAGAAGAGAGGTCCTTAAGTAGCCTATAAATGGTTGATGTTGTTAATTATAATAGAGTAAGTGGAACTGGGATCTAATACCGGTTTTGTTAAGCCCACTATGTGGGGGATGGTGCACACCTCGGGAGCTTTGGACTTAATAATGGAGTCTTTTTAGACTTGCCTACGGCTTTACCATTATTGAGCCATAAGAAGTCCGAAAGGAGCTAGCCCTTGGCAACTCTGCTATGTTAGACCTACTCCTCTACTCTCTATAATTAACCACTTTGAGCCGTGGGTGTAGATACTTAAGAGCCGATTTTCAAAGGCTAAGAGGAGTGGCAACTAAGGTTTTGAATTGCCAAAGCATACACTAAGTACATACATAAAATTTTGTTAACATGGCTGACAATAATCAAGAGAGTAGAATGAACATTGATAGTTTTGATTTTGCACATGAAGGTGCTAATGATGATGCTCCCATGTTTGTGAATTATCTTGTGACTAGGTTGCAACAAGCTATGGGCAACCCTACCTTGCAAGCCGAAGTAACTCAACAACTTCGTGCCTATGGAATTTCCCTTCCTCTCCAAGAGGAGAGAGAGCTTAGGAGGCCTCTTGAAGAGACCCCCAAAAGAAGACTCTCTCCCATTCGAGAGGAGGAATCCAAAGAGAAAGAAAGCAATGAAAGTCTAAGTTCTTCTGAAGATGTGGCTCCACGAAGAAGGTGGTCTAGACGATCGCCTACTCCTCCCAAGAGGAAAAGAGCAACCCATAGTCCTTCTCCTCATCACTCTCAAAGGCAAGAGAGGAAACAAAGGAAGAAAAGGGCTAGGAAGAGGTCACCCTCTTCTCCTTCTTCTTCACCTTCCTTCTCTTCCGATGAAAGTTATGGCTATTCTCCTAGAGAATACAAGAGGGGAGGGCATCGCAAATCATTTCCTGCATGGCGAAGGTCACAAAAGCTAAAGAAGTTCAAGGAGGGAGGAAAGAGTATCTCTTTTCTCACCTACGATGGCACCTTTGGTGCTACCGACAAAGTGTTGGCCTTCATCCAGCAATTTGATGCGGCCTTTGGGGACGAGGGCTTCACAGAGTCCTCCAAGCTACGCCATGTAGCTATGCACTTCCAAAAATCAGCTCGTCAATGGTGGGCTAGCCTTCGTGGCAATGGAGAAGCCCCAAAGACATGGAAAACTCTACGAGTTTCCATCATGAAGCAATTTCTTCCAAGCGATACTAAAGATAAAGTTCTTACCGAATGGCGCGGCTTGAAGCTCCTCTCTCATGAGTCTATCAACAAGTATGTAGATAAGTTTTGGGATTTACATCTCAAAGCTACTGTCTTTCAAAAGATAGACTTTGCCGAGCAAAGACAGCAATTCTGTGCGGGATTACCTGAAGAGATGGCCGAATATATCAACTCTCAACGGCCCGGTACTATTACCGAAGTAATCCACTCAACTCAAGTTGCCCAACCATTGGCTTATACACAATGCCTTTCATGTAAGCTTACTTAAGCCCTACAAAGGAGAGCCACCAATTGAACCAATTATTGAAGACCCTCCCGAAGTTGAAGACCAAGAAGAGGTGCTACAACCCGAAGCTATCCTTCGGCATGAAGACAAGGTACTACGACATGGTAAGATTATCCGACGGTATCTTATTAAGTTCAAAAATTATCCTTTTGAAGATGCTAAATGGATGCAAGGAGTACAACTTAAGGATAGTATGAACCTTGTCAATGCTTACAATGCTACATTAGAGTAAGCAAATGTACAAATTTCTTTTAAATAACTCATGTTTTTGTCTTATATGACTAGTCCTCTTTTTAATTGTGCACAAATTTAACTAGTATGCATGCTTAGAATCATGTTTGTGATGACGACGTCTCTCAAACACCAAGTAGAATTTGTCACTCTACTTTGGGAGAATGAAATGGACTAAAGAGCAGACATGCTTGCGGCAGCTATGTCTCCCAAGCACCAAATGGATTAGTCATCCATCTTGGAAAGATGTCGTAGGGTAAAAAGGGATCCTTTACCCGCTAAGTACGATTGACTAATGACTAAGACTTTATCTTTTCTACCTCATAGTCGAGGACGACTATGATTTCAAGAGAGAGGTAATGTCATAAAATCTAATATCTAACTAACCCAAATGATTTTCTCATATTAAATTGATCACTTAATGTGGGAGAATAAACGGGAACAAGTGTTAAGATATAGGTATGTGCTTATAGATCTATCTCAACACGGGGCCAATGGTAAAGGGGCCCAAAAGGGAGATGGTCTATCAAAGAGCAAGGCTAACCAATGGAGCATAAGACCTTAGGGTTAGCTTCATTGAAGACCTCCAATAAATGTGTGTAAAAGTCCTTTGACCTTAAGTAAGCTAGGGCTGAGCTTGAGGTGGGAACCCGGCCCAAGCTCGAGGTGCTTGTCATGCTTGAGGTGCTTGACTGGCTCCATGCTTGAGGTGCTTGACTTGCTGCATGATTAAAGTACTTGAGGTGCCTTGAGAAGCTTGCCTGAGATGCTTGTGGGAACACCCCCTAGTTCAAGTGCTTTGTCATGCTTGGTGAGTAAGGTGCTTGATCACCTAAAAGTCAAAAGCATTCCTACAAGAGGGGGGGCGAGCCCTTTTCCTAGGGGTTAGAGAGAGAACACCCACTCACACACACACAAGGGAAGCCCAACTTGAAGAGGCAGCAAGGACACATGTCAGGCCCCTACCCATGTTACCTTCATGTGTTGCTTGAAGCCTATTGGCTAGGCTTCAAAGGGGTCCAATGATAAATTACATGAATTATCTAATTGTTTTAGCATTTATCAAGTCCTCTCTCTCAAAGGGGAAAGGGGGACACTTGTCCCAAGGCTACCCATGTTGCTTGTAATGGCTCTTGCTTGTGATTGGCTAGGCCTGGAGGGGTCCAATGAGCTTCAGGCATGAGCTACAAGGGGGGGTCGACCCAAGCAAGCTAGGGGGGTGCCTAGGGGGTATACTCACCCACACACACTCACAAGCACTCTCATTGTGTGATATGCAAAGTGCAAGAGCTCCCTCTCCAGGCAAGTAGAGGTTGAGAGCCTACACCAACACTCTTGGCTATGGAGTGCAAATCCAACCAAGAGCCATGCTTCAATGCTTAAGCTTGCCATCTCCTTCTTCTTCATTACTATGCTATTATGTATGCTAGCAACAAGAGTATGATAAGTGAGGAACTAATTCTTTCTCCTACGAAATGTTTCTTCTTCCTCTTCCCTACCCTCATTCCCTGCTAGCTCTCTCCACCTTCGAAGGTGTTTGAGGTCTTGGGACTGAGGCTTGGGATAGTTAAAGCTTTCTTCAAGTTTATGTTATGTTTGTGGTGCATGAAGCCTTCCATCTTCATGGCATCACCTAGGTCACAAGGAACACAAAGACTGTATTGTAACAAGACTCTCTTTATGGGAGAAATCATAATACAAATGCCTATTGGAGGGGGGACCGGCTCCACATAAATCCGGTCCTCAATTGTTGTCATGTTCTCTAAACTCTCTCTCTTGCAAAAGTATTGTCTATGCCAAGTTAACTAATTGCTATGATTATGTTGCTATCTTCAATTATGTCTACCCGCTATGCTGACAAAATCATTTCTTGAAAGTACTCTCATTAAATTCCGCTATTCTCAAATTGAATAGGCAAATTCCATTACAACTGTGTGCTGCAGAACCCACGACTGTATATTAATTGAGATAACGTAATGTGTCCTTACAAAGCCTTAGGTTTTAGCTTATATACAAAGCCTTCAAACCTAATGTCCGGCCAAATGACTTGAATTGTCTCTAGGCTTCTACAGAGCTTAATTACAAGAAACTCAGTTGGCTTTACTCATGATACAAGCATCTGCGGCCAAAATACAAGTGCCGATTTAAAATATGAGGTTCCCGTAAACATTACAAAAGTGGCCGTAATGGCTCAAAATAATAATAACGGGATATTCGATGACGTCCATGAACTCGTATCTTCAGGTTGCAGCATCCATCTTCATCTTCATTACTTCATCACCATCTTCATGTGAAATCTTTACAAAATCTTTGAGGAATCTTTAATGAAATCTTTATGGAAACGTTGTTGAAAGGGCGTCCTTTCAACACTCTCCCCCTCCGAATTCTTGTCGTCCCCGACAAGACCCTATGTCTTTGCTGGCCTTGATGAGTTCTTGATGTCTTGGTGTTGGTTGAAGTTGTTGTGGCAGCCTCTTCTGTAGTTGGTTGCTTTGCGTGATGTTAAAGCTGCCTTGAAGTTGTACCTGTAGTGTATCTGAAGCCTGAAACTCTCCCCCTCCGATTGGTTGTTATATCTTGAATTGCATGAGTTGTATCGACTTGTTGGTGCAGCAGGTCGTTGTCATTGTAGCTCGACTTTTCTTTTCGTGTGGTTGTTATCTGGAAGTCGTACCTGTGAGTTGACTTGAAGCTTTGTCAAGCTGTTTTTTGGCCTCTCCCTTTTGACTTGGGGATATCGTGGTTCTTCTTGTTTTTTGTTGTTATAAAAAATAAAAGAGTAAAAGTAAAATGTAGCGTATATACAAAATGAAGGTCTTAGATACTTGGATAAGACTAAAGGGAAAAACCCAGTGGGAAAAAATGTCTTTAGTCATAATTAAATGCGAGGCTATATGTACTTAGGTTCTGATGTTATAGAGTTATGCTGAGTTAAAGTACATATGGCCATATGGCTACTAGTATGGACTTGATATACATGGATAAGTGTTAGTAGCTTGAAGTCAGAGTCATTGTTGTTGAGCAAAGGCTTACAAAACCTGTTTCTGCTTGGTCATCATCATTTGTTTGTGTAAGTGCATGGGTGGAATAAAAAAGAGTGCCTAATGCATATGTCCAATGATGGGACATCTATATGCGTGCACAAAGTTATGCATGTTAAACAAGATGCGGTGCGAGAGAAGAGTATTGATGGGTTCTTCATGGAGTTAGTGTAGCGAGCAAAACATATAGCATGAGTGCTTCAAAAGCTTTCACTACTCACAGGAAGGGTTTTTGCTGTCGAGGTTTCTCCACTCTTCCTCACTGTGTCAAGTGCGTGAGTGTGTATGTTTTTTTTTGTTTTTTTTTTGGACTACTCCGCCTTCGACACCTTATATATTATATGGACTTTGACTCTTATGCTCACCTCTTCCAGCATGAGCGACATGACTTTATGTATGCTCAACTCTCCAGCTTGAGCTTATACCTATTAGCTAGACTCATAGACCACATAAAAATATTAACTTGACGCTTGGGTCTGATACTTCGCTCATTTAGTGGCTTAGCTGCCCGACTCTAGACTCTTATGCCATGTAAGTTTAATGGCGACTTGGACTTACCTGATCGCGGCCTGAAATCCAATTCCATATGCTTTTGATGTTTAGGCCTTTCTCATTAGTTTCTGTTTGAGATGCCATGTTGTCCAATACATTGGCATATATCTGCTCTTCATTCCTTGGTAGCAAATTGTGGTCGCTTGATGAGACAGGTATTGATGTTGAAGCAATGGTTGATGAAGTCTTCTTCTTCCAGATAGTGTTCTTCAAAACTGTGACCTCCGCATTTACCGTTGCTTTCTTTTTGTTGTTAAGAGGCTGTAAAGGAGTTGTGTATCTTTCTTGTTGTTGAGCCTCAATCGCGGATTTTGGAACCCACGTTGTTCTTGGGCCTGGTGTGATGTCCTTTGCCACTTGCCTTGTTTCTTCTTTGACTTGATGGTACCTTTTCTTTAATTTCCAAATATGGCTGTTACTTTTGTAAAAGCCTTGCTCTTGTGGTAATTGACGAGGGATCCATCTATAGGTTGTAGTACTCTTGGGTGTAGCAGGTGGCTGCTCTTCATTTCTTGATGTTTCTTGCTTTTCCTTGGTGATTCCTTGATAAGCTACTACCTTAGGTAACCAGATTTGAAAGTTACCCTCATAGAATCCTTGTGCTTCGAGTAACTTGACTGGAATGAATCTTTGGACTTGCTTGGAGGTGATCTTCACTTGACTTTGTTGGGTAGTCTGGTAGAATTCTGATTTCATTACCCAGACTTGTCGTATAGTTTGTCCAGTGGAAGACCTTCTCTTTTGCTTTTTGTACCTGTCCTTTCTCTTGGTTGAGTTATGTGATTGACGTTGACAACTTTTTTGATTCCTGACTGAGTGGTTGTCATGGGATGTATATCGCCAGGCTGTTATCTTGGGCTTGTTGACCCAAACATCTGAATTTCCTTTCTTGTAGCCTTGTGCAATAATTGACTCGCTTGATGTGATCCATCCTGTTACCTTTGCTTGTTGAGGTTGTTCCTGTGATTGTATCCAAATTGGATCATTAACTTTAATATGTGCCTTGGATACTAGCACTTGGTTGACCTATTTTGACTTCCTTTGGAGACTTTCGTGCGATGGAAACTTCGGTTGATAGACTTTTTGCTTGGGTTTCCATTGTTTTGTTGATGGTTTGGCTTTTGATGTAGAGGCTTTGTCTTGCACTTGCATTGGCTGGGCTAGAGACTGTGGGCTTACTTTAGCTTTGCCTTTTTTAATAGCCAAGAATCTTTGAACTGTTGTAGGCTTGACCTCTGTTGCCACTTGATAGCTTGTCGTGATGACCATTGTTGAAGATTCAGGCTCGTTTTCAAAGACTTGTGCCCATGGCTTGGACAAAATCAAGTGTGTTCCCATTTGTCGAGAATCTACCACTAGGAATTTTTCTTTGACATTCTGTGAGTGTAGTTGGAGAGTAGCTTCTGCAATCCCCATACTTATAACATCCACTTCAGGTGAGAGATTTACCTTTATCTGAATATCATAAATCTTTGGCTTACCTAGAAGTAACCACATGCCATATGACATGACATTAGTCATGGAATTTGTATCAATTTTTGCCATAAAATTCATCTTGACTCCGTCTTGTGCACTTAGCAAAAAGTTGATCTTCTTTGGTACTAGATTGCCTGTGTTCTCTTGAGTGACTTGAGCAATCTTTGGCCTGGACTCCTTGTCGTCTTCTTCTTCATTGTTCACACTTCTGAGTTCATATGTGTGTTCTAGCTCTTGCTTGACCACCATTTCCTCTGATATGTCTTTTGGAGAGACAAAATCAGCATTTGGTTCCTGTAGAGTCATAGGCTCTTCTTCCTCGACATCAGCTGTTGAAATGTCACCAATAGTGTCTGAACTTCCTGTCACTTGCTGCACCTCTTCTTTGATTGATTCCAAGTCTTCATATTGCTCGTTTGTAGGCGCTGGACCTGAAGCATCTTCTTTGGATCTTAGCCCTTCTTCCTGCGACTTTGCTTCGTTGACTTGCGGCTCCTCCTTTGTACTATGCATTCGAGTTGGACAGTTTGTAATCAAGTGTGTTATCACACACTGATCGCAAAGAGCACCTATTTCTATATGACCAGTATTCGGGCTAGGTATTTGGTTTTGTGTTATTCCCATAGCTGATAACCCCGTTTCGAACTCATACTCACATTCGTCATCTGTCTCACCCATAACCCTTAGCATGTAGTAGGGGACTATGTCATACCCATTCTCATCGCAAAATTTTGTTGGTGTGGTCTCATTAACACAGACATCCAAAGTAGCCAATATCTGAGTCCACTATAGCGGTTCTAACGCCTCTTCCGGAAAAGGTTCTCTTATGTAAGCATCATCTTCTAAGACCCTCTCGAAGGAATTCTCATTTCTCCCAAAGTCACTACACTCCGATGCTCCGCACATCCAGATTTCTTTCTTTTTGCCCATCCACGGATGGTC
Organism: Adiantum capillus-veneris; assembly: GCF_014529385.1. NCBI lineage: Eukaryota > Viridiplantae > Streptophyta > Polypodiopsida > Polypodiales > Pteridaceae > Adiantum > Adiantum capillus-veneris. Next base: position 58,327,188 of record NC_140955.1, on the reverse strand, counting down.
TGTTGATCCACTTTGTGTTGCAGAATCAAAATCTTCTACGGGCGTTCTAGTTACATCTTGGTAACTATGATTTCTCATATTTACACGTTTTGTGGTTTCAGCATGTCTCAAGTATAGATAATCATAACCCCAATCTTGTACCATCTTAAGTTGTCTCATGAATGGTCTTCCAAGGATGATTTCATAGTTACTTTTCTTGCCAAAGTCAACTATGGCAAAAGTATGCGCATACTCTATACCGCAAGAAGACACCACTATCGCTTCTAGCAATCCCATGGGTCTTTCCACATGCCCATCCGCTAACTTCAATTTTATTCTGGTTGTTCTAAAGGCTGGCCTACCCCATTTCTCCCATATTCGTTTTGTTGCTATGGCAATTCCTGCTCCGCTGTCAAGTATAGCTTTCGTTTCAATCCCATTGTACTCGATAGGCAAAGTGGCATTACCATCTTCTCCTTCACAGTACTCTCCTACTTTGTTCAGAGGTACTGGTCTTACATTTGATCTAGGCTTCTCGATCTCATCTAGCTCTTTTTCCAGGAACCTTAACGGGCTTTTGATCCCAATTTTTTCCAAGCATTTTCCTATATCCGTCCACATACTTGGCCTAATTTTCAAAAGTTATGCCAACGTAATTGTGCACTTCACTGGTGTGGATAGCAAGTCAGTCAAAATTCTTGTGTCCAATTCTTTTGTCCCTCCTAGCCTCTGTGATGGAACTCTCACAATATCAGACTTTGCCTCAAAATCTCCCATGTATTGTGGCAAAGTTCTTAATGATGCAGGTCTACTGTCTTCAGAGGCTATCGATCCTACGTCACCATGATATGACCTCGCATCAACACTCATTTGTGGTCTATCTAATGTGATTTCAGAAAATGGTGCTGGTCCAGCATCCTCCTCTCTTTTTTGGGCATCTCGGATAGCCTTCCATAACTCCTCTGGCCACTGCTCCTCAACTATAGGAACATAGGGTGGGAAATCCCTCATTGATTCATCTATTGTATTTTGGACTACCCTCGAGTCTTGCGTCCTTGGCAGTGGTTCTTCCCTATGATCCACTTCTTCTCTAGGCAATTCGTCTACTTTAATGCTCTCGTCTTTGTGCACTGGGGTGACTATCCTATCCTTCACTTCTGGTGGAGGTGGTTCTAGCAATGCTTGAGCAGTTTTAATGAGCCGCTTACACATTTCTAGCCTCTGCTTCTCTAGTTCAGGATAAGGATGGGTCATCCATCTTTGTTCTAAGGTCTCTCTATTTGCCAATCTAGCCTCATAAGCCTGTAAAATCGCGTCTAAAGGCTCATTCACTTTGTCCACTAGGACAGATCCTCCTGAACTAGCACTCTTGGGTGCTTTAGCTGGTTTAAGGGTTTCAGCTTTCATTTGTTGTGTCTGTTGCTCTTGAGTTGTTTCCAACTCAGCTGTAACAGCCTTTTCTTCCCCTTTTTCCCTTTCTAGTCTCGCTTTCATTCTAGTCCTTCTTGCTCGTCTAGAGTTTCTACGGCTTTTGGAACTCTTACTAGTCTCTCCATCTATACGCTTATGCTCTTGCACTTTTGCTTGTGCTCTTGTGACAACGTTTACTGGAGAAACTTGCTTACTTTCATCTTCTTGTTGTTTAAGCACCTGTTCTTTTGCAATTGTTTCTTGCTCTGTTGTTGTTGTCGTCTCTCCTTTTGTTGCGGCTCGTTCTTTCTCTGATTTGCTAGTAGAAGGAAAGGTAACATGTGGTTGCATTTTACCTTTCTTTCTTGGATTCTTAGGACAATCCAAAATCATATGTGTGATTGCACACTCATTACAATATACATTTATCATGATATCATGGTGTGGACAATCCTTAATCAAGTGATCACTACTACCACATCTGTCACATGGACGTATTGGTTGTTGTGGCAATACTTGATATTGACCTTGAAGTGGCCTCTAATCTACCACATTTCTTTCTATTTGAAGCTCATGACTCACATATGCATTTCTAGCAGCTATGGGTCTTTCACTTAAGAACACTTATTCCGCTACAGGATGATATCTAGGCAGTTGAAACATAACATGCTCAAAACCTGGTGGAGTCTTAGGTCTATAGTCAGGACAATGTTGCGTCGGATGGTCCCCTCCACATGTTGTGCACCTTCGTCGTTGAGGAACTCTATAGGCTGGTACTCTGTCAGAGTGGTTGATGCGTTGCATCACATTCTCTATGATTTTCTCCTCAACATTTACTTGGTTTTGTCCTAGATTCCCTCTTTGATCCTCAAGATCAGCGGTTTTCTTTTTCTCACTTGCATCATTCATCTTCTTCTGACCATCTTCATAGAATTTGCAATTGTCAACTAGGTCAACTGCCGCTTTGGTCACCTCTTCAAGGTTTGGTATCTTTTCATGTATAGGTCCTTTTGGAGATTCTCATTCCTAAGTCCTCTAATGAAGCATAGGATCTGACGTTCTGGCGTGGGTAACTCTTGGGTAGGACATCTAGAAACATATTGCTTGAAACGCACTATTGCATGTCGCAATGTTTCTGTTTCGTCTTGTTTAAATTCCTGAATCTTAGGAAGAGTGTTATGTTTTATGCCCCTCTTGGAGAATTCTTGAACAAATTCATCCAACATTTTCTCAATGGTTGTGAACTCTCTCCGGTTCAATAGTTCAAACCATGCTTGTGCATTGTCCTCCAATGTAAGTCCAAAACCCTCATATTGTGTGTGGAAGTCCTCTACTCATTCTGCTTGTAGGACTTGCTTGAAAGCCGAGACATGGGCGTATGGGTCTCCTATGCCATTGTACTTTCTATTTACCCATTTTCTTAGCTGAGATGGTCTTATATTTTGGGGTGCAAAGTATGGAACCATACTCCTCTCTAGTATCGTTTCATCTCTCGTTATCGCTCTAGGGGGAAATCCAGGTGGTGGTCCCCTCTTTGGAATTCTCTTAGAGGTTCCTGTGTTTTGTGGATGTATCGGAGGTCCTTCATTGACCAAATATCCACTCATCTCTAATTTGGTTCGCGGATTTGTGCTTTCTACAGCTCTATATTCTCGTCCATACTTGTCAACAAATAAAGATGTCCATTGTCGGTCGACCTCGTATGTATAGAAATATAAGAGCTTGTACTCTGGCATCTCATCTGGGTAAGGCTCTAAGCAACTGTAAAGGTTGAATTGATCTCCATTAATATACCTATATAGTCCTTCACTTTCATGGTTATACGTCCAAACTCTCTCCACAAAATTGGTCTTTATGTACTGTAGGTTTGGAAGATCTATTCTGGGCGGGTGCTCATCTATCCCTGCAATCCATGTGCTTGTATAAGCTGAGTCTGAGTCTGATGTAGACATGACTTCTAGGCTTAACAGCTCTACCTTGCTGTAGTAATACCTCTCTCAGTGTGTTCAAGTGTTTTGGTCAGGGAAAATCCAAAACAGTGAGCGTTTTCTCACAATTCTCTCAAATTGTCAGTTTTAGACACCCCTGACTTCCAGATGCATTTTGAGGCCTTAAACAACGTTTTTTTCAAAACTGACCAAAATGTGAAAAACTGACCAAAATGTATGCCGTTGGCAACCATTTTGGTCAATTTACTCTAAGATCTGTAGTGCTGCTCTCAAGCTACATTTTGATAAAAAAAGTTTTGGAATTGGAGTCCGTATGTGAAAGTTATGACCAAAAAAGTGAGATGTAATTTGGAAAGTTTCTCTATCTGATGTTTTTGCAAGTGGTCAGTTTGAGCCCAAAATTGGTGTGTGCACTCCTTAGGCAATGATAAACCCAGTGGTATACTTGGTTTCAAAAAAATTTCTCAAAATTTTTTCATCACTTGTCTATCGCGATAGACTCACCAAGTACCCCTTGCAGATGTCCAAATGCACTCAAACTTTGTGTACAGGGTATAATGGGCCTTCTGAACCCAAATATGAAGTCAGATTTGAATTTTGATTTTTCTACAGTGAATTTCTGAGTCTATCGCGATAGACTCACCAGAGTGTTACTGGGATACAGTTTTTCAACTGTTTTCACAGATTTGAGTTCCCCCTTCTCTTGAGATACTACTCACCAAGTTTCAACCAATTTGGAATACTTTTCCTTTGTAACTTGCATCAAACAACAGTTTCTTTTCTGATCTTGTGAAGTAATCCTCTTAGATGCACTTACAATACTCCAAATTTACTCAAATTTTAACCATAGGCTCACAACAACATGTAGAACAAGGCCCTAAGGTCAGTTTTCAAAAAATTCAATTTTTGTGAAAAAGCCCTAGTCTATCGCGATAGACTCAGCAAGTTCTTCAGTTTTGAAAATTTTCCAGATTTCTCTTCACCATTGTGTTTCCTAGGCTCTGTACACCTTGCTCACCAATTTCCACTTGTTTTGGAGTTTTTCTTAGGTCTCTCTAGAATTCTGAGTCTATCTGATCACTAGAAAATAGACTTAGGATGACTTCCCAATGTCCAAAATCCACCAAATTTTGTGTGCAACCTCCTGAGAGGCTAAACAAGCTATGCTCCAGAGGGTTTTGAAAATTTCAATTTCTTTGGCCCTGCTTTGAGTCTATCGCGATAGACTCAGCAAGTACCCCTTTTATAGGTCAAACTTGAACTTTGACTATACCACTGTGTTCCAACACCTCTCCTTAGTCCTCCTACCAATTTTCAAGTGGTTTGGACTTTTACTTTGTCACTTAGACCAGATCTGGTGTTTTCTACAAGCTGAATCCTCTCAAATGGTCTTAGACCCACTTTCTGATGTCCAAATGACTTCAAAATTTTTATGTGTCCTTGATAGCACCTTTCCAAGCTATGCCACAGAGATTTTTGAAAAATTCAGTTTCTATCACTGGGTTCTTAGTCTATCGCGATAGACTCACCAAGTATGCTAAAATGACACTTTTTTCAAATTTTCTCTTCACAGATGTGTTCCCTACCCTCTGTAGATCATGTATACCAAGTTTCACAAGGCTTGGAAATTTGGTCAAGTCCCTTTATCCAATTTGTCTCTGAAGTCTGAATCAAACACCAGACAAGTGCTTTGGTGGTCTTCTTGATGTCCAATTTCAAATTTGAAATGATGGTTAAGGTCTAGGTGAGGAGTGGCTTCAAGCTATCTAGTCACAATTTCCAAAAATTGTCCCACTCAAAATGTCATGAGTCTATCGCGATAGACTAGGTAGATTGTGCAGGAAAAGTCAACTCAAATTAAAATTGTGACTTCACTTTTAGATTCCCCTTACTCTCATGTGTCTATCCCTCAAATTTCATGCAATTTGGACACTTGGTTTGTGTTTTGGGCCATTTTTAGTGTTTATGTCAGAACCTGAATCTCTATCTGGGCTTTAGATTCACTTCTAGTGATCCAAACACCTTGAAATTTGGTGTGTATGCTATGTAGGCTCTGGTTAAGCTATCCCTAGGAGGGATTTGCAAAATAAGGTCCACAGCTAAATATCCCCAACCTATCGCGATAGGCTCATAAAGTTTCCCAGTTTTGGTCTTTTTACAAAGTTCTCTTCACAACTAGTTTCCTTATCCTCTGTATAGTGAATACACAAAGTTGTGCAATGTTTGGACTATTGGTCAAGGTCTTTTTACCACTGTGTCTCTGAACTTAGACTCTAAACACCAGACTTGAGGTTTAGTGGTCAAGCAGGTGTCCAAGTACACTCAACTTTTGGGAGCAGCCTTGTATTGATGTGTTTTACCTGTGGTATGAGGGGTTTTGCCTAATTGTGAGTCTATCTCCAATTCACCAGTCTATCACGATAGACTAGGCAGAGAGCCACTAGAAAGTATTGTTTTCTCTGTTTTTGGACAGTTTGGTTCCCAATGCCCTTAGAAGCCTATCCCCAAAGTTTCATTCAATTTGGACTTCTTTTCCTTTGGATTCAAGCATTTCACCCAAATACTCCTTACACTCATAAAAAGCAAATTCCCACTTAGATGCACAAGCACTGATGCAAATGCTTTGAAATTTCACATACAAGCTCTAGAGCATATGCAAAACAAGGTCTTGAGGTCAAACTTTTTGTTTTTTGAAAATTGCAGATTTGGTTTCAGATTTTGGTTTTTTTTGGGTTTTTTAGAGTTTTTTTTTTTGATTGGAGCAAATCTGTGTTTTCCCCCTACCTTAAGGTCTCCAATGCAAAAATAAGCACTCAAATCGGCTTTCAAACGACCATTTTAGAGCACTTTTACCATAATCAGCACAATTCCGCCTTTTATGTTTTCAAGCACATTTTCATGTCAAAATTGCTCTAGATCAACATCACATGTCCTACACTACCTAAAGTCCTACTTTGGATGGTTGAATGGTTGTTTTTGCTTTCTGGCAAGCAAATAGCCTCCTGCTTACCTTTTGCGTTTTTTTGTGCGTTTTTTTCTCTTTCAAGTTCTTCACAACCAAACACACAAACCATAAAACCTAATCTAAACACACAACAAAATAATATAACCATACCTCAACCTCATGGTGGACCACCTCGGCGAGACGCAGGCTCCCTGGCTATCCCTCAGTCAAGAGATCCGCTCTCCGACTTCCCACTAAGAAGGCAAATGGTGACAACACTCTAGAGAACTCTAGAGAAATGCTATACTGTCAAACACGAGTGATGCGGTCTACGCTAGTTTAGGCGCTTCGTCCCCGGCAACGGTGCCAATGTTAGCGGGTACGCCGCGACGGACGATGGAGCACAGCGAGAACACATACGAACAAACTGTCAATCCGAGGACGTAGCTGACCCAACTAGGGCATGGAGGCAATCTCTGGGTTGTCAACCCTGAGCTAGACACGAACAACACTCTACAGTCACTAATCCTACCACAACACTACCATAAAGCAAAGAAACAGACAGCGCATCCTACGAAACACTACAAGCTCGAAACAGTCTCAAATCATATAGGAATGACTCGAAATTGGAGGGTAAGACTCACAAGGACATATCCTATGTGGCCAAACACCTAAACCCTGAAAACCATAACTGTAAGACCTCTAATCGTTGTCGCGATAGACTCAAAACAGCAATTTCCAAAGTGTCCGAAACTGATCTACAAAGACATCAACACGAAGAGCTTCTCACCCTGATTCTAACGACTACTCGATCATTCAGAACGGATGTCGTTTAAGGTACCTACAACCAAATATAGCTCGTAGTAGGCGGGCTCGCGATGTGGTCCTCGGCTTGCATTGCTTGCGTCGACGCGGAGAGCTCCTCGATGCTAACAGGCTCCTACTCTCATATCTGCAATGTGATTAGTATGCGCGATGGTCACTACTGTGTGCTACAGAACCCACGACGGTATATTAATTGAGATAACGTAATGTGTCCTTACAAAGCCTTAGGTTTTAGCTTATATACAAAGCCTTCAAACCTAATGTCCGGCCAAATGACCTGAATTGTTCCTAGGCTTCTACAGAGCTTAATTACAAGAAACTGAGTTGGCTTTACTCATGATACAAGCATCTGCGGCCAAAATACAAGTGCCGATTTAAAATATGAGGTTCCTGTAAACATTACAAAAGTGGCCGTAATGGCTCAAAATAATAATAACGGGATATTCGATGACGTCCATGAACTCGTATCTTCAGGTTGCAGCATCCATCTTCATCTTCATTACTTCATCACCATCTTCATGTGAAATCTTTACAGAATCTTTGAGGAATCTTTAATGGAATCTTTATGGAAACATTGTTGAAAGGGCGTCCTTTCAACAGACATCAGCAGGATCACCAGCATCATGAAGACTCAATTTTAAACTTGTTTCCATGGGAGTGGCAATAGGTTTGCAATCCTCAAGTCCAAACTTACATAGCAATGTCTCTATGTAACTTTTTTGACACAAGGCAATACCACCATCACACTGCTTAAATTGTATACCCAAGTAATGATGCAACATCCCCAAAACTTTCATCTTGAATGTAGCATTCAAATCAACCTTAAATTCAGCAATATGTCTTTCATTTGGTCCAGTGATCAGCAAATCATCTACATAAAGAACCACAATGAGAAGTACATCACCCTCACGCTTTACATACAATGTGCTTTCTGTTGGACTGTTACAAAAGCCTTGTTTGACCAAATGAGTGTCAGCTTTCTCATACCAAGCACGAGGAGATTTCTTCAACCCATACAAAGCCTTGTTGCATTTGCACACTTTGTCCTCTTGTCCTTTCTTTACAAAACCGCAAGGCTATGCTACATAAACTTCCTCAAATATGTCACCATTCAAGAAAGCAGTAACCATGCCTGATTAATGTACATCCCAACCAAAATGAGCTGCCAATGCACATAGAAAACGCACAGTAGCCATACGACAAGTGGGATCAAAAGTCTCTTCATAATCTACGCCTTTTTGTTGTGCATAACCCTTTGCAACAAGTTGAGCCTTATGGTGATCGATCTCACCATCCGGCTTGCTTTTCAACTTGTAAACCCATTTTGTACCAATGGCCTTTTTGCCAAGAGGCAAATCACATAAAGTCCATGTGTCATTTTCTATATGTGCATCATATTCTGATTGCATGGCAGCCATCCGATTTTCTGAATTTTGTGCTTCATCAAAAGACAGAGGCTCCTCAACATCATGTAAGCTAGACACAGCCAAAGCATAACAATCTGATGCATAAGATGCATGGCAAGAGCCTGAACGAGTACGACTAGACAAAGGTGCATCCAATTTACTGTCTCGCAATGTATGCACTAGCCATTTTGGCATACCTCTAGCCTGCTCATTTTCAGCCCTTTCCTCATCAAGTACATCATGTACATCTGCATCAATAATCTGTAACATTTTCAGAAACCCCCATAGGTTGTACATTTGCCTCATTGGAATTTACATTCGTATTTCCACCAGTAAAAAGAGGCAACAAAGTGTCATAAATGTTCTGTGAGCTTACTTTACTGTCTCTAGTACATGACAGCAAGGGCTGAGTAGAATCTTCCACAAACACTACATCCCGTGAAACCAGAATACGCTTTGTTTGTGGATGACAACCTGTAACCTTTGATTTCAGCACTATAACCAACAAAAATACATTTGACAGCCTTATCATCCAATTTTCTGTGTTGTGTTTATGGCACCAAAGCATATGCCAAACAACCAAAAACACGCATGTGCTCAATAGAAGGCTTTCTATCATGCGATGCTTCATATGGAGTGATAGACTACAAAGCTTTCGTAGGACACCTGTTTAGTACATAAGTGGCACACATGATGGCCTCAAGCCAAAATGAATGCAGCAAAGCTTGACTTTTGACCATACATCGTGCCATTTCCGTAAGTGACCTCTTTTTCCTCTCAGCAACACCATTTTGCTGAGGTGTATAAGGCATTGTACATTGGTGTTTTATCCCACGACTAGCCAGAAATGCATTGAATTCATGAGACGTATACCCCCCCCCCCAATCGGACGGAGGGTGCCCATAGTACATTTCGATTCATTTTTAGCCATAGCCAGAAATTTTTTGAAGCACATAAAAACTTCGGACTTCGCTTTAAGCGGAAATGCCCATGCATGCCTGGAGTAATCATCAATCAAGTCACGAAGTAAAGATAATTGCCCAAATATGGAGTTTGCATGGGTCCACAAACGTCACTATGCACAAGCTACAACCTGCCTGTGGCTGGAACTGAACCATCCTTTGGAAACTTCGAACGTTGCATCTTACCCAAAATATAGCCTTCACAGACCTGTTTGATAGGTGCTTCAAGAGGCGGCAAAGAAGCAACCATATCAGATTTCTGCAAACGCAGCAAACTGGCAAAATTCAGATGATCAAAACGTGCATGCCAAAGTTTTGCATCTGAAATAACCCTTGAATCTACAATTGCATTTGCAACACTTGTCATACAAAGTGAGCTTATACATCCCATGACACAAAAACCCAGATGCAACAATTTCATCACCAAAATTGGGATCATGAATTGTACATCTGTCATCCACAAATTTGACTACAAGTCCAAGTCTAGCAAGTGCAGATACAGACAAAAGGTTCTTATTGATCCAAGGTACATAAAGTGCATCAACAAGTGTGAAGGAACTGCCATTTGTAGCACAATAAGCACAATCTTTCCAACTCCCTGAACCGGATAAGAGGCATTGTTGGCACAAGTGACTGAATTCCCATGAGGGACAGACTCGAGAGAGGAGGGACAGACTCGAGAGAGGTGAACAATTCACGATGTGAGATAATGTGCTTTGTAGCACCACTGTCGAAATACCACACATGTGAATCTGCAACAACTGACAAGCATGCATCATGGACAATAGGATTGTAAGTGCACTCTGCACTAAACGCCCATTCTACATCAACATCATCATTACAGTCTCCTTTCACAGAAGACTCAACACTAGCTGCATTTGTAGTGGAAGCAGCATTTGCAGTGGAACCACCCTCTTTCTTCTTAGCCTCTTTTGCCTTCAACTTAGGACACTGCTTGATCAAGTGATCATTAGCTTTACAATAATGGCAACACGTCTTCTTTTTGCCCTTATCACCAGAATTTCCAGACGAATTGCTTCCAGCAGAAGCATTAGGAACAAAAGTTTTGCCACTCGCAGCAGAACCATAGGAAGTGGTTGCATTGCTATTACCACCCTTTCTTTGAGAAGCAATAAAAGCCTGTTCAACTGCACGCTGTCTAGTCCTGTTTTTTATGGAAAGTGACTCTTGCAACAACAATGTGCATAATGCATCAAACTTGACAACTTTTGGATTTCCTTGGGTCATAAGTCTCCAAGTACTAGCAAAAGTCTGGTAAGAATCTGGTAAGGCATCAAGAACGGTCTGCACAAGGGAATTGTTTGAAATGACTTCACCTGTAGAAATAATTTACTCATTGATATCCTTGACACCAACAAGAAAAGTGTCCATATCATCTTCCTCGTGCATAATCTTCGACTCCAGTTCTTTACGCAGCAAAGCAATTTTAGCCTCATTGTGGCTTGCATAAAGACCTGCTAGAATATCCCAAGCATGTTTTGCAGATTTTGTTGAACGAATGTGAAGAACAATGGTGCGCTTCACAGACAACACAATCAATGCATGAGCTTGCGCATCCTTTATATCCCAACGATCTTGTTCAGCCGTAGACAAAACAGCTTTAATAGCAGGAATCCTTGCAGCAAGACCTCAACATCCTCAACATCACCTACATCCTTAGAACCATGATGTACATCAATGGTCTGCACAATATTCCAGACGCTCTTTGACACAAGAATGTGTTGCATCATATAAGCCCACATAGGGTAATTGTCCCCATCCAACCTGTCCTCAGCAGGAAACATCTTGAACACATCTGTGTTGTTGTCAGCCATGGTAAATGTGGCACCTGATGTGAAAACTGCCCGAAAAGAGGAGAAACGAAGCGGGAACAACACGTGCTATATAGCACAAACCGAAGAAGACTGTAAGGCACATGTTATGCAGAAAATGGCACTGACAGAAATTCTGCACTAAATGACGAAATAGCATGTGCAGTAATGCATGTAGTGGAAACAGAGGCCGAAATGAGCCCAAATCAGAAATCTGAGTAGACACAGAACTATGAGCTTACCCGAAATATTTGTCGACCTGCGAACGCTCACGAAACCTCACTGAAAGCGGAGAAAGTGAGAAGGTGTTTTCAAGCTGGAGCTGTTGGCAACTAAGCTCGGGAGGATGCAACTTGCTCTGATATCAATTGTTGGAATTAGGGTTGCAGAGAAACACACACATCTTGGAGAAGATGAAGGAAGCTCAAGGCACACATTAGAGAGTGTGTTACTTAGTGTGCAATGGAAAGATAGATAGCCCTAGAGTGATGGGCGTATATACAATGCACGAGGGAAAAAACCTCCTAAAGAGGGGGAAAAAGCCCCGACAGTCCTAGTGTGTTCACACACATCACTACCACATGTATATGGTAACACTTTGGTCTATCTATATGTCAAATGTGGTGCTCCCATGAAAGCAAAAAAAGTTCATGATGGGCTAAATGTGGTGCACTTCAGAGAGCACAAAAAGTGCCCGAGGAGCTTCCTTTCCAGAGTGTGGATGGAGAAGCTTTGGTTTGTTTTCAACACATGGAAAGTGAGGGCCTCTCTCCAGATGCAATCACCTATGCATGCATGTTGATGGCATGTGGCTCTAGGCAAGTTGTTGATATGGGCACAAAAATTCACAATTATATTGTTAGTCAAAGGTTGTTGAAAAAAGATGTTGTGCTTGGCACTATCTTGGTCGATATGTATGCCAAATGTGGTGCGCTTGAGAAAGCACAAAAAGTGCTTGAGGAGCTCCATGTCCAAACTGTCATCTCTTGGAATGCACTGAAATTCAATCACCTATACTTTCGTCTTGAAGGCTATGCTTAAATCTTGAAGGCATCCGGCTCCACACGAGTGCTTGAGGAGTTTCATGTTTGGAGTGTGGACTCTTGGAATGCACCAAGATTTGCTCCATAGGGGTAGGGCCAGAAAGCTCTAGTTTGTTTTCAAGCTGGAGCTGTTGGCAACTAAGCTCGGGAGGATGCAACTTGCTCTGATATCAATTGTTGGAATTAGGGTTGCAGAGAAACACACACATCTTGGAGAAGATGAAGGAAGCTCAAGGCACACATTAGAGAGTGTGTTACTTAGTGTGCAATGGAAAGATAGATAGCCCTAGAGTGATGGGCGTATATACAATGCACGAGGGAAAAAACCTCCTAAAGAGGGGGAAAAAGCCCCGACAGTCCTAGTGTGTTCACACACATCACTACCACATGTATATGGTAACACTTTGGTCTATCTGTATGTCAAATGTGGTGCTCCCATGAAAGCAAAAAAAGTTCATGATGGGCTAAATGTGGTGCACTTCAGAGAGCACAAAAAGTGCCCGAGGAGCTTCCTATCCAGAGTGTGGATGGAGAAAGCTTTGGTTTGTTTTCAACACATGGAAAGTGAGGGCCTCTCTCCAGATGCAATCACCTATGCATGCATGTTGATGGCATGTGGCTCTAGGCAAGTTGTTGATATGGGCACAAAAATTCACAATTATATTGTTAGTCAAAGGTTGTTGAAAAAAGATGTTGTGCTTGGCACTATCTTGGTCGATATGTATGCCAAATGTGGTGCGCTTGAGAAAGCACAAAAAGTGCTTGAGGAGCTCCATGTCCAAACTGTCATCTCTTGGAATGCACTGAAATTCAATCACCTATACTTTCGTCTTGAAGGCTATGCTTAAATCTTGAAGGCATCTGGCTCCACACGAGTGCTTGAGGAGTTTCATGTTTGGAGTGTGGACTCTTGGAATGCACCAAGATTTGCTCCATAGGGGTAGGGCCAGAAAGCTCTAGTTTGTTTTCATAGCAGATGCAAAGCGAGGGTCTCACTCCAGATGCAATCACCTACACATGTGGCTCTACACAAGATGTTGATATCGGGACAAAAATCCACAATTATGTTGTTATTCAAATGCCGTTGAAAAAAGATGTCGTGCTTGGCATTGCCTTGGTTGATATGTATGTCAAATGTGGTGTGCTTAAGAAAGCACAAAAATTGCTCGAAGGAGCTTTTTGTCTAGAATGTCGCCTCTTGAAAGGCACTGATTCTAGGATATGCACGATGGGAGTAGGGCCAAAAAGTCTATGCTGCATTTTAGCGAATGTTTGAGTGCAACCATGATGAGAGTTGGTAGAAAATTAGATTGTGGTTTTGAAAGCAAAGTTGTGAGCCATTGGAGTGGATTTAGGAAATGTATGACAAGAAGAGGGTGCTTTGTGCTTACTCGATGAGGTCTTTCTCAATGGAGATACATTATAGCAAAAAAGTGCAGATGCTTGTGTGTGCGCAAATGTGCAGACTGAGGATGGTGGTCCTATGTGGAGCCTCGCAGGGTCGAGGATGCTTAATTTTCAAGCCAGGGAGTGCTTGGGTTGGTGGATGCTTTACAGGCTCAATAGGGTTGCGATATTGGGCTTGAGGCGCCCTTCTACTTATGCGGGTACAAGAATTGTAGACCTAGAGGTGTCACTTGGTCTTTGAGTTTGGATTTGTGACTTGATGAGTCTTTTCTCAACATGGTGCTTGCTTGTACAAATGCAGCTAAAGAAGCACTCTAGTTAGTGTTAGTAGGATCATTTTTAATGTATTCGTGTAATTTATCAATAGCAATATGTGCCTACAATTTTTTTAAAAGAAAGCTGGAGGCAATCTATAGAGATATTCATGGAAAAAGAAAGGCAAACCAAAGTCTTGCTATTGCATTTGCTCGTAGATGCTGCCCTTGTGTTGAGCTTGGTCGTAGAAGCCCTTGTTTTGGGTTTGTCGTGCACAGATAGAGCAGGGAAAAGAAGCTTGCAACAGGAGAAGCTCATGCAAAAGAAGTTTTTTTTTTCAAAAGTGAAGTTCATCTCTCGATCACCATTAGTCATGTCCAAGTTGATTAGCGCAATGATCTTCACTTTGTTCGTTGCTATGCGAGTTCAAATCCAGTTTTGATTGTGGTTTTAGTCGCATGCTTGTATAGCAAGGCAATGACATATTGGGTAGTAGCTGGGCGATATTTTAAAAAAATGGGAATCAAGCGAGATGCGTTGAGAGGGGAAAGTTGAAGCAGAATGGCCTGTGTGGGGTGACGTAGCAGACGGAGCAGGTAGGTGCGGGCAAGGCGACAGGCAAACTAAGTAGATGTGCATAGAGGTAGGGTTGACGAGTAAGGAATCTCATAAATGAATTGTATAAAGTTACGAAGCTGCCAGTAGATGTCAGTAGGTACTTCACTTTGATTTGGAAAAAAGAAAGTACTAATGAGAATCTAGTGAAATGCCTTTGCCTTAAGAAGGGAAGCAAAAAGACGAAGGACATGTGGACAATCCTCACAGCAAGCAGGCAGATAGCATTGTTTGCAACATATTGTCTTAGTAGGCGCAAGTGGCGCATGATGGAAGGAGCCGTATGTGTTGCACAATGACATACACGTGCTTGGACAAAGGGGCAACGCTAGGGGAGACCAGGAAACCATTTTTTTAAAACTCAAAGCACGCAATTCCAACACCGAAGTGCTTGTGGTGGGATGGCTAATGGCAACATAGTAAATCTCTCCCCAACCCAAGTTCGATTGTTACAACTACAAGGAATTTTTGGTCTGCGAGCATGTGATGAGAAGGCTAGGCAAAGGAATCTGATAAGATTCCCCCTATTAAAAAGTGAAATGTGCTAGTATACAGACATGATTTTAAAAAAATTGTAAAAAATTGGAATCTTGGAGCAATTTTACGTTACTTTAAACACCATGAGCTTTTGCTATGGAGACAAAGTGTAGTTAGACTCAATATTCTAAGAGGTAGAGGGCTGACGATGCTTTACAACTTGTTATCTCATGATTGATGCTATATTTTGACATACCTCCTCTATATTGTTTAAGCTATGTATCCTTAACTTCTTTTTTCTTGTTGTTATAGGAGGATGTAGTTGGTGGGAAATTACCCTTAAAGATAGCGTACATGGAAGACGTTTCCACGAGTTACCTAGCGGATTTACCAATACTTACTAACTTCTATATGAGTGTACAATTAGTTAAAACCCAGTACGGGCACCTATAAATAGGACCCATTACTTTCATTCTAGCTTTCGAAGTCTCTCGATCTAGGTCTATCAGTAGATTGAAATCATATCATTTGTAACTAGTCACTATACGCGTTATAGAGATTTTGAGCACCAAGTGTTGTATCATTTATGATTTTAGACTTGTACTTTTGAACCAATTCACAAATATGATATTCTAATTCGAGTTATCTCAACTCATGTCATTTGAAGTCTTATATTTCAGTTCAATTATTCGTCTTACTTTTTCATCTAGTCTTTTGAAATTTTACATTTGGCATATGACTAAAGAATCCTAAATCTAGAATAGTTGTCAAGTGACCAACTCATTTGATTTTGGTGATCATGGTGGTGAGCTAAATCTTTTGATAGGAACCAATCTCCTACTTAGAATTCAGAGTCAATCAGCTATTCACAATGTCGTAGCTGCTGCCATGTTGTCCAACGCGAGGAAGGAGAGCTACTACGGTGTTTGTTGAAGGTCAAGACCATATGAGCACAATAGCTAAGGAATCTGAGGAAATTGATGTCAATCCAGGGAGAAGAGGGGGTGAGGAGCATCAAGCCTCTCAACACTCAACACGTTCAAAAAGACAACATTCCAAGAGAGTTGAGAGATCATTCACATGGATCTTGGCATTTAGATGGGAAAGGCAAAGCAAAAGTTCATAATGATGTCAATGATGCCATTAGGCATAGTAAATGAACAGGATCACGCGCAAAAGCTAGTGGCGGGAATGAGCCTAATATACTTGCAAAGATCACTAATGATAAATACAATGAGAGATGGGAAGAAAATACAAACCATCATCGCAAGCACAGACCTTGAGAGAGGAAACCAAATCACAAGGATAGATCCAAGCACCAAGAAAAGGAATCGGATCATCATAAGTCCAAATACGTTAAACGATCCAATGATTTGAAAATTGCATTTTCCACTTTCAAAGGAAGCAAAAAAGATAATCTAGATGTCCATATACAAGCCTTTGAGAAATATGCTGATTTGAAGGACATCAAGAAAGATGATTGGGTAGAGTGTTTCCCACAAACTCTGAAGGACATAGCAAGGAAATGGTACTACCATAACCGAACATGTAAGCTCAGAATTTATAGTAAGATAAAGAAGGCTTTCTCTTTGGTGTATAGTGAGAACTGCAAGGATAAGGACAACCTTTGAAAATTGGATAAAATCAAACAAGGTAGGCTATCTGCTAGGAATTATGTGGAGAAAGTCAAGGAATTGACCATGTGGTTGAATGAGCCACCATAAAAAAATGCATGCATGCATGGTTTTTGAGTGGATTCATAAGCAAGAAATGAAGAGAACAAGAGGTACCAACACCAACTCAAAAGTTTAAGAATCTAATGCAAAGAGCTCTTAAGTTAGAGCACCAGGCTAAGAAAAAGAAGGCCACAAAGGGAAAGAGAGTTCTAGTTCCAATGGATTACCTATTGAAGGGAGCCTAGGCTAAAAAGATTGAGGCACTATCCAAGCAGATATATGAGATATCCAAGACTAGACCTTCATTAGGAAAAGTAGAGACCGAATGCACAAAATGCAAGTCAAAGGAGCATAGGTGTGATGAATGTTGCTAATGCACTATTACAAAGCTTTTGGGAACCTATGGAACAATTGCAAAATCAGAATGCATCATTTCCTGTTCATTTCGAGGAAGGAAAAGATGTTTCCATTACAGCTCTAACAAATCCAAAACCAATCAAGCAAAAGAGGATACTTGAGAACATGGACAAAATGAAGGGGTAGAGCTGACTTTACCAAATGTAATTTTAGTTGCTATATCTGTGGAAAATACGTACACTTTGTAGCACAATATCCAAATGATTTGAAACCTTAAGTGGCCAAGGAAAGGTGACAGAGCCAATTCCAGTGAAAATGATCACTAGGAGTACTAGAATTGTCATTGTAGATGAGCCATCAGTCAAACAAGGCAAAGCAAAGAGACTCAAAAGTGGTGTCCAGAAGGCCAAAGGATAGGCCAAAGAAGTAGATGACTGGCACGAGCAGAGGGCACTAGAAGCCCAAATCACTCAAGATATGGAGCAAAGGATGCTAGAAAGGCTAGAATTATCAGACACCAGGACCATTCAAAGGCTTTTGCTAAAAGTTTCAGAAGCTCTAGCCCAACTCGTGAATCTAGTAAGAACTTGCATAGTTATTCTTATATGTGCCATGAATGCTCCATGCTCATGCTCTCTTGGTTTTAGGGCCGCTGACTACCACATGGCAGTCATGCATTGGCCTTGTTGGGGTGTAGGTCAGGTGGCCGTGAGAACCACCCTTACTCACTTTCTTTACCTAATGAATATAGGGAGAGAAAGTGAGAGAGTTGACCACTCTCTCACTTTCCACTCCACTAACCCAACTCCCTCTGTGTAGCTTCTCCTTCATCCCCTTCCCTCTCTTGCACTCACTGCACGTGATCCCCGATCCCCACAATTGGTATCAGAGCTTTGGTGATATCCCCTTGCTTCCTCACATGTGCAATGGTCTCAAGCTTGGATAGGGCTCAAGCCTAAGATACCAAGAAGCATAAAATCAGAAGCCTTACAAAGCAGATCCGATCAGCATTTTCAATTGCAAGCCAGGAGCAGTCGGTTGTAGGTTGCAACTGCAAGGCTAGAAGCAAGGAATTGAGGTTGCAGGAGCTTTGAATGGACCGTAAATTGTTGCAGATAAAGAGAGAAGGGGGACGAGCCGGCAGAGCTTGAGAGAGCGTCATTGAGCATCAAATCGACGGCAGCAGCAAGCAGAGCATCGAGAAGGGAGATAGAAGAGAAATCGGCATCGAATTGAGCAGTGGCGCGTCTCGACAGCTGGGGAAAGCATAAGGCTTGGTGAGCTCAGTAATTTGAGCGGCTTCTCTCTTGTTGGATGTTGCTGTCAACGGCTCATGGCAATCCTAAGACTTCAAGCAACGAGCATTGGCAAGCAAGGTTGAGTCCCGGGTATACACCTCATGCAGTGCATTGAAGCCTAGCAAGAAACGAGCAGAGCCGTTTGGCAGCACTGGGAGAAGAAGCCGTGAGCCACAAATCCGAGCAAGAGGCAGGGCCAAGCAAGGTTGTCACACACACACACACACACACACAATGCCGCAAGGCAGCGAGCTCGTCAAGCTGGGAGAGATATTGAACAGAAGTGACAACACTCACACACACAAACATGCTTGTAGCAGGCACAAACACACACGCTGCAAAGAAACCTGCCAATCTCATTAATTCTCTACAGACTTCGACAAAAAAAGTAGAACATTTTTTATAAAAAAAAAAAACTTTGCCTTTACACATATTTTGTGTGCAAGCGCCCACTCCCACGGAGGCCTTGACAGCCCAACATTGACAAACCCTTGAATCGCGACTCTTGAGTTGTGAGAGATTGACAGCAAGTGACTGAGAGATAGTGGCTCAGAGAGAGAGAGAGAGAGAGAGAGAGAGAGAGAGAGAGAGAGAGAGAGACCGATCGTTCTTTGGTGTCAGCTCACGTGCACACACACAGACATGTGCAGGTGTAGGTGAGTAAGCCTATCGTTATCTGACATCGGCCCGAGTTTTGTCTTTGAGCATCGTCTACGGCTATTCGGCTAGTCACTCCCGTTCGACGGTGGGACGACATCGACATCAGTGATTTCCTGCTATGCATTGGCACATTGATTTTCGACACCATTTTTAGCGCACCGGCTCAACATTCTTACACATTGCGGCAGATTTCTCGATCTCCGACCCGACACCGGTTTCACACGCGGATGACATTTTCTCATGATCGACAACTATAATTGCTATAGCACGGGTGAGGTGCCTCTACCATA
This sequence comes from Adiantum capillus-veneris, assembly GCF_014529385.1. NCBI lineage: Eukaryota > Viridiplantae > Streptophyta > Polypodiopsida > Polypodiales > Pteridaceae > Adiantum > Adiantum capillus-veneris. The sequence continues at coordinate 58,307,803 of NC_140955.1, read as the reverse complement.
GAGGAGTGACACTCGGCATCGACACTTAGCGCACCGATTGCGTTGAACGGCACGGTTTTTGGCTACTACACCTTTGTCGGCTATTCGACTAGCGCATTGCTACCTGGCGGAAAAAATCGGCACATAGCGACACCGACATGCATGTTATAGGTTATAGGGGGTTTTTCAGCCTGCTTACACAACAGATTCAATAGGTTTCTAGGCACAACGCTTTCATAGGCAATTTGACAGTCATTTTGATAGCAGATTCTTTGCGAACAGATGCATTTCACAGATGCATTTTGCTGTGAGCACACCTAGTGCTACTAAGCCCTTTTGAGAGCAGATATCCCTGCAAGAAATCACTTTTATTGCATGCAACAGTTTTTGGCGCCTATTTGAGTGTGGTTCACTCATGTATGTTGAGTTACGGACACTGTCCACTATACTACGTGTGGAGCCATTTTTGGCAGTTTTTTCCGACCGTTTTTGAGACTCGAGCCGAAAGAGCCCTTTCTGAGACTGTGGCTAGTCCATTTCTGTCTACATTAGCCTTTTGGAGGGTCGATAGCATGAGGTTTTCTTTGAGCTGGGGTGTGCTCGAATGTTGAGACACTTTCGATGATACAGGTAGCTGGAGTTCCCCTCTATGGTACCCTCGCCATAGGATATGTATCTCGATGGATTTTTGTGCTTTTGATGCCGAGTTGGCGGTCACACAGCAGTGGTTTTGTGCAGTAGATGCCCAGTTAGTGTAGCTGGCACATTTATGCGTATTTTGAGTTGAGTTTTGACTCCTCATATAAAGGAGACTTTGCCCAAATTTCTGCAGCTTCTCGCCATAGCTAGGCACCTCTCAATCCCTCTTGTTAGTGATGTCTTCTTCTTTAGAAAGGAGGAGTATTTCATTTACAAGTTTGATGGCAGTAACTTCACCATGTGGAAAGAATGCATGAAAGATGTTTTGACGAACAAAGGCCTATCAGAATCATTGAAAGAGCGCAAAGAGGATGATGACTATACACAAGCTCAGTGGGAGCTTTTGGATGCGAGAGCCATGGCTATGATACGTCTACATCTAGCCGAGTCAGTGTTCTTTACTATCATAGGGAAGACCATGACCAAGGAACTTTGGGATAGCTTATGTTCAGCATGGGAGAGCAAAAGTGCATCCAACAAAGTTTTTCTCATGAAAACGCTTATAAAGCTCAACATGAAAGAAGGTAGCACGATTTCTGGTCACTTAAATGAGTTCAACTCCTTGTTCAATCAATTGACATATCAAGGCTTTAAGGAGTTTGACGAGCGATGAACTCAAGTCTATATTCTTGCTATGCTCTCTACCCAGTTCATGGGACATCTTTTGCACAGCCATTAGCAATTTAGCTCTAAATGGCAAGTTAGTGTTCAATGTTGTCATGCGTGCTCACTGAAGAGATTCGATGTAAATCACTGGACGGTGCTAGTCATGGAGATGCATATATGATGGCAGTTCAACAAAGTCAAGGGGCTGTGAAAGGAACAAATATAAAAGCAAAAGTAGAGAGCGAAATCCTCGTAGTCCTAGCAGACACAGGAACTCAAGTGGAGACCGCAGTGCCAAAAATGTCGAGTGTTACTATTGCCACAAGAAGGGCTATTACAAAGAGGATTGTTACAGTTTCCTAACATATCAAAAAAACATGCAAAAGGATAATTCTGACAAAGGCAAAAGTACAGTAAAGATTGAGGAGCTCAATGTGGTTGAGTCTCCCATACCTACCACTGCAGTAGAGGATGCTCCTCCTCCAGCGATGATCATTATGCCAATAGAGATTCATGCAGAGGTGATAGCAGATCCCTTAGATGTTCTAATTTTCACTTCAGATCTCACTCCAGATGCTTTGATTGCACAAGATGAAGGTTATGCATAGAATTGGATTCTTGATTCTGGTGCAAGTTTTCATGTCACATCGCATAGAGAGTGGTTTTCCTCTCATGCATCCATGCATGGCATAGTCAAGCTTGGTGATTCCTATGAGCTTGACATTATTGGCATTGGTGATGTAAAACTTCAGATGCATAATAGCACTACTTTTGTGTTGCAGAATGTCAGACATGTGCCCAAGCTTACAAGGAGCTTGCTTTCTATAGCTACACTATAGTTTTTGGTAATCGTTCTTTGCTGATCCGATGAAAGGTCGTAAAAATGGATCCATGTACTGTATGTTTGTTTTGAGTGTCGACGAACACTCTATCTATGTTGCCGAGCTGCCGTCTACTGAGTTGTGGCATAGCCGGCTAGGGCATATTAGCCAAAAGGGAATAAAAACAACTCAACGTTTGGGCTACTTACCTGTGATAGATTACACGAACTTTCCATTGTGTGAGCATTGTCTATATGGCAAAAAAACAAGGTTGACATCTTCACCATTGAACAAGAAACTAGGCAAACCCCTAGACTTGTCGTGCACAGTGATTTGTGTGGTCAAATGCCACATAAAACTCTAGGAGGGGCAAACTACTTTCTCACGTTCATAGATGATTCTACCAGAAAGGTGTGGGTGTATCTCCTTAAGCGTAAGGAAGAGGTCTTTTCAATGTTCCAGAAATTCCTCGCCATGGTTGAAAACCAATCAGGAAAAAAGCTCAAAACTTTTCGCACAGACAGTGGTGGAGAATACGTCTCCACGGAGTTCAAGGATTTTTGTGATAGAAGAGGCATTCAACGGCAGTTTGCTTCTCCCCACACACCTGCACAAAATGGGATAGCTGAAAGAATGAATCACACGATTCAAGAGCGAGTTATCTCTATGATGTCTATGGCGATGCTTACTCCAGAGTTTTAGAGGGAAGTTGTCCTGACAACAGTCCACATCATCAACAGGTCACCTATCTCTCCTTTGAATATCAAAATTCCAGAGGAATAATGGACTGACAAAACACCAAGTTTTGAGCATTTACGTGCATTTGGATGTGAGTCATATGCACATGTGCCCAAAGAACTTCATTCGCAAGTTAGATCCCAAGTCACACAAATGTACTTTTATCGGCTATGGTGTAAATGGAGAGATGGGCTATCGTCTCTGGCACCTAGAATACAACAAAGTCATTTGTAGCTCACACGTGATTTTCAATGAATGAAAAATGGACAAGGAGCCCATCAAAGAAGTTGAGTACAAACACGTGTTTTTAAAAGGATGTAGCCTCCGAACCAACTCAGTTCAGTAGTGTTGCACCTAATTCTCAAGTGCAAGATACTACTATTGCTCCGGAGAGACCAGAGTGGAGCAGCCAGGCACTGAGACACTCTATAAGAGTATCACGTGCACCCGAGTGGTTTGAGCCGGGTATACACCACATTTTGGTCACTGATAGCGGAGAGCCAACCTGCTATAAAGAAGCTATATAAACGGATGATAGCGTTGCGTGGGAGCAGCTATGCAATCAGAATACAATTCGATTGTGGCTGAATTACCAAAAGGCAAAAATGTGCTACCTTGCAAATGGGTATACAAGAAGAAGTATACAACGGAAGATCCCGAGCCTAGGTACAAGGCTCGTCTAGTTGCCAAGGGTTTCAAGAAGCAAAAAGGTGTGGATTTTGATGAGATTTTCTCTCCAGTAGTCAAGATGATGACACTTCGCACTGTGCTTGGCTTGGTTGCTATCAAAGGACATGGAACTTGTCCAAATGGACGTGAACACAGCTTTTCTTCACGGGGATCTAGATGAAGATGTCTACATGAAACAACCAGAGGGCTGCGTATGTGAAACCCAAAAGCCAATGAGGGTAGAATTGGTTTGTAGACTTAAAAAGGCACTCTATGGCCTCAAGAAAGGTTCAAGGCAGTGGTATCAAAAATTTGACAAATTCATGCAGTCTCACAGTTACATAAGAAGTCAAGAGGATCACTGCTTATACACAAAAAGGTTGAACGATGGTTCTTTAATCATCTTGATCTTGTATGTAGATGATATTCTTATCGCAAGCAAATTAATTGATGAGATCATTCAATTGAAAAAGATGCTAAGCACTCAGTTTTCCATGAAGAATTTGGGAAATTCCAATCACTTTCTTGGGGTATGCAAATCAAGAGAGACATGCAACGTGGAATTCTTGAATTATCTCAAGAAAAGTACATCCACAAAGTCTTGCAACATTTTAGTATGCAGGGGGGAAGTCACTGAGTACCCCAATGCAGGTATACTTCAAACTTAGCAAGGAAGAGTCTCCCAAGATAGCGGCTGAGAAAGAGGAAATGGTGAAAGTGCCATACTCTTTAGCAGTTGGCAGTTTGATGTACGCTATGGGACAGCCACAAGACCAGACATTGCACATGCAGTGGGAGTGGCTCATAGGTACATGACAAACCCTGGCAAGAAGCATTGGCAAGCAGTGAAGAAAATCCTCATATACTTGAAGGGTACATTCAGCAAGTGTTTACACTTCGGAAACAGTGATGCATCTATTATAGGTTACACGGATGTGGATTATGCGAGTTGCGTGGATCGTAGAAGATCCACATCTGGCTATGTGTTCATGTTTGTTGGAGCACCTATCTCTTGGAGATCGTGTCTCCAAGACTGCACGTCTTCATCTACCACTGAGGCAAAATATATTGCTACGTCTGACGCCAGCAAGAAAGCCATATGGTTAGCTCGTCTAGTGGGAGATTTGGGCATTCACGAGGTTCCAGTATTGTATTGTGATAGTCAGAGTGCCATTGCTATGGCAAAGAATCCGGTGTTTCACTCAAAGTTGAAACACATAGAGATTAGATACTATGTCATACGAGATGCATTGGTTGGCAAGCGCATCGAGCTTGTCAAGGTTCACACTGATGACAATCCCGCAGATGCTCTCATGAAGAGCCTAGCCTCGGAGCGATTTACACATTGCATAGAACTTATGGGTGTAGGATGAAGCCCAGGTGATGCTTCATCACCTTTGTATAGATTAACTATACTAATGTCAGTATTGGCCACCATGACCTTCAAGTGGGAGGTTGTTGGGGTGTAGGCCAGGTGGCTATTGGAATTAGGGTTGCAGAGAAACACACACATCTTGGAGAAGACGAAGGAAGCTCAAGGCACACAATAGAGAGTGTATTCCTTAGTGTGCAATGGAAAGATAGATAGCCTTAGAGTGATGGGCGTATATACAATGCAAGGGGGGAAAAAACTCCTAAAGAGGAAAAAAATGCCCCGACGGTCCTAGTGTGTTCACACACATCACTACCACGTGTATATGGTAACAAATGCCCCCTGGAGTGATGCGGTGAATGAGAGCTGGCACATGAGCAAAGGGAAGTGCCATGTCCTGAGGACATGATCAATCCACAAAGGTGAGTAAACCCAAAGCTTTGTGGAAAGCTTCTCACTTGTCACGAGACAATGCCTTTGTGAATAGACCTGCAAGGTTGTCCTGTGTTGGCACATAAGCCAAGCTCATCTCTCGCGTTGAGAGCCTCTCCCTGACATAGTGGTAATGCACCTCAATGTGCTTTGTGCGAGCATGAAAAACTGGGTTCCTTGCAACTTCCAATGCGCTCTGACTGTCAGTGTAGATAGTGTTGGCAGTGTCATGTCCAACACCCAAGTCATCCATAAGGCGTATGAGCCATACACACTCAATCGTAGCTATGAAGACTGCCTTGTACTCTACCTCACAACTCGAAGTGGCCACAGTAGGTTGCTTCTTTCTCAACCATGATATGCATAAACTGCCAAGCATGAAACAAAAGCCACTTGTGGACACTAGCGTGTCAAAACAACCAGCCCAATCTGAGTCAAAAAAAGCATGTAAGTCTAGCGGCAATGATCCCTCCTTGGGATAAAACAAGCCAAGATGAAAAGTGCCACCAAGGTAGCGAAAAATCCTCTTGACAGCCTGCCAATGCTTGGACCCTGGGCTATACATAAATCTGCTAACCTGTGAGACTGCAAACTGAATATCTGGCCTCGTGTGCATACATAAATGAGGCAGCCAACATCAACTTGGTAAAGAGTGACATCAGCAGGATCATCAGCATCATGAAGACTCAATTTTAAACTTGTTTCCATGGGAGTGGCAATAGGATTGCAATCCTCAAGTCCAAACTTACATAGCAATGTCTCCATGTAACTTTTCTGACACAAGGCAATACCACCATCACACTGCTTAAACTGTATACCCAAGTAATGATGCAACAGCCCCAAATCTTTCGTCTTGAAGTTAATATGTCTCTCATTTGGTCCAGTAATCAACAAATCATCTACATAAAGAACCACAATGAGAAGTACATCACCCTCACGCTTTACATACAATGTGCTTTCTGTTGGACTGTTACGAAAGCCTTGTTTGACCAAATGAGTGTCAGCTTTCTCATACCAAGCACGAGGAGATTGCTTCAACCCATACAAAGACTTGTTACATTTGCACACTTTGTCCTCTTGTCCTTTCTTGACAAAACCACGAGGCTATGTTACATAAACCTCCTCAAATATGTCACCATTCAAGAAAGAAGTAACAATCTCTGATTGATGTACATCCCAACCAAAATGAGCTGCCAATGCACAGTAATCATACAACAAGTGGGAGCACGAGGATCTTCATAATCTATGCCTTTTTGCTGTGCATAACCCTTTGCAACAAGTCGAGCCTCTCACCATCCGGCTTGCGTTTCAACTTGTAAACCCACTTCGTACCAATGGCCTTTTTGCCAAAGGCAAATCATATAAAGTCCATGTGTCATTTTCTATAAGTGCATCATATTCTGATTGTATGGAAACCATCCAATTTTCTGAATTTTGTGCTTCATCAAAAGACAGAGGCTCCTCAACATCATGTAAGCTAGACATAGCCAAAGCATAACAATCTGATGCATAAGATGCATGGCGAGAGCCTGAACGAGTACGACTAGACAAAGGTGCATCCAATTTACTCTCACGCAATGTATGCACTAGCCATTTTGGCATACCTCTAGCCTGCTCATTTTGAGCCCTTTCCTCATCAAGTACATCATGTACATCTGCATTAGTAATCTCTAAGTTCAGAAATCCCCATAGGCTGTACATTTGCCTCATTGGAATTTACATTCCTATTTCCACAAGTAAAAAGAGGCAACAAAGTGTCATAATTGTCCTGTGAGCTTACTTTACTGTCTCTAGTACATGACAGCAGGGGCTGAGTAGAATCTTCCACAAACACTACATCCCGTGAAACTAGAATACGCTTTGTTTGCGGATGATACAACCTGTAACCCTTGCTTTCAACACTATAACCAACAAAAATACATTTGAAAACCGTATCATCCAATTTTTTGAGCTGTGTTTGTGGCACCAAAGCATATGCCAAACAGCCAAATACATGTATGTGCTCAATAGAAGGCTTTCTATCATGCCATGCTTCATATGGAGTAATAGACAACAAAGCTTTTGTAGGACACCTGTTTAGTACATAAGTGGTAGACATGATGGCCTCAAGCCAAAGAGAATGCGGCAAAGCTTGACATTTGACCATACAACGTGACATTTTCATAAGTGACCTGTTTTTCCTCTCAGCAACACCATTTTGCTGAGGTGTATAAGGCACTGTACATTGGTGTTTTATCCCACGATTAGCCAGAAATGCATTAAATTCATGAGACATATACTCCCCCCCTCGACGATCGGAACGGAGGGTGCCCATAGTAGATTTCAATACATTTTCAGCCATAGCCAGAATTTTTTGAAGCACATAAAAAATTCGGACTTCGCTTTAACCAAAAATACCCATGCATGCCTGGAGTAATCATCAATGAAAGTCACGAAGTAAAGGTAATTGCCCCAAGGACGGAGTTTTTATGGGTAATTGCCCAAGGACGGAGTTTTCATGGGTCCACAAACTTCACTATGCACAAGCTGCAACTTGCATGTGGCCCGAACTGAACCATCCTTTGGAAAGTTAGAACTCTGCATCTTACCCAAAATACATCCTTCACAAACATGTTTGATAGGTGCTTCAAGAGGCGGCAAAGAAGCAACCATATCAGATTTTTTCAAATGCAGTAAACTGGCAAAATGCAGATGACCAAAAGGTGCATGCCAAAGTTTTGCATCTGAAATATCCCTTGAATCTGCAACAGCATTTGCAATTTTTTTTCCACACTTGTCATACAAAGTGAGCTTATACAGCCCACAGCACAAAAGGCCAGATGCAACAATTTCATCACCAAAACTGAGATCATGGACTATACATCTGTCATCCACAAATTTGACTACAAGTCCAAGTCTAGCAAGTGCGGATACAGACAAGAGATTCTTCTTGATACGAGGTACATAAAGTGCATCAACAAGTGTGAGGTAACTGCCATTTGCAGCAGTAAGCACAATCTTTCCAACTCCCTGAGCCGGATAAGAGGCATTGTTGGCACAAGTGACTGAATTCCCATGAGGGACAGACTCGAGAGAGGTGAACAATTTACGATGTGAGATAATGTGCTTTGTAGCACCACTGTCGAAATACCACACATGTGAATCTGCAGCAACTGACAAGCATGCATCATGGACAGTAGGATTGTAAGTGCACTCTGCACTAAAAGCCCATTCTACATCAACATCATCATTACAGTCTCCTTTCACAGAAGACTCAACACTAGCTGCATTTGTAGTGGAAGCAGCATTTGCAGTGGAACCACCCTCTTTCTTCTTAGCCTCTTTTGCCTTCAACTTAGGACACTGCTTGATCAAGTGATCATTAGATTTACAATAATGGCAACACGTCTTCTTTTTGCCCTTATCACCAGAATTTCCAGACGAATTTCTTCCAGCAGAAGCATTAGGAACAAAATTTTTGCCACTCGCAGCAGAACCATAGGAAGTGGTTATTTTGCTATTACCACCCTTTCTTTGAGAAGCAATAAAAGCCTGTTCAACTGCCCGCTGTCTAGTCCTCTTTTTTATGGAAAGTGACTCTTGCAACAGCAATGTGCATAATGCATCAAACTTGACAACTTTTGGATTTCCTTGGGTCATAAGTCTCCAAGTACTAGCAAAAGTCTGGTAAGAATCTGGTAAGGCATCAAGAACAGTCTGCACAAGGGAATTGTTTGAAATGACTTCACCTGTAGAAATAAGTTACTCATTGATATCCTTGACACCAACAAGAAAAGTGTCCATATCATCTTCCTCGTGCATAATCTTCGACTCCAGTTCTTTACGCAGCAAAGCAATTTTAGCCTCATTGTGGCTTGCATAAAGACCTGCTAGAATATCCGAAGCCTGTTTTGCAGATTTTGCTGAATGAATGTGAGGAACAATGGTGCACTTCACAGACAACACAATCAATGCATGAGCTTGCGCATCCTTTATATCCCAACGATCTTGTTCAGCCGTAGGCAAAACAACTTTAATAGCAGCAATCCTTGCAGCAAGACCTCAACATCCTCAACATCGCCTACATCCTTAGAACCAGGACATACATCAATGGCCTGCACAATATTCCAGACGCTCTTTGACACAAGAACGTGTTGCATCATATAAGCCCACATAGGGTAATTGTCCCCATCCAACCTGTCCTCAGCAGCAAACATCTTGAACACATCTGTGTTGTTGTCAGCCATGGTAAATGCGGCACCTGATGTGAAAAATGCCCGAAAAGAGGAGAAATGGAGCGGGAACAACACATGCTATATAGCACAAACCGTAGAAGACTGTAAGGCATCTGTTATGCAGAAAATGGCACTAACAAATATTTTGCACAAAATGACGAAATAGCCTGTGCAGTAATGCTTGTAGTGGAAATGGAGGCCGAAATATTTGTTGACCTGCGAACGCTCGCCAAACCTCACTGTAATCGAAGAAAGTGAGTAGGCGTGTGCTGGCGTAGCTGGCGACTAAGCCTGAGAGGATGGAACCTACTCTGATACAATTGTTGGAATTAGGGTTGCAGAGGAACACACACAGCTTGGAGAAAACCTCCTAAAGAGGAATAAATGCACTGGCGGTCCTAGTGTGCTCACACACATCACTACCACATGTATATGGTAACAGTGGCCGTGGGAAACCACCCTTACTCACTTTCTTTACCTAATGAATATAGGGAGAGAAAGTGAGAGAGTTGACCACTCTGTCACTTTCCACTCCATCAACCCAAGTCCCTCTGTGTAGCTTCTCCTTCATCCCCTTCCCCCTTCTCCTTCCCTCTCTTGCACTCACGCACGGGATCCCCGATCCCCACATGTCTAACTGTCTACTCATTACTTGCGAGATTTTTCCCTTAATTACTTGTTGCGTGAGATCATTAAGAATGTCAGATTGTACTGGTTGTGTATATATATGAGTCTGAACTGGAAGTAATCCCAAGCAATCCACGTGTTCCAACAAACCTTGGCCTCCTTCCTCAATTGGTCTGATATGAAACAAGTCAAGTGGTTCATCTTCTAACTTTGAATGTGTTTCTCGTAGTGGTGTTTCTGGGATCTCATCCAACTTGGCATAATACAATTTTATCTTGGTCCCATTACAAACTCCAAGAAACCATAATCCTCATAAGGCTTGTAATCTTATTGTGCCATTAGAGAATACCCCAATCAACCTCATAGGGTCCATACCATGCTATCTTCAAATTAGGTTTTTTTGGTCCAGCTTCAACTCGTATAGTAGTACCAAGTCACCTTTCTTGAACTCCCTAACCTTAATTTTATTACCTCATGCCAGTGCTTCCTTCTTTGCTGGACTACCTCTTATTCCAACATAGCCCATTGTCTGATCTCATCCAACTATAATAATTCATCCAACCTTTGTTTCATATTCTTATTGAAATCCATTCCATGTTTGCCTCCTAGCTTGAGGCTTGGGATTGCAAACTCCATTGGAACTACTAGCTATACCATTTTAAAGGTGTCATGCTAGTAGTAGTGACTTTGTTGGGAGTTTTATAAGCCCATAACACTGTCTGGAGCTTTGCATCCCATTGATGTGGCTCTTTCTGGACTATTTTAATCAAAATGGTCTTTATTGTCTTATTGCTGCTCTCGACATGACCATTGCACCCCGGATATAAATGGCGTGGATTTTCGGTGCTTAACTGAAAATATCTTAGTCAATATCTTAATTATTCCATTCATGATGTGCGTACCCTGATCTAAGACAATCTCGATAAGACAGCCATATCTACAGATGTTTCATACAAGAATATTGTTGTTGATCTGGTAGTATTGTCTGGTAGTGCCTTGGCTTCAATCCACTTGCTCACATAATAGGTAGCCATTATGTTGTACCTATTTTTTGTAGGAGCAATATTTTTGAATGGACACATGAAGTCCTATCCCCATTTCATAGATACTTCCAGTTGTTGTACTGGAGTCAGAGGTGTCATGTCAATTGTTGTTAGTCTTCCCATCCGCTGAAAAATGTCACAAGTTTTGCAAAATGCTTTGACATCTTTATCCACATGTACATGAAAGATTACATCCTAGTTTGGTTGACAAAGGACTGGCTTCTTACTAATCGCTCCTTGTGCGCTTCTACCGCACATGTCAGAGGCTGGGGACTTGCCGAACACTGTGTGAGCCACGATTGGCTGCAAGCACACAACCAAACTATCCTACTAAGCTCAAAGGGGCCAATGGTGTGTCAGTCAACACTCTACGCTTGCCGTCGTGAAGGATTCCGTGCCGCAAAGAAGAGGGAGCCTCCTCCACCGTGCTCAACCGCCTCGCCGCCGCCAATGCCGTTGCAATGCTCGATCAATCTCTCTCTCTCTCTCTCTCTCAAGCGCGTGCACACACACACACAAACACACACACACACACACACACACACACACACACACACACACACACACACACACACACTCGTGAGCACACAATGTGTAGAGTGCACGTGCGGTGCGTGAAGCGTGCGTGCGAGAGAGGTGAGTGCAAGCATGAGAGGGTGAGGTGCAAGAGGAGACAATAAGTGGTGGAGCTCTTAGAGGCAATCCCCTCTAGCCCCTTATTCTCTATATGTACATAGGAATAAGATGAGGGTTAGTGTGAGTGATCAGTGGGCGGCCGGGCGTTGGGCACCCAGCCCGGGGTGTGGCACATCGCCTTTACCCCAACATAGTCCCACTTAAAAGGTGACTGTGCCGATAAGTGGACCCTACTAGCTATCTACTAGTATATACAAGATGATAGGTGAGAGACTCTCAACCCACGCCCACTGGCTCACTCACTCAATCTACATGCAATCGCATGGGCTCTGGTGGTAGGCGAGTGTGCGTATCCACACTAGAGTCTGCATGTAAATCCCGCAGAGAACTCTGTATGGTCTGCAAAGCTCCACGAAGCGTCATGCTAGCATCAGTCATCGCTAGACTGGCAATCCCTACTGCAGATGCTCCCACTGCAGCTGCTAAGTCGGGCCTCGATACTAATAGTTCGTACATGAGACACCCGAACGCTGATGACATCTGCGCAATCCTGGCTCTGTCGGCTTCCTCAGTGCTATATGCATACACTACATCATCAAGAACACTCACCACGTATGGGTGTGTCTCGTCTGACTCTAGAACATGCATATCCTTATCGTCCATAGGTGGTACCCTGTGTCCTGGCAAATCATCATCAACATCTAGCATAAGCATATAAAAAAACTCCATATCCATCATCTTTGCATATGCCTCTAGGGAGCAGACCGGCTCTACCTCTCTCTACATAAAATGAGATAACTCTTGTTGTGACTCACTGGAGCAAACCCGCTCCACCTCTGCTATTGCAGAGTCTACTGACATGTCCTGCACAACTAAATGCTCTGTCTCTGAAGCATATTGGAGCTCACTTGTGAATGAGACTCGCCTAGTCTCTCGCTCATCACACGTCAGTGCAGTAACTAAGACTCTACCGTCTAGTACATCAGAAACATGCAGTGGGTAAACCACCAAAGACCTAGCTCCTCGAGCAATGACTAGGCGACCCAACTGCAACTGGAATGACCGCTCTTGAAGTATTTGACAGCCACGCTGCCTCAAACATGTCACTGAGATCAAACACTGTGCAATCTTAGGAACATAGCGCACATGTGTAAGCGTATAAGATGCAACACTGGGTAGTAATAGACATATATCTCATGCACCCTCTATGTCATATGCTGAACCATCAGCCAAATGAACACGACCATAACTCCCACTAGCCAATGTGCTGAACTAGTCATGGCATGGTGTGACATGAAATGTTGCAGACTCATCTAACAACAATCGGGAGCAAGTGTCATCTCTGTGAAACATGTATCATGGGTGGAGACTAGAGGTAAATGTGACATCACCATCATTGGCAAAAGTAGCCGCCTCTCTAGTCTGTGTCGTAACTGTCTATGCATCACACATATGTCTCCACTGTTGCCTCATGCGTCTAAAACCACAGCGCCTAATGCACCCTGTGACCACAATGCCAACATCGCATATGTCGGAAAGATCAAGACCTCCGTCTCTCATGAGCCTTCACTGTAGACTCAACTATGTCACACATCATATCAATGCATAAGCGTCAAAAGTGGGAGATCACTCGACCACCACGCTAATCAAGCATAAACCAACCAATAGCTCAATAGTGAGCACCTGTAACCTGCATGCTGTAGTCTCACACTCGGAATATGAGTCGATGTGAGAACATGACCTATAACCACTACGAGCATACCATAAACCTCACTCCTGCGAGAGTGGATACGAGAACACGAAAGTGTGTCCAAAACTGACAAGAACCTGTCAAAGTGAGAGTAGAATAATGGCGAGAACCTGGAGAAAATCCGACAGAGTTTCCCCTGTAAACTAAACAAAATCTCAAGTCAAATATCAACCATAAACGACAACATGAAAGTAAACCAACTCAAGTGAAGCCAAGCGAGTCTATACACATAATCAGACTACAAGTCTATCACTACATAACTGTTGAAAATCAAGTCAATTGACCAAAATGCTCTTTATACACGATAGAGGCAAGACAACATATCTGTGATAAAAAAGCGTATAAACCTATCAACAAGTGATCCACATAAGGCATACATAGGCCAAAACCATGGCAAATTGCTCACTTTTGAACTAGTGGCTCCTGGACAATCTGTACCTGTCCGTGTAACCTGTACACCTATGAACCTGTGATGTCTGAGCTATCTAGGGTAGCTCACCTGCACAAAACCTATGCCCAGGTGAGAGTAAACACTCAATCACTGTCTGAGTGGGAATAAATCAACCACTGTGTGGGAGTCACACTCAACCACTAAAGCATCAAAGAATAACACTACAGATACACATGTAATTCCATGGCAAGAACCGAGGAATAATCCGCCAGAGTTTCCCCACAAAGTGATCAAAATCACATCAAAACTCATCCATAAAATACAATCCACATCATGCATACATCACTTACCAAACATATGGCAATTGAGCTCACTCCTGTATGAGTAGCTCTCTGGACAAAGTACCCAACACCTGTATGCACGTGAATCTGTCACCTGTGAGCTCTAACTAGCTCAAACTATATCCGCACATGCCATACATAGCAAGCCGCTTTGAATCTTTGACCACACAATCATTCATGTTTACAACAGTTGTGCCACATAATTAGCATGATGGGGCAAAACTTGTGAGCAAAATAGATCCACAACCTGCTCAAAGCGTAGAGCACTTGTTGCCAGGAAATCACCTGAAGAGTAAACCACCTGCACTCTACCTTGGTGACACGGCTCGAGTCTCACCAAATCAGCCCCACACTTTCACATATGTATTCATTCACTCTAAATGGGCTGAAGATTCAGCTCTTCAAACCTTTCCATCACCCTGATCTGAAGCCCTGATTTAAACTTTGAAACACACACTTGTGAAAAATCCGAAATACACACAGCTACTGCAAAAAAATTTGTGATCAGAATTAGGTCAAATGAACATTTCCATTGCGTCCGGAACGTGCCAAAATCCCAGAAAAGAGTCTTGGGTTGCTTATATCTGAGTTCGTATGAGGGATTTATGCCCAAAAAGGTGATTTTTGGGCCCAAAAATGCACCTGCGCGAATTTGTTTCTACAAACCTGTTGCTGTGTGGTGTGTATGGGCTGATCTGTGGACACACGGAGCTCAAAATACACTCCTCCTACAAGCCTCTGCAGACTGGGTCGCAAGCTCTTCGATCCGTGCTCCGATTTATGACCTCCCCGCCATGGTCAAGCTCTTGCAAAGCTTCTGGTATTGCATATGTGTGCTCTCCCTCTCCGTGCCTATGCTCTAATACCAGGTGTAGAGTGCACGTGCGGTGTGTGAAGCGTGCATGCGACAAAGGTGAGTGCAAGTGTGAGAGGGCGAGGTCCAAGGGAGACAATATGTGGTGGATCTCTCAGAGGCAATCCCCTCTAGCCCCGTTTCTCTTTATGTACATAGGAATAAGATGAGGGTTAGTGTGAGTGGTCAGTGGGTGGCCGGGCACTGGAAGCCCAGCCCGGGGTGAGGCACATCACCTTTAGTCCAACACAATGGAGAAGAAGGTAGAGGTAGACCAAGAGCACTTCTTTAGCATGCACCTCCAGAATGAGGATTTAGGTCAAAATAGACCTTTTATACGAATCTGACCCCTTCACACATGGGCGCCCACAGTGGCCGGTCATAGAAAAAATAATGTAAAAATGAGACAAGTGGTGCGCCTCTCATCGGCGATCACCTATGCACCTATAGGGCCGTCAAGCCCGGTCCATGACTCAAATAAAGTGATAAGACGTCCATCAAAGGTGATAGGGTGTCTGTAAGTGGTTAACACTCCTTCAAGCATTGGAAAGCATGTTCACATTCCTAGGTCCAAATGAACTTATTTCCCTTCTTGATCAGCTCATTTAAAGGAAGCGTTTTAGCTACAAAAATATGAATAAATCTTCGATAGAAATTCACATATCCTAGAAAGAAACTCACTTTAGAGAAATTTGCTTGAACTCTAGCTTGTTGAACACACTTAATGTTATCATTGGCCATCTGAATACCATTTTGGGAGATAATGTGTCCCAGAAGCTAGCCCTTCCATACCATGAAAACCAATTTGAATGGGTTCAAGCAAATCCTCTCCTTGTTACGTCTCTCAAAGACCATTTCTAAGAAAAGTAGATGCATTTCTTCACTAAAATCATCCATAAAGATTACCAAAAATTTGTGCAAAAATTCACCGAATATGTCCATCATACACCTTTTGAAACGTAGTTGGAGCATTACAAAGTCCAAATGGCATGACTAGGTACATTAATGCTTCCCATTCAGTGATAAATGTTGTCTTGGACCTATTCTGGTGCAAATTTCAGTTGATTGTAGCCACTATATCCATTCATGAAGCTATACATCTCGTGGCCTGCAATCTCATCAAGTAGCAATGAGAGTGGAAAGTGATCCTTAATGGTATGAACATTAAGCTTTCTATAATCTACACAGACCCTTAACTTCCCATTCTTCTTAGGAACCATTACAATTGGAAATAACCAATCACTGCTTGCAAGTTCAATGATAAACCTTACCTTCAAAAGGTTGTCAATCTCTTCCTTGACCTTCTTAGAATAGTTGGGATTCATTCTATATCTTTGGAGTCTGATTGGTCTGGCATTGGGCTTCAGTGGTATCCTATGCTGACATACTTCAGGATCAACTTCCTTTGAAAAATAGAAATGAGATTTTTAGGTTAGTAGAACGTTCCTAGTGAGCGGATCTGGTTTTGTGAACTGGCTTTCTGTCTTTTGATCATTTCTTAGCATAATGCTCTGTATGAGCTTCCCAGTCATGGTTATCAATAGGCTCAGTCTTCAAGATGCTTTGTTGATTTATGTCTTATTGATTGATGACATTGCTTAATGCCCTCACTTTCCTTAGTATGCTTCCTGCTTTGGTGAGATCCATGGGATCAGGTGTATCTCTCCGCTCTCTCTGCACATCTTTGCTTGTAATGAGTTGAATTCTAAGGATCCCTTGATTCATCAGTTACTCTTGGTCGTGGAGGAACATTAGTCTCATGCCCAAGTTCTATTTTAGTATCAGAGCCTCACTCTCACTCTTCTTGGATTGGGCTGACACGGTCCTATAATCATACATGTGTAAATCATCTAGGCGGCATGTTTGAGTTCTAATAGCTCCAACACCAACTGGGAGATAGTTTGGGCTATAGCAACTTAGCTCAAGCCACTGTGATTGCCAAAATGGAATGAGCTGAACACTTATGACAATTATTCCAGGTTGGTCACTTAGAGTTGATTCAGATCAGGTTACGACTTCAGATCAGACAAGACTGGGATGAAATGCAAAGACTGGAACTGAAATATAGACTGAAATAGAAACTGAGACTGAACATTGAAACTGGAATATATTCAAATTAATATGGTCAAAGTACAACCACATGAGCCAAGCCTGCTCAAGGATTAATGATCAAAGTTATAGAGAGAAGAGCATAAAGAGCTTCAAGATACAAAGGAGTGAGAGAGATAGATCTGTAAAACTGAGTAGTGAGACCTATTTAAAGACTTGGACTGAGCCTCTGACTAAATGTGTAATGTATAGTTACTCAAGTATTTGGCCTTAGTAATTACTAACCCAACCAACTGAGCTGCCCATTTGATTCTCCGTTTGGAGGCCGCTCCCACCATTTATAGTCACCATTACCAAGCAACTGGTTTGAGGCTTAGATGGAGGACCAATAGCCAGAAGAGTGGGTGTTGAGCATAATCGTAGAGTCACACCGATCGATTTCCAAAAATGGGTCAAAAAGGGATCCATACAACCAGCTAGCAAGCTTCATACAAGTTTTGAGAGTAGAGATATTGGACTTCCATATGCAATTTGAGGGATCTAGATCGAATCGTGGAAGGAAAGGCTTTGATATGGTTTGATACCACTTCTTATTGCCGACATTGGTGAAAAGATTTGTTGCTGCTTATTCAAAGATGGAAATCAAGCATAGTATATTAGCACAAATTTATTGCTTCAAACAAAAACAAGGGGAGTCTATAAGGGACTGTGTAAGAAGAATGAGGCATAACATTGACAGATGTCTAGAGTTGGAAAGTCCAACCAAGGAGAGGCTTGTGTCATTGTTCCTAGAAGGCTTTATTCAAAAAAGATTTGCATGCTATAATGTATAGCAAAAAACATACCACCCTAGAAGCATGCATTTTAGATGCTAGACTTGGTTGATAACTACGAGATCTTCAATGATGAGACTACTATTAAGGACACACAGAGCAAGCAAACCACATCTACTATACCATCATAGGTAGGACCCACTATGGTAGTTTCTATGAATGCTAGAAAAGATATGCTCAAGTTCATGAATGACAGGATGATCAATATGCAAAGGACAAGATCCATGACAAGGGCAACATATGGGACTAGCAAAGCCATCTAAGTGGTTTTCCATTGAGGGAAAATGGACAACCCATGAGACTAATGAGTGCTATTATCGATTGAAATACGATGAAAATATCCCGTATGTGACCATGAGACAACAAGGACAACTTATGTATATGTATCCACCTAACATGGGGCAATACTAAATCCATCTATGGCTATGGAGAGACCACAACCGATGCTAGGTTAGCAACCACCCTTGCCAGAAAACAATATTATGCCTATCAAGTACATGCATCCTCAAGGACAAGTGGAAGAGCAGGCTATAGTACCGGTCATGCACTCTAATAAAGCTAGCTCATCAATTGTGGTAGCAGGGGAAAAATGCTATACCCAACCGCAAACTACCATGGTAGAATCAGCTTTAGAGGTAGCACCTATTTACTTCATTGCAAACAAGGGAGCTAGAACACCCATGGCAAAAAAAATGCCTAAATCAAGAGCAGAAAATTGCCATAGCTGTGGATTTGATGATCATTGGAAAAATGATTGTCCAAAGCCTGATAAGGATACATGAAATGTGGAAACTATCTTGAGAATTGTCCTAGGAAGCCTGCAAATAAGGAAAAAATTGCCATGAATATTGTGCAAGTCATGCTGGTTAGCTCCTCAATAGTGAACCTACAATTCCAATCAAGGTAGTGACAAGGACTGTACAAGCCGTGAAAAACAAATATAATAGTGTGAGTGAGTCTCAGAGCAGTAAAAAGACTTCAAAAGACTCCAAGAAAGAGAGACACTGACACTATGGGCTTAGAAGACAACAACAATGAAGGGAAGTTGAACAAAAATCTCAGAAGTTGTTTGAGGAAAGAACAAAGTCAATGACGCCCGAGTTCAAGGAACCAAAGCCAAAATTGGGAGGATCCATGTTGGCAAACAAAATTTTATGAAACCATTAATGGAAGCTTTTCAAGTAGTCTTGAAAGTGGGTCCAGACAAT
Organism: Adiantum capillus-veneris; assembly: GCF_014529385.1. Lineage (NCBI taxonomy): Eukaryota > Viridiplantae > Streptophyta > Polypodiopsida > Polypodiales > Pteridaceae > Adiantum > Adiantum capillus-veneris. The sequence continues at coordinate 58,288,542 of NC_140955.1, read as the reverse complement.
GGAATCAAAATGGAAGAAGTACCCACAACACTTGATATGGAAGCAGCAAAGCTAGAAGCTTACAAAAACTTAGTGCAAATCACTCAATCAATGCTAATATCACAAAAACAAAAAATGGGTTCAATTCGAACATATTCAACAGGTCGGCAACGCTTGTCAACAAGTGGGCAATAGGGCTTGGAGGTTGATTCAACATATTTGCTGAAAAAGAAGAGAAAATTGGAGCTTAGAAGCTATGCACATCGAAGCTCAGACAATAGACCAGCAGACAGGTGTGTCAAGCAGACAAATCGGAGCTCATCAATAGGCAAAGCATTTGCAGAATTGGACCGTGATCAGAGTAGCATAGCAGAGTCGGGTGTGGGGGAATTTGCAAGAGTTAGGCAACACTAGGAATTGCAAAAGAGTGTGTATTGTCCACACACACACACACACACACACACACACACACACACACACACACACACACACACACACACACACACACACACACACACACACACACACACACACACACACACACACACACACACACACACACACACACACACACACCTCTACCTGATACTCGATAGCTCTGCAATAGCGGTTTGATAGAGGTCATTGAAAATCAATTTTCTTTTAAAGTGGCTTACACACTTTATGTGTGCAAGCCCTTGTTCCCAAAGAATGAGCCTTGACATACTCGATCGCCAGAACTAAGCACATACATAGGCATTGTTTGAGCATTGGCGAGTAAGCTCGGGCATTCCCTGACATTGGCCATACATCCTTCGACAACATTACGTCTATGATTTTTTGGCAATTTTCTTCTGGGCATTTCGGCGTTCTTCTACTTCTCGGCATCGGATTCGACACCGATCAAGCGGCCATTCGGCTAGCGTGCTTCCACTTGACGGCGAAAGACAACATCAAGTGTTTTCTGGGCTTTGACCACAGGCGGTTACGACATTAGTGCTTTTGCCAGGTGATGGAAGATGACATCGATGAAATTTTCCTCGGCTTCGACTCAGTGAGAGCGACTCAGTGCTTCGACTTTGACTTGGCTTGATGGAAGACGACATCGATGACATTTTCCTCGGCTTCGACTCAGTGGGAGCAAGAGCAATTAGGCTCTCCTTCGGCATAGCCTGGCCATCGCCTTCCCTCCCAAGCCCATTCCAGAGCGATATCCTCGGCTTGCCAACCTCAACATAGCAGGAGATGATAGAGAGAGAGTGGCATCGACTCTCCTCTAGCCCCCATCCGGAGAGGCCCGGCTCCGACGTACTCTCCACGGTGTTTTGGCTTTGATAGATCTCCAGTTCCGACTTTGACGACACACATTGACACATACGACTCCGACGGCCCATTTCAGAGCGGATTTTTCCCTCGAGCACGCTCAGCTCTTGGCATGTGTTTTCAATTGATGAGTTTACCAATCAATGAGGTAGTGCGTGCCAGTTTCCCAACAGTTTTGCTCACGGATTGCACAGTCTTTCTAGTGTGGTTTATGTAGCACATGTAGTACTCATGTACGATTGTGTGGAGCATTCCAAAGAATTTTTGGCACGGTCTTGTGCAGTTTCATGCTATGTACGCATTTGCGGATACAGTTTGAGCTAGCTATAGCTTGTAAGTAGCAGGTTCGTAGGTTTACAGGTGTTTTTGGATAGGTATATGTCCATAGAGTCACTCAGTCATCAACAGTGAGATGTTTTGCCAAGGTTTTGGCAGTGCTATGTATGCCATTTGTGGATCTGTTTACTGAGACACCGAGTGTTTGTTCTTTACGCGTTTTGGTGAGATTTTTTGAGATTTTGCTTAAAATACGAGGGAAATTCTGCCCGTTTGTCGCTAGATTCTCGCCATGTTTTTCACGTATTTGTAGTTTACTCTTTGATGGTTTAGTGGTCGAGTTTTCTCCCACTCTAGCAGTTATCTGCAGTTTTTTGGCTTGCAGTTTGCGCTAAGTTTTGGCTCATTTTGCAAAGGAAACTCTATTTGTTTTCCCCCGTATTCTCGCCATAAAAGTTTGCAGTGTTATGCCATCTTGTACTATGGTCGATATACCCACTTTGACAATGATCGAGTGTTTTCTCCTACTTTGACAGGTTTTGTCAGCTTGGACACAGTTTGGTGTTCTTGTACCCACTCTCACAAGAGTGAGGATTAGTGTATGCTTCTGTGGCTACATATAGATAGTCACACATTTCACAGGTTTTTGCAGATTTTTACAAGCAGTTTCTCTTATTAGATGCGTTTTGAGCTAGTTTGCTCTCTACTTGCATATATGGTTATGCGCTTTACGCTCGATTAAGCGGTTTATCCCAGTTTATGCTTGCAGATAGCAGATTGTGAAGCTGTTTTTTGTATATGCAAGCATCGATTTTGATGCGATTGATCATGGTTTGCATGATTGTGTAGTGGTCGAGTGAGCTCCCACTTTGTTGCCATTTTGGCATTCACTTATGGCAACAAACATGTGTGACAATGAGAGACGACGGTCTCGTTCTTGCCGATACCTATGATGTTGGCATTGTGGTCACACAAGGCACATTAGGCACCATTGCTTCAAATGTATGAGACAACAACGAAGATGTATATGTGATGTAGATACGGCTGACACATGTTAGAGAGGCAGTTACAATGGCAGTCTATGCCAGTGACTATGATGGCATGCTTGCCTAAAGTGTACCTCTTGCAGATATGTGTATGAATATCACACTTTCTCCACAGTGATTACTAGATAGCGATGTTGCTTTCCATGTCACACCATGTCGTGAGTGATTCATCACATTTTCTAGTGGGAAACTTGGTTGTGTGCACTTGGTCGATGGTTCGATGTTTGACATAGAGGGTGTAAGAGACATTTTTTTGTCATTGCCCAATGGTGTGTCGTACATGCTACGAAATGTGTGCTATGTTCCTTAGTTGAGACAAAGTTTGATCGTAGTGAGACAGTTAGCAGATTTTGGTTGTCAGATACTTCTTAGAGAGGAGTATTTCTAGATGCATTGCGGTTTATTATAGTAATTGCTAGAGGAGCCCATAGTGGCTTGGTAAATCCTATGCATGTGTCTGGGTTCGAGATGGCATAGTCTTGATTTTGTCATTGGCATGCTTTGAGCGAGAGACCTGACATGTATCCTTCGTGGGTGAGCTCCACCATGCTCACAAGACCAAGCATTTAGCTGTGCAGGATGTGCCATTAGAGTCTGTAGAGACAGAGGTAGAGCGGTAGTGCTCTAGTGGTACACAACAGGTGTTGTCAGAGTTTGTGCAGGTAGCGGTAGAGTAGGTCTGCTCCCTAGAGACATAGACAAAGATGACAGACATGGAGTTCTTTGATATGCTCATGTTAGAGTCTGATGAGTTGGTGCCAAGAAACACAATTTGCCTATGGGTGAGAGGGATGTAGCTATCCCAATGTTGTCATTAAAACATCCATATGTGATGAGTAGTCCTAATGATGTTGTACATGTAGATAGCACAGGGGAGGCCAGTACAGTCAGGTTGGTGCAAAATTTGTCAGCATTCCGGTGTTTCATGTTCAACTTGTTAGTGTCAAGGCCCGACCTAGTAGCTCCAATGGGAGCATTTGCAGCAGGGATTGTCAGTCGTACGATGACTGACACTAGCATGATGCTTTGTAGAGCTTTGCAGACCATATAGAGTTGTTTGTGAGATTTACATGCAGGCTCTAGCATGGATACACACGCTCGCCTACCACCAGCGTCGATACGACTGCGTGTAGATTGACAGAGTGAGCCAGTGGGCATAGGTTTAGAGAGTCTCTCACCTAGTTTCTTGTACATACTAGTAGTTTAGCTAGTAGGTCTCACTTATCGGTGCACCACCTTTAAGTGGTACTTTGTTGGGGTAAAGGTGTTGCACCTTTTCTCGGGGCCGGACGTCTGGTGTTCGTCCGCCCATCCACCGTGTGTACATACCCATATTTTTTGTATATGAAGAATAAGGAGCTCCTCACTTTACCTCCAGGGGTTGCTCCACCCACACTCTCATGCTTCTCCCCTTCCTCGCATGCACTACACTGCACCGCGCATGCACGCATCTGCGCACACGTGCACTCACATCATAGACATGCAAGGAACGAGTCACATGAATGAAGATATGATACTAGGAGTTCCATGGATGCAAATATACAAAGTTGTCCAAGATTAGGATGCAAAAGTTCTAGAAGTGACGCTTCAAGGAGGAAAGTATCATTTGCTTATAATAAAGAGGAATGAAAAGCAGATAGACCTGACACTTAAAGGAAGGTAGTTAAAAGTATCATTTGATTACAGTAAAGAGGCATGAAAATCAGACCTACGGAATTCATAGATAAAAGTAACATTTGCTTACAGTAAAGAGGAATGAAAAGCAGACCTATTGGCTCTTGGCATGCCAGAGTCCACACATAGCACGTATGTTAACTAATCAACACAAGATCTATCCTCATGGCACATACATGCAAGAAACCATGCAATATTGGGTACAAAAGTTCACCTGCAATCAAATACTAAGCAGATTTGGGTACCCGAGGAACAATTAAAAGGCAAACAAAGTACCTGCAAACAACCAAAACTAGCTCCACAATCCAAAAGTAGAAACAAAGTGCAACCATTGAAGACCAAATTATTACCATATACATGTGGTAGTGATGTGTGTGAACACACCTAGGACCGTTGGGGCATTTTTTCCCTCACTAGGAGGTTTTTCCCCCGTGCATAGTATATACGTCCATCACTCTAGGGCTAACTAATCTCTCCATAGCACACTAAGTAATACTACTGTCTGTTGTGTGCCTTGAGCTTCTTCATCTTCACCAAGCTGTGTGTGTTTTCCTACAACCCTATTTCCAGCAATTGGTATCAAAGCAGGTTGCATCCAGCAGTGTTAGCACACGCCTACTCACTTTCTCATATTTTTGTGAGCTTTGGTGAGTGTGAGCAAATAAAAAACTACTTGGGGTAAGCTTGTAGATTTTGATATGCTCAAAATTTCTGCTCGAGATTATTTTGGCCTTTGTTTCCATTATAGGCAATATTGCATAGTCAATTTTTTGTCCTTTTGTGGAGAATTTGCAACAGTGCCATTTTTTGCATAACAGGTCCCTTATATTCTTCTTTGGGTTGTGCTATATAGAATGTGTTTGTCTCACTTCGTTTCTTCTCTTTTTGGGTAGTTTTCACATCAGGTGCAGGCAATCACCTTGCCTGACAACAACACAAATGTGTTCAAGATGATTGTTGTTTGCTGAGGATAAATTGGATGGGCACAATTACCCAATGTGGGCTTACATGATACAACATGGTCTTGTTTAAAAGGGTGTTTGGAATGTAATGTATGTCATTGACGTTTGTCCTAATTCTGTGGATACAGGCGATGTTGAGGATGTTGCAGGTTTTTGTGGTAGGATTGCTGCTGATAGAGTTGTTTTGTCTATAGCTGAGGAGGCTCATTGGGATGATAGAGATGCACAGGCTCATGCATTGATTGCATTATCTGTGAGTTGCACTATCACTCCTCACATTTGCTTAGCTAAATCAAACAGGCTTGGGATATTCTATCTCGTCTTTACGCAAGTCGCAATGAGGCTAACATTGCATTGCTGTGTAAAGAGATAAAATTGAAGATTGTGCATGAGGAAGATGACATGGACACTTTCCTTGCTGGTATCAAGGATATAAATGACCAACTCATTTCTATAGGTGAAGTCACTTTGACAGTTCCCTTATGCGGACTATTCATGATGCTTTGTGAGATTCTTACCAGACTTTTGCTAGTACTGGGAGACTTATGACCCAAGGAAATCTTGATGTTGTCAAGTTTGATGCATTATGCATATTGCTACTGCAAGAGTCACTTTTAGGAAAGAAAAAGGCTAAATAACATGTAATTGAACATGCTTTTTTTGTTGCTCAAAGAAAAAGTGGTAACAGCAATGTAGCCACTTCTCATGGTTCTTCTGCGAGTGGAAAATTGCATGTTCCTAATGCTTCTGTTGGCAGCACTTCATTTGGGAATTCTGGTGAAAAGGGCAAAAGAAGATGCATTTCCATTATTGTAAATCTAATGATCACTTGAGCAAGCAATGTCCAAAATGGAAGGCAAAAGAGGCTAAGAAGAAAGAGGCTAAGAAGAAAGAGGCTAGTTCTACTACAAGTGCACCAATTGTAGAATCTTGTGTGAAAGGAGATTGTGATGTTGATATAGATGTAAAGTGGGCATTTAGTGCAGAGTGCCCTTATGATCCTTTTGTCCATGATGCATGTATGTCAGTTGCTACAGATTCACATGTGTGGTACTTTGATAGTGGTGCTACAAAGCATATTCCCTCACATCGTGATTTGTTTACCTCTCTTGAGGCTGTCCCTCATGGGAGTATAGTCACTCGTGCCAAAATTGCCTCTTAGCAGGTTCTTTCACATTGGAAAGATTGTGCTTATTGCTACAAATGGTAGTTCTTTCACACTTGTTGATGCCTTTACGTACCTGGGATCAATAAGAATCTTTTGTCTGTATCTGCACTTGCTAGACTTGGTCTTGTTTTGAAGTTTGTGGATGATTGATGTACAACTCAAGATCTCAATTTTGGTGATGAAATTGTTGCATCTGGAATTTTTTGTTGTGGGTTGTATAAGCTCGTTTTGTATGACAAGTGTGGAAAAATTTTGCAAATGCAGTTGTGGATTCAAAGGCTGTTCAGATGCAAAACTTTGGCATGCATGTTTTGGGCATGCTAATTTTGCAATTTGCTACATTTACAAAAATATGATATCGTTGCTTCTTTTTTGCTTCTTCAAGGACCTGTGAAGCATGTTTGTGAAGGTTGTATTTTGGGTAAAAGATGCTCGTTCAAAGTTTCTAAAGGTTGGTTCAATTAAGGCTAGATGTAGATTGGAGCTTGTGCATAGTGATGTTTATGGGCCCATGCAATCTCCGTCCTTGGGCAATAGCCTGTACTTCATGACTTTCATTGATTACTCCAGGCATGCATGGGTATATCCACTTAAAACAAAGTCCAAAGTGTTATGTGCTTCAAGCAATTTTTGGCTATGACTGAAAATGTCTCTATACTATGGGCACCCTCCATTTCGATCAAGGGAGGGAGTATATGTCTCATGAATTTAATGCATTTCTGGCTAGTCGTTGGATAAAACACCAATGTAAAGAGCCGTATACACCTCAACAAAATGGTGTTGCTTAGAGGGAAAAGGAGTCATTCACGCAAATGGCACGATGTATGTCAAGAGTCAAGCTTTGCCGCATTCGTTTTGGCTTGAGGCCATCATGTGTGCTACTTATGTACTTAACAGGTGTCCTACAAAAGCTTTGCAGTCTATGACTCCATATGAAGCTCGGCATGATAGAAAGCCATCAATTGATCACATGCGCGTTTTTGGGTGTTTGGCTTATGGTTTGGTGCCACAAACACAACACAAAAAATTGGATGATAATGCTGTCAAATGTATTTTTGTTGGTTATAGTGTTGAGAGCAAAGGTCCACAAACAAAGCATATCTTTGTTTCACGGGATGTTGTGTTTGGGGAAGATTCTGTTCAACCCTGCAACTGTGAGACAGTATTGTAAGCTAACATGACATTTATTACAGTTTATTGCCTCTTTTCAGTGATGGAAATTTGAATATAAATTTGAATGAAGCAAATGTACAAACTATGGGGATTTCAAAAAATGCTACGGATTAGCCTATAAGTGATGCATATGTACAAGATGTACTTGATGTGGAAAAGGTTGAGAATGAGCAAGCTAGAGGTGTACAAAAATGGATGGTGCATACTTTGTGTGACAATAAATTGGATGCACCTATGTCTAGTCGTACTCGTTCAGGTTCTTGCCATGCATCTTATGCATAAGATTGTTATGCTTTGGTGAAGCATAAAATTTAAAAAATTGAATGGTTTCCATGCAACCAGGATATGATGCACTTATAGAAAATGACACATGGACTTTATGTGATTTGCCTTCTCGAAAAACGGCCATTGGTGCAAAGTGGGTGTACAAGGTGAAACATAAACCGGATGGTGAGATTGATTGTTAGAAGGCTCGATTTGTTGCAAAGGTTATGCACAACATAAAAGCATAAATTATGAAGAGACTTTTGCTCTCACCTATTGTATGACTACTGCGCATTTTCTATGTGCATTGGTAGCTCATTTTGAATGGGATGTACATCAATCAGATATTGTTATTGCTTTCTTGAATGGTGACATATTTGAGAAAGTTTATGTGATATAGCCTTGTGGTTTTGTCAATAAAGGATAAGAGGATAAAGTGTGCAAATGTAAGAAAGCTTTGTATGGATTGAAGCAATCTCTTCGTGCTTGGTATGAGAAAACTGACACTCATTTGGGTAAACGAGGCTTTCGCAACATTACAACATAAAGCGCTTTGTATGTAAAGCGAGAGGGTGATGTACTTCTCATTGTTGCTCTTTATGTTGATGATTTGCTGATCACTTGACCCAATGAGACACATATTGCTGAATTTAAGGGTGATTTGGATGCTACTTTGAAGATGAAAGATTTGGGGCTGTTGCATTATTACTTGGGCATACAATTTAAGCAGTGTGATGGTGGTATTGCATTGTGTCAAACAAAATACATAGAGACATTGCTATGTAATTTTGGATTTGAGGACTATAAACCTATTGCTACTTCCATGGAACCAATTTTAATTTCTACTTCCGTGGAAACATGTTTAAAATTGACTCTTAATGATGCTGGTGATCCTAGATGTCACTCTTTATCAATAGAAGATTTGGGATTGCTGCATCATTACTTGGACATACAATTTAAGCGGTGTGATGGTGGTATTGCATTGTGTCAAACAAAGTACATAGAGACATTGCTATGAAATTTTGGACTTGAGGACTACAAACCTATTGCTACTCCCTGTTTACCATATACATGTGGTAGTGATGTGTGTGAACACACTAGGACCGCCGGGGCATTTTTTCCCTCTTTAGGAGGTTTTTTCCCATTGTATATACGCCCATCACTCTAGGGCTATCTATCTTTCCATTGCACACAAAGTAATACACTCTCTATTGTGTGCCTGAGCTTCCTTCGTCTTCTCCAAGTTGTGTGCATTTCTCCGCAACCCTAATTCCAACAATTGGTATCAGAGCAGGTTGCGCCCTCCCGGGCTTAGTCGCCAACTGCTCCAGCACGCGCCTGCTCACTTTCTCCGATTTTAGTGAGCTTTGGTGAGCGTTCGCAGGTCGACAAATACTTCAGGTAAGCTCGTTGAGCTTGGTCTGCTCAGATTTTTGATTTGGGCTCATTTCAGCTTCCGTTTCAACTACAGGTAGTACTGCACATGCCATTTCGTCATTTTGTGCAGAATTTCTGTCAGTGCCGTTTTTTTCATAACAGGTGCCTTATAGTCTTCTACGGTTTGTGCTATATAGCACAGGTTGTTCCCGCTTAGTTTCTTCTATTTTCGGGCAGTTTTCACATTAGGTGCAACATTTACCATGGCTGACAACAACAACACAGATGTGTTCAAGATGTTTGCTGCTGAGGATAGGTTGGATGGGGACAACTACCCTATGTGGGCTTATATGATGCAACATGTTCTTGTGTCAAAGGGTGTCTGGAATATTGTGCAGGGTATTGATGTACGTCGTGGTTCTGAGGATGTAGGCGATGTTGAGGATGTTGTAGGTCTTGCTGCAAGGATTGCAATTGTTAGAGTTGTTTTGCCTACGGCAGAACAAGCTCGTTGGGATGTTAAGGATGCACAGGCTCATACATTGATTGCGTTGTCCATGAAGCGCACCATTGTTCGTCACATCCGTTCAGCAAAATCTGCAAAACAGGCTTGGGATATTCTAGCAGGTCTTTATGCAAGCCGCAATGAGGCTAAAATTGCTTTGCTGCGTAAAGAGCTGGAGTCGAAGATTATGCATGAGGAAGATGATATGGACACTTTCCTTGCTAGTGTCAAGGATATCAATGAGCAACTTATTTTTGCAGGTGAAGTCATTTCAGACAGTTCCCTTATGCAGACTATTCTTGATGCCTTACCAGATTCCTACCAGACTTTTGCTAGTACTTGGAGACTGATGACCCAAGGAAATTCTGAAGTTGTCAAGTTTGATGCATTATGCACATTGCTGTTGCAAGAGTCACTTTCTAGAAAAAATAGGACTAGGCAGCGTGCAGTTGAACAGGCTTTTATTGCTTCTCAAAGAAAGGGTGGTAACAGTAATGCATCCACTTCTTATGGTTCTGTTGCAAGTGGAAAAATTTTTGTTCCTAATGCTTCTGTTGGCAGCACTTCGACTGGAAATTCTGGTGATAAGGGCAAAAAGAAGATGCGTTGCCATTATTGTAAAGCTAATGATCACTTGATCAAGTCGTGTCCTAAGTTGAAGGCCAAAGAGGCTAAGAAGAAAGAGGGTGGTTCCACTGCAAATGCTGGTTCCACTACAAATGCAGCCATTGTTGAGTCTTCTGTGAAAGGAGACTGTGTTGCTGATGTTGATGCAGAATGGGCTTTTAGCGCAGAGTGCACTTACAATCCTCCTGTCCATGATGCATGCTTATCAGTTGCTGCAGATTCACATGTGTGGTATTTTGACAGTGGTGCTATTAAACACATTACCTCACATCGTGAATTGTTGTCACTTGCGCCAACAATGCCTCTTATCCAGTTCAAGGAGTTGGAAAGATTGTGCTCACTGCTGCTAATGGCAGTTCCTTCACACTTGTTGATGCACTTTATGTTTCTGGGATAAAAAAGAATCTCTTGTCTGTATCCGCACTTGCTAGACTTGGACTTGTAGTCAAATTTTTGTGGATGACAGATGTACAGGTCATGATCTCAGTTTTGGTGATGAAATTGTTGCATCTGACCTTTTGTGCCGTGGGCTGTCTAAGCTCACTTTGTATGACAAGTGTGGACAAAATTTTGCAAATGCTGTTGCAGATTCAAGGGCTATTTCAGATGCAAAACTTTGGCATGCACGTTTTGATCATCTGAATTTTGCTAGGTTGCTACGTTTGCAGAAATCTGACATGGTTGCTTCTTTGCCACCTCTTGAAGCACCTGTCAAACATGTTTGTGAAGGCTGTATTTTGGGTAAGATGCAGCGTTCTAAGTTTCCAAAGGATGGTTCAGTTCGGGCCACATGCAGGTTGCAGCTTGTGCATAGTGATATTTGTGGACCCATGCAAACTCCGTCTTTGGGCAATTACCTGTACTTCGTGACTTTCATTGATGATTACTCCAGGCATGCATGGGTATTTCTGCTTAAAGCGAAGTCCGAAGTTTTTATGTGCTTCAAACAATTTTTGGCTATGGCTGAAAATGTCTCGACATGTACTATGGGCACCCTCCGTTCCGATCTAGGGGGGGAGTATATGTCTCATGAATTTAATGCATTTCTGGCTAGTCGTGGGATAAAACACCAATGTACAGTGCCTTATACACCTCAGCAAAATGGTGTTGCTGAGAGGAAAAACAGGTCACTGACGGAAATTGCAAGATGTATGGTCAAAAGTCAAGCTTTGCCACATTCTTTTTGGCTTGAGGCCATCATGTGTGCCACTTATGTACTTAATAGGTGTCCTACGAAAGCTTTGCAGTCTATTACTCCATATGAAGCATGGCATGATAGAAAGCCTTCTATTGAGCACATGCGTGTTTTTGGCTGTTTGGCATATGCTTTGCTGCCACAAGTGCAGCGCAGAAAATTGGATGATAAGGCTGTCAAATGTATTTTTGTTGGTTATAGTGTTGAAAGCAAAGGTTACAGGTTGTATCATCCGCAAACAAAACGTATTCTGGTTTCTCGGGATGTAGTGTTTGTGGAAGATTCTGTTCAACCCTTGCTGTCATGTACTAGAGGTATTAATGTAAGCTCACAGGACATTTATGACACTTTGTTGCCTCTTTTCAGTGGTGGAAATACGAATGTAAGTTCCAATGAGGCAAATGTACAGCCTATGGGGGTTTCTGAAAATGTTCTAGATCAGCCTATTACTGATGCAGATGTACATGATGTACTTGATGAGGAAAGGGCTGAAAATGAGCAGGCTAGAGGTATGCCAAAATGGCTGGTGCACACTTTACATGACAGTAAATTGGATGCACCTTTGTCTAGTCGTACTCGTTTAGGCTCTCACCATGCATCTTATGCATCAGATTGTTATGCTTTGGCTGTGTCTAGCTTACATGATGTTGAGGAGCCTCTCTCTTTTGATGAAGCACAGAATTCAGACAATTGGATGGCTGCCATGCAATCAGAATATAATGCACTTATAGAAAATGACACATGGAATTTATGTGATTTGCCTCCTTGCAAAAAGGCCATTGGTACGAAGTGGGTTTACAAGTTGAAACGCAAGCCGGATGGTGAGATTGATAGCCATAAGGCTCGACTTGTTGCAAAGGGTTATGCACAACAAAAGGGCATTGATTATGAAGATACTTTTGCTTCCACTTGTCGTATGACTACTGTGCGTTTTCTATGTGCATTGGCAGCTCATTTTGGTTGGGATGTACATCAATCAGACATTGTTACTGCTTTCTTGAATGGTGACATATTTGAGGAAGTTTATGTAATGCAGCCTCGCTGTTTTGTCATAAAAGGACAAGAGGACAAAGTGTGCAAATGTAACAAGGCTTTGTATGGGTTGAAGCAATCTCCTCGTGCTTGGTATGAGAAAGCTGACACTCATTTGGTCAAACAAGGATTTCGTAACAGTCCAACAGAAAGCACATTGTATGTAAAGCGTGAGGGTGATGTACTTCTCATTGTGGTTCTTTATGTTGATGATTTGCTGATCACTGGACCAAATGAGAGACATATTGCTGAATTTAAGGCTGATTTGAATGCTAACTTCAAGACAAAAGATTTGGGGCTATTGCATCATTACTTGGGTATACAGTTTAAGCAGTGTGATGGTGGTATTGCCTTGTGTCAGAAAAGTTACATAGAGACATTGCTATGTAAGTTTGGACCTGAGAATTGCAAACCTATTGCCACTCCCATGGAAACAGGTTTGAAGTTGAGTCTACATGATGCTGGCGATCCTGCTGATGTCACTCTTTATCAAACTGTTGTTGGCTGCCTCATTTATGTTTGCAATACGAGGCCGGATATTCAGTTTGCAGTCTCACAGGTCAGCAGATTTATGCATAGCCTAGGGTCTGAGCATTGGCAGGCTGTCAAGACGATTTTTCGCTACCTTAGTGGCACTTTACATCTTGGCTTGTTTTATACCAAGTGGGGATCATTGCCGCCCAGGGTCTAAGCATTGGCAGGCTGTCAAGAGGATTTTCCGCTACCTTAGTGGCACTTTACATGTTGGCTTGTTTTATACCAAGGGGGGATCATTGCCGCCAGACTTACATGCTTTTTCGGACTCAGATTGGGCTGGTTGTTTTGACACGAGAGTGTCCACAAGTGGTTTTTGCTTCATGCTTGGCAGTTCATGTATATCATGGTTGAGCAAGAAGCAACCTACTGTGGCCACTTCGAGTTGTGAGGCTGAGTACAGGGCAATCTTCACAGCTACGGTTGAGTGTGTATGGCTCAGACGCCTTATGGCTGATTTGGGTGTTAGACGGGACACTGCCACCAACACTATCTACACTGACAGTCAGAGCGCATTGGTAGTTGCGAGGAACCCAATTTTTCATGCTCGCACAAATCACATTGAAGTGCATTACCATTATGTCAGGGAGAGGCTCTCAGCAGGAGAGATCAGCTTGGCTTATGTGCCAACACAGGACAACCTTGCAGATCTTTTCACAAAGGCATTGTCTCGTGAGAAGCTTGAAGCTTTCCGCAAAGCTGTGGGCTTACTCCCCTTTGTGGACTGATCATGTCCTCAGGGCATGGCACTTCCCTTTACTCATGTGCCAGCTCTCGTTCACCGCATCACTCCAGGGGGAATTTGTTACCATATACATGTGGTAGTGATGTGTGTGAACACACTAGGACTGCCGGGGCATTTTTTCCCTCTTTAGGAGGTTTTTTCCCCCGTGCATTGTATATACGCCCATCACTCTAGGTCTATCTATCTTTCCATTGCACACAAAGTAATACACTCTCTATTGTGTGCCTTGAGCTTCCTTCATCTTCTCCAAGCTGTGTGCGTTTCTCTGTAACCCTAATTCCAACACTCCCATGGAAACAAGTTTAAAATTGACCCTTTGTGATGGTGGATGCCTTATTTATGTATGCAATAGAAGGTCAGGTATATTTAGTTTGCAGTCTAATAGGTCAGTGATTCATGCATAACCTAGGGTCTAATAATTGGTAGGATATCAAGAGGATTTTTTGCTACTTGATTGACACTTTGCATCTTGGCTTGTTTTATCCGAAGGGGGGGATCGTGGCCGCCAAATTTACATGCTTTTTTGGACTCAAATTGGGCTGGTTGTTTTGACATGCGAGTGTCCACTAGTGATTTTTGTTTTATGCTTGGTAATTCATGCATATCATGGTTGAGCAACAAGCAGCTTACTCTGGCCACTTCCAATTGTGAGGCTGAGTAAAGGGCAGTCTTCATAGCTACGGTTGACTGTGTATGGCTCAAACGCCTTACGGATGATTTGGGTGTTGGACAAGACACTGCTAACATCATCTACACTAACAGTCAGAGCACATTGACAGTTGCAAGAAACCTACTTTTTCATGCTCTCACAAAGCACATTGAGGTGCATTACCACTATGTCAGGGAGAGACTCTCATCAGGATAAATCTTGGATTATGTGCCAACATAGGACAACCTTGCAGATCTGTTCACAAAGATCTGTTCCCTTAGGAGCACCGGGGAATTTTTCACTCACTAGGAGATTTTCCCCCTTGTGCATACACCCATCTCTTTAAGGATAACTTGTCTTTCCATTGCAAACTAAGTAATATTACTCTCTCTTGTGTGCCTTGAGCTTCTTTATCTTGACCAACCTGTGTGTGTTTTCTGACCTTATTTCCAACACAAATGGGTGTGGGTGCCAAAAAAGAGGCCCAAAGCAGAGAAACCAACCAAGTCAGTTTACAATCGGATGCCAAATGCTAGGCAAGAGGCAAAGAAACCAAGAAAAATGGTTTACAAATGGGTGCCAAAACTTCAACAATCACCAAAGCAACAACCAGTCTCTAAACAATTTGATCGGCGAGGCAAAGATGGTTGTTCGCCAAGGACCATCAAAGAATGAGCACAAATGCTACAAGATCTTCTTTTCAAGAGAATCAATCAGCAAGAAGGTTCAACATTGGAAACCCTTGAGCAATCCGCTCAAGACCCTTCTCTTGCATAGTATAGTGCTTTTGAATGCATTGACCTCACAAGCATGGTAGAGACAATCAAGGCTATGCATAAACATGACTTATTATCCCATGCACTACACTATTCAAGCCACACAATGTGGTCCCCCAAAGGACTCCAATTAGTATGGAGGGAGGCATTATGAATGTGGACCTGAACAGATGAGACCTGCTACTAGGAAAAGGGTAATGTTTGAAGTATTTGTATATTAACTTGAAAATTTTCCTTGAAAAATCAATGAGAAATGTCCTTATAAGTAACAACACAATGGGAAAAATGTAATATAATAACCCTAAGGTGTGTGTAAACACTCTACATATCAGCAAAAAAGCCAAAGATATTATAGTTTTCACTCTTTTTGAGTTCATTCTGGCCAAAAAAGTGATCAAAATGCAGTAATCCGCAAAAATAGGGCCAATAAGTGTTTATGTGTGTTTAAGTAATTTTGAATTTTTTTCTATTTTTTAGATTGGTTTTATAACTCGCTTTTGATTTTTCTAATGAAAAGATATATTAAGTTCAAAAATTATCCTTTTGAAGATGCTCGATGGATGCAAGGAATACAACTTAAGGATAGTATAAAGCTTGTCAATGCTTACAATGCTCCATTAGAGTAAGCAAATATACATGTTTCTTTTTAATAATCAATTTTTTTGTCTTATAAGACTACTTCTCTTTTTATTGTGCACAAATTTAAGTACTTTGCATGCTTAGAATCATGTTTGTGATGATGACGTCTCTCAAACACCAAGTGTAATTTGTCACTCTACTCGGAAGAATGAAATGGACATGCTTGCGGCAGCTATGTCTCCCAAGCACCAAATGGATTAGTCATCCATCTTGGAATGATGGCATAGGGTAAAAAGGGATCCCCTACCCACTAAGAAACATTGACTCATGACTAAGGCTTATATCTTTTACCTCATAGTTGAGGACAACTATGATTTCAAGAGAGAGTCAATATCTAACCAACCCAAATGGATTTCTCATATTGAACCGATCATTTAATGTGGGAGAATAAACGGGAACAAGGGTTAGAATATAGACATGTGCTTACAGATCTATCTCAACACGAGGCCAATGGTAAATGGGTCTAAATGAGAGATGGTCTATCAAAGAGCAAGGCTAGCTAATGGAGCTTAAATACCTTAGGGTTAGCTTAATTAAATACCTCCAAAGATTAGTGCTAAAAGTCATTTGACCTTAGGCAAGCTAAGGCTGTGCTTGAGGTGGGCCCAAGCTTGAGGTGCTTGTCATGCTTTCTGACTAAGGTGCTTGAGGTGATTAATGACTAAGGTGACTAAGGTGCTTGAGGGATTAAGGTGTTAAAAAAGTTAAAGAATATCCCTACTCATGAGGGGGTGAGCCCTCTTTGTAGGAGCTAGAGAAAGAACACACACACCGTCACATAAGGCAAGCTTGGTATAAAGAAAGCAACTAGGACACTTGTCAAGATCCTCTTCATGTTGCCCTCATAGTGTGCCTAAAGCCTATTGGTTGGCCTCCCAAGGGGTCCAATGATGATTTAGCTAATTCAATTAATTGTTTATGCATTTATCAAGTACTCTCTCTCAAAGGGGAAAGGGGGACACTTGTCCCAAGGCTAGCATACTTGCTTGATATGCACTAAGCATGTGATTGGCCAAGTTTGAGGAGGTCCAATCAAGTGCAAGCTAATGCTAGAAGAGGGGGTTGACCAAAGCAAGGAGGGGGATAGCTTGGGGGGTATACTCTCCCACACACACACACTCTCATTGTGTGAGTTGCAAAGTGCAAGATCTCCATCGCCTTCTCCAAGCTTGTAGAGAAGTTGAGAGCATACACCAACACTCTTGGCTATGGAATAAAAATCCAACCAAGTGCCATGCTCCAATGCTTAAGCTTGCCACCTTCTCCATCTTCATTACTATGCTATTATGCATGCTAAGCGCGAAGAGTGATGATAAGTGAGGAACTATTTCTTTCTTCTATGAATGTTTCTTCTTCCTTTTTCCTATCCTCATTCCCCGCTAGCTCTCTCCACCTTTGAAGGTGTTTGAGGCCTTGGGACCGAGTCTTGGGATGGTTAATGCTTTTTACAAAGTCTATGTTATGCTCGTGATACATGAATCTTTCCATCTTCATTGCATCACCTAGGTCACAAGGAACACATAGATTGTATTGTACCAAGTCTATCTTGATGGGAAAATCTATAACACAAAAGCTTACTGGAGGGGGACTGGGCTCCACATAAATCCGGTCCTCAACTGTTTTCAAGTTCTCTAAAATCTCTCTCTTGCAAAATTATTGTTCATGCCAAGTTAATTAAGTACTATGGTTATGTTGCTACCGCTTTTTAAGTTCACCCTCTATGTTCTCAAAGTAGTCTCACAAAAATGCTCACTTAAATTCTCCTAAATCCGCTATTCTCAAAGTTCATAGGCCATTTCTATTACAAATCTACTGAAGAGTGTCAATTAGGTTACTTAGAACAATCATTGACCATTCAAGAAGAGGTGGTCTCTGACACTTATTCTGAACAAGCTTTCACTATCCTTATGGATGAGAGAGCACCAAAGATGAGCTATCATAGCAAGGGAAATGGAGCTGGTACCTCACAAAAACCAAAGATTCCAACCATGTAGTTGTACTACCATTACACTAATGGTAAGGGGCCAAGAATTTATGTAGACATCCATCATAAGTGCTATGCTCGCTAAGGCTTGGGAAACCCTAAGTTTCAAGAGCAAGTTGAGGCTACAGACAATGGAGACTGATACATGGATCAGAGAGGGGTTTCCTATCTTAGGATTGATAATCTTGATCTTGTAGATGCAATGGGTATGATTGGGACCACAAACAAAATTGATGAAGGAATTGAGAGACCTCATGTGGAGAATGATCCGAGAGCTAGATTCATAGCTGTTAAAGAACTTGAGAGAGTGCTTGTAGATGATCCTAGAGTGGGGTTATACAAGCTAACGACCTAAGAAGGGGAAAACTACTACATCAGGGAAGACGTGAGCCAATGTAACTTACCAACATCAAGAAGATGTACATGTACATCTACCAGTTTGAAACTAGAAAACAACCTATTTTGGTAGATAACAAGGGGCACTAAAAGTGCGTCCAGTGATAGATAAAAAAGGATGGTTCATTTCAGAGAAAAGAATCTATTATAGCCCATCCTCTCTAGAGCTGAAGGAGTAAACCCAAAAATTTGTTCAAAGCCAAACTCTCCTCCATCAAAAATCAAACTTCGATGTTGTGACCAAACGAGCACATACTTTGACCAAAACGGTCGTAGATATAGACGAGAGTCTAGCATCTATGATGCCTTGGGTCCTGAAACCACAAAAGCTCATATCATAGGAGACCCATGGGATAGACAGTATCAGGGCAAAGATAATGTTATCTACAGCTTCACTTGGAGAATAATTTGTCATGTTTCATGGAGATACATAGGAAACTATACAGAAGGCTTACGGATGCCAAATGCCAACAGTGCTACCCAAAGTGTACCTTCACAGTCCCAAAAGGTGAGATTAAATTAGAGCCAAACAATTTTGAACTCTTATAATGAAGCAGGCTATAGTGATCACCCTAGGAAGCGGGGAGCTGTAAATCCATCAAGCTCAACTTATGTGCCAGGAAATGCTACACCAATTAGAAGCCCTAGAGCTTCTAGCCAACAGACCCCTTCAAGGCAAAAACCATTGAAAGATCATATGGTTGTTGGAAGTTTCCAATTGACTCAGATTCTATTAGAGTCTGTAGACAAATGCCTCTATGAAGATCATCAGGGACAAAAGTTTCAGTTGATCTCAACAAGTCAAATCCAAAAGACAAAAAATCCAATAGTGTTCAAACAGTTACAAGTGATCAAGCTCACATATGCATATCAAGATGCACATGGTAACGAATATCAACAGGTTCAAAACCTTATACAAACCCCTACGGATGGCCCAATTGAAGTCAAAGACTATCTGAAGATGATACAAAGCCTCAAGCTGCCAGAACAGATGACAGAAAAGTCAAAATCAATGAAAGTTAAAGTCCAAAAATCTACACAAAGGTCACCACCAAGAACTCCTCCGAAGAGACAGATTCTTCCAGACGGTACAATGGATCTTTTAAGATCAAAGGTTACTCAGATGCAGGAGGACAATTCTCAACAATTGCAAAGAAGTGTAATATTACAACCAATGGAGCCAACATCGATTGAAGCAGGTGGTCAAAGCAAAGAAAATGCAGATAAAGCTCAACCAAAGGACACTACCACAACAAAAGCAGTCAATACAGAAAGAAATCCTGAGACGATCAAGTGCAACATTGTTGGTGAAAACAATGAAAAGCTGTCAAGAGAAGTAAAGCTCGATTTTCAGTTAGACAAGAACCTCATGTCTTTTTGAACTTGGAAAAGATGTGGCCAACCACAGCTGGAAGATGCTCTTGAATTTGTGAGCATATCTGGAGATAAACGAGCAGAATGCTAGGGAACCATCTCCACCACCATTGAAGTAAGTTCACAGATTGTCATAGCCCAATTCTATGTGATCACAACAAAAGATATGCCAGACGACATCATAATGGGAATGCCAATGACTCAGAAGATGTCAGAGATACAGAATGCAAACATGATGGAGTCATCATAGACAACAAAGAATGAAGACAAAGACAGGTCACCCACAGACGATAGCACAAAGTCCTCAAGAAAAATTCAAATGGAAAATCTTATTGAAGATGATTCTTCTCCATCAATCAAAACTTCAAAAGAGCTTAAAGAAAATCAGGCAATAGCAAGTGCAGATCAAACAAAGCAAATAGCAACCACAGAAGCTATTGAGCAGAGAATGTCATTAAAGCCAGAAGTTAAGAAGAACGGGGTTGCAAACAATCAAGAAGCAATAGGAAGTCTAAAGATCAATCAGACATTGCCAGCTAAATCAACTGAAGAAAGTCAAATTGAAAAACAAAGTCTCAAGCTACCCTCCATAGAGACACAATTAGATCAAGATGAGACCATGGCAAAATCATGACATAAATCTTCAATAGAGCCAACAATGAGAATAATTGTACTTCTCAGCAGTACAAAAGGAGCAAGTGTCAGATGCAATATTTTACTGGATAAAGAAGCAAAGTACAATATGGTTTCAGACAACATTCACAGATTACTCCATGCAAACATGATAGCAAAACAATGCTAGGTTTGCATACAGGTCAAAAAGAAATGGTTGCTACCCTTAGCATCCAAAATCTTGAAGAGCAGGTAAAGTTTCAGTTGAAGCCTTCAAAGGAAATGCTTGCAGATGTCATATTTGGACATCAATGGTTAGACCAACACAAGGCCTACAAAGAAGATAAAATGCTAATACTCTCTTTTCCAAGAGGTAGCCAACAACAGTTACAGGTACCGTTAATGCTAGATTCAGAGTTGCATAAATCACAAAAATCGAAGACAAATCTTGTAGACAAAGGTAAAGCTAAAGTGGACCTTCCACCGATTAGCACAGAAAGTGTGACAACATATGCCTCTATATCTAAGAACCCTCATGGATCAGCTTCTTCAAGCAAGATAGGATTTCAAAACTTAAAGTCAATTGCTGACCCAACGGAAAACTCTACGAAAATACCAAGAAAAGCAAAGGTATATCAGCCAAAGTACTCAAGAAAGCAAAGGAAAGTCAAGCAAGTGTTTGTTCCGAGCAGTTTAGTCAAAGTCAATGATCCGCTTTGGATTAAAGACAGGAAATCAACACAGGAAGACAAACACATAGGATGGATAGCATCATAATGGCGCTTAAAAGAACAAGAGTACTATAGAGGTAACAGATATATATGGGTGCCAAAACCGTAGGTTAGAGCATATGAAGTAGCTTCAAGTCCCTCCCAAGAAAGAAGGCCCACAAAGTATCAACATCAACAATATCCTAGGATACCTAAGAAGCAGGTATACAACAAAAAAACATTGAAAGATGCTAAAGTCAACCACCATTCTCAAGAGGAGAAAAAACAAAGACGGATCTCAAAGAATGTTCCTCTTGGACAAGGATTCTACACAGGCTATACAAAGATTTAGCTATCAGTCAACCACAAGCCAACTGCAGCTACACTAGACCTACATGAACATCTCAAGAGCTCAACAAGACCTAGAGCTCAACAAAGTCAACAAAGGAGTTACAAAGGTCCTCAAAAGAGTTGGATTCCTAAGTCTTCCAATGCTCCTAGTCAAAAGCCAAATGCCGACACTAAACAGAGGCCTACAACAACATTAAAGACTCCTATCAATAGGGCTAATTGGAGAATCAAACAGATAATGGAGTCTTCACAGTCACAGAAGAACAACCCAGCCAACATGAATGCATATTTAAAGATGATAAAACAGGTATGGAAAAAGAAACCTTCAATGCCAACTTGGTCCTTCACTAATCCTCTTTTTGAGGATTCAAGCTTACTTTTACCTGAAAAAATGTTTGAAAAACACTCTTTTGCATAGTCAGAGTCGGGCTGCTGAGCCATAAAATGAACAAAGCATTAGTCCCAAAAGCTTCAAGTCATATTAAAATTTGTGCTAAGAGTCGTAGTTATTAGGCTTACGCTCAAGCTGGAAGAATTGAGCATATCTAAGTTGTGTTGCTCATGTTGGATGAGATGAGCATAAGAGTCGAAGTCTATTAACTTACAATTGGTGGTGTCGTTGAGTCCAACACTCATGCACATTGCATAGTAAGATGAGAGCTCATATCCTCGTCAACGAAAACCATTCTTTAAGGGGTGCCAGCTTGCAAAGCCATGTCATATGCTTTTATAGCTACACCATCTTTCTGAAGAACCCCTCAAAATATTTCTTGCACAGCATATTGTTTCCCATGCATTTCTGTGTATGCACAACTAGGATGTCCCATCATTGGACATATGCATTAGACACTCTTTTTTGCTTCCACCTATGCATCTTGAGTGGATTACAACAGGCAAACCAATGTTCCATCATGCTACCCTTTCATATTTGCTACCTTTTTAATTCCATATCTATCAGCAAATAACCCCATTGAGTACTTTATTAATATTTCCAATGCTAATAAGTACCCCAATAATGCGCGTATCCCAAAGGTACTTTTTTCCCACCACTGGGTTTTTCTCCTTTGGTCATCCACGTATTAGACCCTAATTTAGAACCTCATCATTCTACTTCCCTTGTACATACTTTTCATAAATAAACAATAGCCTCATCATTATACTATTACAACGAACAAATGCAACATCATCTCTCACATCAGACATATTTGGACCAATGAAGATGTTGCAAAAAATTGAACCTCATCAATAAATTCAACAACAAATGAAGACAATCCGCCCATCAACAACCAATCAAAACCTTCCACAGCCTCCACGGACACTTTTCAACAGTGCCCGAGGACGGGCACTAAAATCGAAAGGGAGGAATGTTAACTGAGTCAACTTCAGTTAACGGAAGCTGCTAAAGACCGAAGAAGTATGGATAAATCGAAGATCAATACAAAGAAACAATAAAGATTGGAGTTACACATTTTTTACGTTTTTCCAAAATGGTCACGTATTGTAAATTCCCGATTTATTTCAAACCATTGTAATATTTTAATGTGTTACGGGCTCAATGGGAGTTCCAACCTGTAAAGAATAGGTCAGTTATTGTGCCTAGGTTGCAGATTCAGTAAGTGGTGGAGCCCTAAAGGCCTTGGGCACTCGGACATTGCATATTTTTACCCTAGGTATATAAGGCAGTGTGTAAAAAGAAATTAGGGTTCTCAAGCTCATTTGTTGAGAGCACTCTTTGGTGAGAGCTCTTGAGGTGTGTGGCTATGGAGTCCTTGAGCTTCTCCTTGCTCATGAGACTTGATTAACACTAATCAATGATTCATTCTCTCTCACTATGCCTCTCTCATGCTTCTTATGATTTCCTACGATCCTTAGATTAGCTAGATCTACACTAATTAGTGGTTAATCCCTCTCTAATCTTATGTGATTTCCCTCTTTTGCTTGTGTGTGCATGTAGGTTTGATTGGAGTGTGGTGCTCGATAGATCTATAAGTGTGTGCTTGCGATTAGTGTGTTGCATGATAGGATTAGTGTTGTGTGCGTCTTGCAATCGTAGTGTGTGTGATTGGGTTGATTAGAGATGAAGAGAAGCGGATATGGAGATTGCCCTTCATTGTGGCTTAGCTCCTCCATAGGCCGAGAAGCTCACCTCATAGAGTTAACCATTTGTGTTGCCACGATTAGCTCACTAACCGTGTGAGTGTTTCCATGCCCTAGCCGGGTAGCTCATCCCTCCGTATTGACAATTTTGTTGTTCATTGGAGCTATTGCAACGATGGAACCCCCAACAAGACTCAGGGCTCATGGATATATTTTTAGAGATCTATATGGATGATCTGTGTATGCACTTAATGTTACGCAAAGATCACACAAAGTATCTAAAAAAAGTTTTTGAAAAGGTTGCACCTATTAGATTTGCCTTAACCCAAGAAAATGTGTTTTTATGGTTAGGCATGGCAAGATCCTAGGACATATTGTATTCACGAATGGAATATCCATAGATATGGATAAAATCAAGGTGATTGTGAACATGCCACACCCAAAGATAGTGAGAGAGGTTCAATAATTCATGGGACATTATGGATACTACAAGAAGTTTATCTACATGTATGTAGTCATAGCTAAACCTCTTTATGGCTTGATTGCAACCTTTGATTGGACGGAAGATTGTGAGGAATCATTCTAGAAACTGAAGCAAGCATTGGTATCAGCACTGATCCTCAAACACCATATTGGAATAAGATCTTTCATGTGCATGTTGATACCTCTAATTTTGCCATTGGATGTATCCTAACACAATCTGGAGAAGGAGCTATGGACTTTCCCATATGTTATGCTAGCCCGCATTTGAAAAATGCTGAAGGAAATTACACGACTACCGAATGAGAAGGATTGGGAATGGTTTATGCCGTGAAGAAATTTAGGCATTATCTACTAGCCAACCAATTCACTTTGTTTGTGGATCATCAAGCATTGTTGTATCTTGTTAAGAAGCCATGCAACATGGGATAAGGCATGATAGTAAGATGGTTCATCATCTTGCTTGAATTTGATTTCATAGTTGTGGTAAAAATAGGGAACTACCCATCAAAGGAATGCTCGTCTTTCTTGGCTAGTAAATGAAGAGAATCTCAAAGGAGTTGAAGATGGCTAGTCTTTCTTGGCTAGTAAATGAAGAGAATCTCAAAGGAGTTGAAGATGATTTTCCAGATGCATATCTCTTTAACATTGAGATAATACCTAAATGGAGTGAGAGTATAATTTTTTATTTTGACCATAGGACAATTTTGATAGACCGATAGAGGATAGTTGATAGGAATTTGATCAAGCAAAGCATTCCCTTTCAACTGCTTAGCAAAAGACTATATCATAGGGGTTCTGATGGTATACTACAGTTGTGTATTGAAGCCTTTGATATTCCTTTATACCTAAGGGAAGCACATGTCACTGTGGGCTTAATCCATCATGGGAAAATCCAAACCTACTAAAACTTGATGAGAATGGGAGTTTTCTGACCTAGTATGAAATTTGATGCTCAAATGTATGTTAAGAATTTCAAATCATGTATAGGTAGACCTCTTAAGAAACATGCACACTATTTTAGGTAACCATAGCACCTCATTGGAGTAAGAACTTAGTATATTGTTTGAACCAAGTTTCTTAACATGTTAAAAATTGGGATAAAGACTATCAAAATTGAAGCATAGTCATATGAATTGATTGGCAACCAAATGTACATGCATTGCAAAATTAATCAACTTAGACTTTCTGCATCAAAAAATGAATATTTGTCGATCTTGCAAGAAGCACATTCACGACAAGTGAGAGATCATTTTTCTGCTTAAAAAAAGGCTAAGGATATATAATGTTTGTTGGAATTTGGTGGTCAACACTCTTCATGGATGCTGATGCATACACGAGTCAGTGCGATGAATGCCAAAGAACAAATACTTCACTCAAGAAGGATGAAATCCCTATGAGACCAATGCTAGGAGCACGTGTGTTTGCCAAGTGGGGTCTATATTTCATGGGTCCCATAGCACCACCAGCTTATAGGACTCATGCGGAGTATATTATAGTAGCCACACACTACCTAACCAAATGGGTTGAGACCAAGCTACATAGGAGAATGATGCATGCACCGTAACACATTTTTTGTATGAAAATGTTTTCACATGGCATGGTTTGCCTATTAAGATTGTCAGTGATAGAAAAACACATTTTGATAGTGAAGGCATTGAATATTTACTTGATGAGTTCATAGTCATACATTGAAAATCATCTCCTTATCACCCACAGGCTTATAGTAATCAATGCTAATGGTCAAGCCAAGAGTACCAACAAAGCCGAGAGTACCAACAAAGTCTTGTGCATAGTTTTAACCAAGGTTGTAAATGATAATTTGCCGGATTGGGATCAAAAGTTTCAGTTTGCTATCTGGGCTTATAGAGTTGTATATAAGAATGTTCTAGGGATTACACCCAACCTTGCGTGTAGCAATAAAACTTGAATGGACTAGACATGAATGTGTTGGGGTAAATGCGCTTCGTCTTTTGCCTGCCCGAACATTTAGTGTCCGGCCACCCACTATGTACACACACTTCCTTATTCTTTATACATAAGAATAAGGAGCACCTCACTCACTTGAGTTACTTCTTGAGGTTGCTCCACTCACATCCTGTGTTATCTCTCTCTCCCCCCTTCTCACTCTCTGCACATGCACTGCATTTGTGCGTTTACAATTGGTATCAAAGCTTTGGCGACGACAGCTTCTCGATGGGACGAGAGCGACGGAGCTTGGCTATGGTGGTTTGAGCTTGGCGACGGTGGAGATATCAAGAAAGATTGAAAGCTTTGTGAGAATGCAATGGGAGCTTGTGAGCTTAGTTGAGAGTGATATATGCTCTTGTAGAAGCTCAGAAGATAGTATGAAAGATTATGTGTAAGTGAAGGTGCTGCCCTAAAAACTGTGTGCGCAACAACACTATTTTTAGATTCATTTTTCACCTTGTAGAAGACAGATCTGAATATTCTGCCTCAGTTGCCCATCCGTTTGACGTGGTCTATAACTTTGCAGAAGGAAATTTTTGCAAATTCCTCATCGTCTTGCTGATATTCAGCTCAGACTGACTATATATAGAAATTGCAGGTTTTCTGTTTTCGCATAGTGTGTGAGTTTGATGCACTTTTGTAGGCACGGTAGGTGTTCAAAGTTACGTGCATAAATTCTGAGCTGAAGATGCAATTTTAGCTTGTGAAAATCTTGTGGTTGGAGAGTTTTCTGGTAGAAGCAAAGAGTCACGGAGGCGTTTACACACCATCGAAACGGTCTCTTGAGAGACACGGTTTTTGGAGCACACATGTGGAGCTTCTTTCACAGGTTTTCACAAGATACTTTGGCAGTGATATTGTGCTTGGATTCATGGTCTTTGCAAATGGGTTTTCGTATGGTTATGGTGCATGGTTGATGCCCATTATACATGCATTTTGACGAGCACTTTCAAGTGCTGTGAGCTCTCTTGAGAGCATTGTTTTATTGTTGATCAAGTTTTCGGATTGCAACTCTTTTGGCGCTTGCTTATGCGTGGTCACTCCGTTGATGTACGTTGAGTACGGATTGCCATTGTGTGTAAACATGTGGATCCATTTTGGTATTTCTACTCATTGGCATTGAGTAGAGTCATGGTTTATGCGTATTCGCAGTTTACTCTCTAGTGGTTTAGTGATCGAGTTTACTCCCACTCTGGCAATTATCTACAGTTTTTTGGCTTGCGGTTTGCGTTGAGTTTTGGCTCATTTTGAAAAGGAAACTCTATCCGTTTTTCTCCATCTTCTCACCATAGAAGTTTGTAGTGTTATGCCATCTTGTGCAATGGTCGATATATTCCCACTTTGACAGTGATCAAGTGTTTACTCTCACTTTGACAGGTTTTGTCAGTTTGGACACGATTTGGTGTTCTTGTACCCACTCTCGCAAGAGTGAGGATTATGTATGCTTGTGTGGCTACATACTTTGCTAGTCATAGGTTTCACAAGTTTTTGTTGACATTTCCAAGCAGTTTGTGAGATGCGTTTTGAGCTAGTTTGCTCTCTACTTGCGTATATGGTTATGCGCTTTACCCTTGGTTGGGCAGTTTGTCCCAGTTTATGATTGCAAAGTTTGTCGATTGTGGAGTTGGTTTAGGCATATGTGAGCATCAGTTTTGATGCATTTGATCATGCTTCTGATGATTGTGTGGTGGTTGAGTTACCTCCCACTTTGTTGCCAGCCTTTGGCATGGTTTATGGTTGAGATTGTACTCGAGGTTTTGCTCAGTTTACAAGGGAGATTCTGTTAGATTTCTCCCAGATTTCTCGTCATACTTTGGTTCTTAGCCATTCACTTATGGTTGCAAATATGTGTGACAGTGTAGAGTCCACTACGGTGACGTTTGACAGACGGTAGTCTCGTTCTTGCCGATACTTGCGCTATTGGCATTGCGGTCACACATTGCACATGAGTTGCCATTGTTTCAGATGTATGAGAGAGCAGCAGAGATGTATGCAAGATGCAAATGCGGCTTTGGCAAATGTTAGAGAGACAGTTCCAGTGGCAGTCTATGCCAGTGACGGTGATGTCATGCTTGCCTCGAGTGTACCTCATGCAGATTTGTTTATGGATAGCACACTTTCTCCACAGTGGTTACTAGATAGCAATGTTGATTTTCACGTCACACCATGTCGTGAGTGGTTTAGCACATTTTCTAGTGGGAGACTTAGTTGTGTGTACTTGGCCGATGGTTTGACGTTTGACATAGATGGTACAAGAGACCTTTGTTTGTCTTTGCCCAGTGGTGCGTCACACACGCTATGACATGTGCACAACGTTCCTCAGCTGAGACAGAGCTTGATCTCAGTGAGACAATTGGTAGCTTTTGGTTGTCAGCAGATATTGCTTAGAGAGCAATCTTTCCAGATGCATTGCGGTTCACTAGTGATTGCCAAAGGAGCCCGAAACGGCTTGGTATATCCTATGCACGTGTCTGAGGTTTGAGACAACATAGTCTCAATTTTGTTGCTGGCATGCTTTGAGCGAGAGACAAGACGTGTCTCTTTCACCAATGATCTCCATCATGCTCAGGAGACAGAGCATTTAGCCCTAACACAAGTGGACTCATAACCCTAACACTATTGTGTTTAGAGTCCACCCAAACATGTGTCTCCTCTCTTCTTCTCTCTTCTCCATTGTTGTTGCACACACAAAGTGCTCTTGCATGCACTCTTCAACTGGTATCAGAGCTCACGGATTGGGAGCACCATTGGAGCTCGGTGGCAAAGCAGACGGAGAAGCAACAAAAATTGCAGCACATTTTTGTAGACCTATTTTGGCCTATCAAAACGTCTTCATTCAAGTCAATTCTTGCAATTCTGGACCAGTTTTTTGTTCTATTTAACTTTGCAGAAGAAAGTTTTCTCAAAATCTTCACGATTTTGAGACACGTCATTCAAATTGCCTATAGGTCGTGAAGTACAAGCTGCAAATTTTTATAGATTGATTTGACCTGTAAAAACATCTTATTTCATGTCCATTCCCGACTGTCCCAACCGTTTTCGTGTGGTCTACAACTTTGCAGAAGAAAGTTTCTGCAAATTTTGTACGATTTGAGAGATATTTAGTTTAGACACGGTAGGGTGGTCTACCTTCATTGGTTCTTCTGCGTACAGATTTTCGTTCCAGACTCTTTCTGCAATCTCTGTCACGTGCATATTTGATGTAAGATCTTGAGGGTCTGTTAAATCAGACAAACCACTGCAACGGTTACAGAAAAGAGTTTCTGTGGTTGATGTAAGATCTTATGCAATTTTGTATTGTGATGGAAATATGCAAAGAACACTCGGTCATCAAAAATTACAACAGGGCATGAGGTGTAGTTTCAATTGCCACAAAAAAACCCAAAAATAGCCCAAAAAACTCAAAAAATGAGCATTTAAGCTCGCAAGTTTTTTCCAAAAAAATTTATGGCTAAAAAATCTTAAAATTTCTACATCATGCTTCATATAACAAAATGAAGGATCTTGAAAACAATCGAGAATTGACGAATTTACAATCACATATTTAACTCAAAAATTACATTCCCATAATCACATGAATTTTTGACCAATTAATAAAACATAAACTTTGTGATTTCACTATTAAGATGAAAAATGCAAATAAAACACACGCTTATAATTTACAAACCCCAAATTTCGCATCTAATTTTTTTAGAAGTTAAGTAACAAGATTATCTCTACTTTTGCAACAACAAAGCTTCATAAACAAAACTAAAAACTAAAATTATGAAGCAAGTTTGAAAGCATATTTCTTCTCTTTGTCATTCAGAGTTTGTTTTTCTTTCCCTTCTAGAAGACAATATAAGATATCGTGCGATGCATTTTCTCTGACATCAACAAGATAACCTACCACTTTGAAAACGCTTTCCTCATTGCTGGGACCTTTATCATCAACAACATAAAGAAATAAGAGGTTTGATAATTGTTTGATTGTGCCCGAAAACACCTACTCGAATTGACCAAGCATGACCTTTAGGCTTCTTATGTTGTGAATGCTCCCAAAGGATTTGAACATCATGAGTTGATGCTTTTTTTCGTTTATGAGAGGTAGCAAGCATACCTCTAGGGGGAAGAATGACTCTCTGTAAAGGCACCATCGGTAAAGTCTCGTCAATACCTTGAGCTTTGTTCTAGAAAGCTAAAAATGTGATCGAGGAGCATCACTTCAAAAGCAAAAGGAGGTGGAAGCAGCTGTCTTCTAGAATCTTCTTAAGCTATTGACACACGTATCCTAAGTGCTTGAAAGTGAGGACTGATGGGAGCAAGTTTACTACGTAAGGGAGTGAGTGAGCTTGTATGACCTAAACCAATTAGAGCAGATGAAGATTGATTAGCAAGATTAGATTGTTCACCTATTCTTTGCTTCTTAAAAACATGATCATCACCAGAAGGAGAAGGCTTTACAAAGAAGAAGCTGCAAACATCGACAAAAGAACCATAAAGTCTTGCTATCAAGCTTGCCAAATCAAAAATATATACCTAAAAACAACAACAAGGATATAAAATTTGCAAAAAAATCAAACAAAGAAGATTAAAAAATACCTCATATTTCAAGGCTTTCTTAAGTAGAAAATTAAGAATTTATGTATATTTAAACCCAAAAAATCAAAGTATATCTTTAATTACGGCACAATAGATCTTTATATGTTAACAAAATGATACCAAAAGCAAGTGTATTATGCTAGTTCCATCTCCCTTTCTCTAGTTTCTCAACAACAATAGGTGCTACAATAGTACTCACACTATCTCTTTGCGGAGTGGCTAGAGCAACACTCAACGGTTCAATCTCCGTCAACCACATAATCTCACAAATTCTTACAACAAGTTCTTGTTTGACCAAGGAAGACCAAAGAGAGTAGTTTATACCATCCAACCTATAATAATTGAAAAATACATCAAGAATAGAAGAATCACACTTGCTTTCTTGTTGTGTCCCTATGCATATAACAATAAATCCGCACCATGTGTACAAAGACATACACAACCAATCTATCAAACAACCAATGAAAATTTTCTCTACACAAGATTGCCAAAACATAGGTCTCTTTGTATCTACAATCCATCATGCATTTGTAATTCTAACCTCCACAACAATACATGTTTTCTGTAAGAGACACACAGGAAGATTTTTTATATGACTGAAAACTATCTTCTGTTGTGATGCTCAAAACAAAATTCTAAGGGCATAAACAACTCCAAAAGGGGGGTAAAAGCCTAGGGCGCCTAATGGAAAATTTCTCGGAATGTTGAATATGTTTGTCCAAGTTCTGGACCCAAAAATTGCCTTTGAACTCGGCGCGCGCGAAAACGCAAAAACAATTTGTACACAACCATGCAAAGTACACACATGAAGATACGACCTCTGAAGAGAGAAAAACCAACAAAGTTGTATTCAAGAATACACCTATGCTACAAACTTGTATTCCAGAATACACTTGTGCTACAAACTTGTATTCCAGAATACACAAGGGTTACAAACTTGTATTTTAGAATACACTTGTGTTGTAATTTAGTATTCTAAAATACAAAATTGTTACAATCTTGTGTTCTAAAACAGAGAAGTGCTAAAACTTGTATTCCAAAATACAAGATTGAAGTGCTCTTGTCTTCTAGAATTAAAAAAACTTGAATCCTAAAATATTTATATACAACAAATGAACTAGTTTGAGAAGATGCAAATACAAATAAGTACTACTTGAGGTGATCAAGGTGACTAAGAAGAAGAAAACATAAAATAGTGAACGAATTATCAACAAATTGTTTATGGTCTCACTTTGAAGAAGTTTAGTCATCTTTGAAGGGGATAAAGCCTGAGGATATGGATGAGTATGAGTGGTAGGAGTTGGGTGAGCTTGCTAGGTCCACCATCA
>NC_140955.1:57621735-57651735 GCF_014529385.1 Adiantum capillus-veneris | reverse complement strand
GAACTCTCTAATGCGAAAAATCTGGTCTCTACCTATCTGATCCAATCACACATCCACATGTAAAACCAATAGCAAATCAACTCCGATCAATACCAAACTGCAAGCACATTCCTTACTAGGTTTGAAGTACTTCTAAACCAGCAAACCTAAAATCTCCACACTTACAAAAATCACTTTGAAATTACAAGTCATCGAGTCTGGTGTTGGACACACCTACTAGATGGTCCTAAGCGCTAGTATTCACATGCAACTGACGGAATCTGAAAAAAACACTTAGATGATGATATATGTTACCTGGAACATCGCGAGAGTCGATGCTCAGATCTCGCAAAATGCTATCGATGCGTAGAGATCCTTGAGGCTAACGCAATAATGCTCTTGGCTTGTTGATATGGTAACCATGTGGTATGGTATTCAATTGATGCATTTATGTTGACATCCATACTCTTTGTTTTATTATAATGCATATTTAAAAACAAATGATCTACACATCAATTATTGGATACTTTTATTTAGGTTGTCAAAATAGCATCGCTTCTTCTCTTGCACATCGGTAATAGAATATGCAAAAAAACCCAATAAGTTGAAAGACGAATCATAGATTCCTATTATATACATCATTTAAAGAAAAAGAATGTATATCATGGTCAGTGCATATCAAACGATTCGACCATGAAGTATACTTCTTGACAATTGAGAGCACTCAGAATCATTTATTAAAAAACGAGAAGGAAAAGAAATTTGTGCCATATCGGAGGTAAGATAATAGGCAAAACATGCATGACAAGCAATAAGTATGAAAAAGATGTTAAGGTGTGTTGGATATGAAACAGATGCGAAAAAGATGTCAAGGGAGAAAGTTAGACCAGTTCTGAACAAAGAAACAACTTTAAACAATATGTTGAAAAGAACATCGAGGATTACATTATCACGCATTTCAAGGGAGAATTATAGACCAGTTCTGGAAATAAATGACAACTTTAAACTTCTTTACAGTATATAAACTAGTAAACTACCTGAGAATACTTGAAGTTGTTCATCCAAACTTAAAAGTCTAAAATTCTAACAGGGAAACAAATCGTAATATTGATTGCACAACCGGTAGTGCTTTCAACTATTCATCACCAGCCCGCCAAGTAAGAGCTTGGGCAGATTGAAATTCCACAAGGTCAATATTATTTTCTTGCAATAAAATACCTCTTTAGTTTTCTAAAACAGATTTAAAAAATAATTTAAGAAAGTAGCTTACATCATAAACATCAACGCCTGGAGTGAGACGATCTGCTGACAATGCCCCCAAGGTGAAACAATAAGACAAGCAACACTACCAAAGCAATCAGTAGTAAGATATATTATCCAACCAATAAGACATTGAGAAAAAAGCACAATACAAATTATTAAAACTCACATTTTCGCTCAAAATACGATAAAAAGTATCAATTGCCAATTAATATATTAAGAAACTGTTGGTGAGGGCATATTTGTGTAAGAATTTCTCCAAAGTTTTCAAAGCAATGACATGTAAAAAAAATGTCAATAAGATCATGAATCTATAAAATGAAAATAACTGTCGTATACCTTTAACCCAATTTCATAGAGTTGTTCCGGGGAGGTGAATTTGAGTATGGAGATTTTGAGAGGAAGCAGTGGGGCAGTCATGTCCTAGGTAGCAAGGTGTCCATGACCAATCTTGAGTATCTCTGAAAAAGGATGACAGGAAGAAAGCCTTTCTTGTCGCAGTGGAAAAGTTTTAAATTGTTGATGCAAAGTTCCACGCAAATGCGTCGCTGTATCTTCTTGATCAACATCCTTGAGCCCAAGTTCAGAAAGCAAGGAATACTCACAAACCTCCATTAAAATAATAGCTTCATTGTGATAAACCCCGGTATTTCTGGAAGTATAAAAGAGAAACTTTGGATATGAAATGCTATTTCCTTCTTCTGACGAAAACAACTTGGAAGGACCAATCAGTAAATTCAGTAATACAGGACTTTGATTTAGATAAACTTTCAGTTGATAATCAAGCAGGGTTACAAGCAAAGTAATCAAATCTGCTTCGAGAACGTCCATTGAAGCACCCATAAACTTCAACAAAAGTGTTTCAGACAAAGATTCTTTGTCAACCCCTTGAAGAAACAATTTGAGATTAGAAAAATCTGTCATGCTAAGTGAGCCAACGGCTTCCAACCAAGAAGTTCGTTAGATTCCTTTAATCTTTGAGTAGACAAATTCTCAACAACTTTGAACAATGCTTCCAAACAGTTAGGGTTAACCTCGGACATTTTTTCCATAAATTGCCAAACATTTTCAACATTTTCGATAGAGGTGCTTGAAAATTGTTGCATGGTAAACACAACGATTATTCCTAGTGTGATAGGTTTTCAAAGCAAACAACATGCAAACACACAAACCTCGCACAGTCTTCCAAATTCACGATTTGTATTGATACCTTTAGGTGAAATAAGGAACTGTCCTCCAACTTCAACAACCTGTTCAGCTTCAGCTATGGAGAGGCCGAGGCCACAAACTTATCTTAAAGATATATTATCAGGCTTGAATAGTTTCTCCTCAAGCGCTTTTTTTGTAAATTTCACAAGAAGGGGAGAAAGCGCACCCTTCAGCGAGTCGTCTGCATGGGGTCGCTTACAGTGAGGAGAACATGGCAAAAGAGAGGGAACGCTGTCTAGACTCCCACGAAGAAGCATGGAGTGGCTAAAAGCCATTAGACTGCTGGGAGAGCTAGTAGAGCTGGAGCAACAGCTTGGAGGAGAGAAAAAACAACAAAGCAAAAAGTAGACTAGTAGGCGATAAGTATAATCTTCCCCAGGGTAAAACCGTAGCAAGAGCAATAAAACCGGTGCAAAAGCTTGGACGAGAGAAAAAAAAGGGAAGCAAAGTATAGTAGGAGTGAATATAACCTTCATGCTGGCAAAACCGTTGTCGTGCTATGACACGTAGATAGTGGGAACGCATGCTACAAGATCTATCTTGTAATTTTTTAGATACATAATTATATTTCCTATAATGTACATATGCATATTTAGGTATAATAATAAGCCTTCTATCTCATCCTATTATTTTTCTCAAGGGTAACCTATTCTTACTTTACCACCATCAGAAAATACTATGGGAAAAGCATCAATAGCTCTGCCTCTTTAGCTTGGGGCAAAAATCATTGATTCTTTATTTCTACTATTTCATTATCATCTCACACCTTAGTTAGATCCTATATCTAAGGTAAACTCCAATATATATATATTCTATGTATTTTTTATATTTCTTTTTAAATAGCTACTAGGAGGGAATCAAATCCTAGTGGGACACTAGGTGGCATGATTTCAAAGATACACTTATTTTAATGCATTATTGCAAGCATGATTACAAAACTTTGTCAAGGATCAATGTCATGCTTTCATATGGCATGAGGTGTCCTTTGGAATTAAATGAAAGTCTAGGCTAAGGGGACCACGGGAAGACTTTTGCTGCCATAAATGGACCCTATTTTGATGAATTTTTTACACAAGGTTCCAATCCGAATTGGAAAATGATTTTTAAATGAAAATCGTAGCTAATGAGCTGAAGTTTTTGCCCATATTTTTACTTTTTTATTTTGAGCCACGGTTGAGGAGATATGATCAAAATACTAGACCCCAGTCTGCCCACATCATGCGGGGACAACTCATTTCCAACTTTTCCAATTCCTATTCACACTGGCTCCTCTCTTCTTGTGTAAACCCTTGGGGGTTCCCTTCACCTATAAAAGGGGACCTCTTCTTCCTTGAAAAGAAACTCAAGCATTCAAGCCATTGATGAGAGTAATTCTTGAGGGAGTGAGTAGTAATGCCTAATTGTTCTTAGCCCCATTAACATAAGCCCAAGCCTACACTTTCTCCTAGAGGAAGACTAGTTATTCTTGTAATCTATCTTTGAAAGATCAACTCTAATCAAAGAAGGTGTTTTACTTGGCGTATCAATCAACGTTGATTTCTCCCCTCTTCTTCTCTCTCCCATCAATAATGGTGCCTAAGGGTTTCAAGTAAGATGTGTTCTACATTGATGTTTTCTTGATTTCTTGTTGTTTTCATTTTCATCTCTAATCCAACATATATGTATGTATCTAATCTCATCTCTTTAACCAAACCTATCTCTCTCATTCTTAGTAATTCATCTTCTCTAGGTTCTCTTTGCTACAGGTACATCTCTCCCCGCAGTATCCTTATTGCCTACGGGCAAGAATAGGGCTTGGGAGGGAAACTTCTCATCTCTTCACTTCTCTCATATCTACATTTCTCGCATACTATCCTAGATGAATAACCCACATGATGATCATTTCTATCTCTTTCACTCTGTACGATCTATTAGAATTAACGTATGGATTAGCCGAAAAATACACTTTCAACAACGTATAG
The DNA here is from genome assembly GCF_014529385.1 of Adiantum capillus-veneris. NCBI lineage: Eukaryota > Viridiplantae > Streptophyta > Polypodiopsida > Polypodiales > Pteridaceae > Adiantum > Adiantum capillus-veneris. The sequence goes on along the minus strand of NC_140955.1, from coordinate 57,647,326 downwards.
TGTTTCTCTTTGGCCCAGAAAGGCTTAATGAAATACTTCTATCACCGGATCCCATCATACTACCTCTCATAGACTATAACTTTTCTTTTGACGTAAGCTTAGTTATCTTGCTATGAACCAAGAAGATTTGTACACACAATTAATCCCAATCACTAGACAATATATATATATTATGGTAAGCACAAAACTACAATTCCAAAGAAAAATTCGTAGCCTATTTGGTGAGTCAAGATTGAATGCCATTAACTCATCTATTAACCCTTTCATATTACCCATGATACGAAATGACCATAGCCTTGATGTTTTCATTTTCGTATTGTTTTGACATTCTCTTTTGTGTTCTTTCTTTGTGTGTGTGAGTGCAAGAGAGAAAGAGTGAGTCTTCTTTGATTGCACTTCTTTCCAAACCCTAGTCTTCATGGCATCTATGGTTTAACTCCTTCATATAGTTTTTGTTGAGTTCTCTCACAAACTCTCACAGCCATAAGCCCGGTGCTTTCCTGGCAAGATCACAAATTTCTCGACATATTTTTGGTGAACCCGACGCGAAACTGCCAGGGTGAGATTTTGTGGATAACCATGGGTGATCATGTTGAGCAATAGGGTATGCATTTTGACCCAGCAGCAATGCAAATGTTTCAAGCATTTGCAATGTTCATGCAACAACAACATGCCATTGAAAGAAGGGAGATTTTAGCAACGAAGGCCATACAAGCAGTCGTCAATAGAATGGATCAGTTCAATGGCAAAGATGTAACCAAGTACTTACACGAGTATGTGAAGGAGATGGAGCTGCATCGCGTGTCAGAAGGTGAGATGATTCAAAGATTTGAGCTAGTTGTTGCTCCAAAAATTAGAGAGCATGTTAGGGTAATTAAAGATGGGCATGGGAGAAATTGGGAAGAACTCAAAGTAGCTTTAAAGAAGGAATATTTCATGGAGGACTCTGAGAGAGTGACCAAAAGGACATTCTTAGAATGGGTAGTCAAGCCAAAGCAAGGACTATCAATAACAGAGCTACTTAGGGAATTTGAGCGGCGCTATGTACAACTCACCAGGACAGAAAGGTCCACACTAGATGCAGAGAAGACATATATTTTCTTACAAGCTGCAGGTAAAGAGTTTCAAGAAAATTTGGAGCTTCTTCTTGAAGATAAAGATGTTTAGCAAGGACTAAAGACCGACTGGAATGAGGTTGAAGGTGCTGTCTCACTGCTTGCCAAACGACAAAGAAGAAGGGACAAGATGGTAGTAAACACTACAAGTCCTTCCACCTCAACTTCTGACAAAATGGTAAAGCCTACTTTTATCACTCCTAAGTTTGATGAGTTCATGCTAGATGAGCTTGTGAAGGGAATGCGTGACTTGAAGGTGATGTTTGCAAAGCTTGAAGAAAAAGGCCAACCATCAGGGCCACTTCCTAGGCAAAGACAACAGCCCAAAGAAGGGTTTGTTAATAGATGTATTTGGTGTCATAGTACAGACCATGTAAGAAGGGATTGTGATGATTTTAGTGATGCTTTGTCAAAAGATGTTGTCTTTTTTAAGGATGGTAAAATCCACTTAAGAGAGACAGGTCTACCCTTGAGAAGTAACTTTCGGAAGGGGGGAATGCAAACCTTAGTTGAAGATATGGCAACTAAGCATGCCACCTCTTCAGTTGAGGCAGTTACTTATGGAGTAAAAATTGAACATTTTTGTGATGAAGAGGTGAGTGACCATCATGGTCAAATTTGGCCAAATGTCATGCAATTAGCTAAAAAGGGAAAGCTTACAAAAGAGATTCTACATGAAGCAGGTGATTGCATACGTCTAGAAACAGGATGGAATGATCCAGTGGACTCATTGTCAGTGCATGCCTACATTACAAAATGCCAACAAAATGAGGCAATTGTAGAAGAGAAGCACAGACGTGAGAATGTTGATGAAGGACCATCAGAAAGAGCTTCTAGAAGTGGGGGAAGAAGCGACTCAATGCCTTCTCAAACACCCTCAACACAAGGAGCATCTCCACCTGAAGTACTCATGGAGGAGTCTACAATAGGAAAGAAGAAAGAGCCAACGAAAGGTAAGACAAAAGGCCCAACATATAAACTACAATCTGATATTGAGGTTGCTACAGTTTTAAAGAAAGTCTTGGAGGAAAGGATCTTGAATAGAAAGATTGAGTTTACTCTTGGCATTGCAAAGCATGAATTCCATGAGGAGATCATTGACATCATCAAGAGAAAGAGGCAAACCCTTGCTGAAGTTTCTCATCCAAAGGTTGAAGGGGAAACCTCAAAGACACAAGGGATGCAACTGCAAAATAAGGAGAATGATGGAGCTGTGGTAGGATGCTACCAATCTAGTGGGAGAGTGAAGCAAGTGTATTTCTCAAATGATGATGAAGAAGTTGAAGATATTCCTAGGAGTTACTATTCACGAAGTCATTGGGCAAGGGCTACTACAGAAACTTTGGTCAAGGTAGGTGATCTTGAAGAGCCATTTGTTGCCTTGATTGACCATGGTTTAGAAATAAACATAATGTCAAAGAGTCTCTACAACAAGTGCAAATGGCCGATGGACACAGATCATGGCTGGATGGTAAAAGTGGCAAACAATTCATCTGGTGAATTGTATGCAGCATGTCCAGGTGTGAAGGTAACAATAGGTGATGTAAAGATTGACCAAAACTTCTTTGTACAAGATACATCTTCATATCATCTCATCCTTGGAAAGCCCTACATTGTGGGAGTTCGAATGGAAACAAAGGTAATGGATGATGGCTCAGCATATGCTAGGATACATAGCAAAGATGGTAAACGAGCTGTCCAATTTCTCACAGTTTGTGTGAACCATGAAAGAAATCTTGACAACCTCAGAGAACATCCTCTACCAAAGGTGAGCAAAGAGTTTCATGATCATAGAGAAATGATGGGTTTTGGCCAGGTACCATTGTAAAGCGGGATTGCAGTGGTACAAAAAGAAAAAGGGTCTCGCTTGATCCAAAAATAGGTGGAGCGTTTTCAACGAGCTCCTTGGTAACAAAGAATGGATCAGTATGCTTTACAAAACTTGAAGATTTGAAGAGATGTAAGAGGCAATATGTGCATAATGTACAAATAGGCATGAAAAAGAGTGGGCTACTAGAGCCTACTGAAAATGTTTTGGGTTTGTGTGAACAAGTTTCTTTTGTAGATACTATGGGTGAGCTTGATGCTATAATGGGGTCTAATTTGCATCTTGAAAATGAAGTTGTGGAAGTTTGCTCTATGGAAATATATCAAGTAATAGAAGCCTTTTAAGAAAGCCAAACAGTTGGCCCAGAAGTCCATGTTGAAACTAAATACAAGAGTGTAGCAAAGAAGGTGAAACCAGTAGCTTCACCCTTACCACCCAACAACAGGGAAAAGATTGAGCAGGCTTCTTTACAACCAAGTTTGAGGAATCCTAAAAAGATTGGGCATACCTTCACAAAGGAGTCTTTCCAAGACTTGTAGATTGGTCGGAGGAGTTTCTAACACAGGAGGAGACAAAGTGCTTCAAAGAAATGCTTTCAAAGCAAAGTATAGTAGGAGTGAATATAACCTCTACTCGCTCTCCCAGCAGTCTAATGGCTTCTAGCCAGTCCATGCTTCTTCGTGGGAGTCTAGACAACGTTCCCTCGCTTTCGCAATGTTCTCCTCAGTGTAAGCGACCCCGTGCAGACGAGTCGCTGAAGGTTGCGCTTTCTCCCCTTCTTGTGAAAACAAAGAAAGCGCTTGAGGAGAAACTATTAAAGCGTAATAATATATCTTTAAGATCAGTTCGTGGCCTTGACCTCTCTATAGCCGAAGTTGAACGGGTTGTTGAAGATGGACGATAGCTCCTTATTTCACATAAAGGTCTCAATACAAATCATGAATTTGAAAGACTGCACGAGGTTTGTGTGTTTGCATGTTGTTTGCTTCAAAAACCTATCACATTAGGAATAATTGTTGTGTTTACCATGCAACGGTTTTCAAGCACATCTATCGGAAATATCAAAAATGTTTGGCGATTTATGGAAAAACTGTCCGAGGTTAACCCTAATTGTTTGGAAGCATTGTTCAAAGTTGTTGAGAATTTGTCTACTCAAGGATTGAAGGAAGCTGACGTAACTTCTTGGCTGGAAGTTGCGGGCTCACTTAGCATGACAGATTTTCCTAATCTCAAACTGTTTCTTCAAGGGGTTGACAAGAATCTTTGTCTGAAACACATTTGTTGAAGTTTATGGGTGCTTCAATGGATGTTCTCGAGGCAGATGTGATTACTTTGCTTGTAACCCTGCTTGATTATCAGCTGAAAGTTTATCTAAATCAAAGTCCTACATTACTGAATTTACTGATTGGTCCTTCTAAGTTGTTTTGGTCATCAGAAGAAGAAAATAGCATTTCATATCCAAAGTTTCTCTATTATACTTCCAAAAATATCGGGGTTTATCACAATGAATCTATTATTTTAATAGAGGTTTGTGAGTATTCCCTACTTTCTGAACTTGGGATCAAGGATGCTGATCTAATGATACAGCGGCGCATTTGCGCAGAACTTTGCGTCAGCATTTTAAAACTTTGCCATTGGGGCAAGAAAGTCTTTCTTCCTGCCATCCTTTTTTACAGCTACTCAAGGTTGGTCATGGACGCTGTGAGTGGGATGAAAACACACACAACACCTCTATAATGACCCGACACACACTCTTGGGATGATATACACACACCCTATGGGGCACCACTCGGCTTACACAACCCACCTGGCCGAGACAGGGAACACACCTATGGAGAGAGAGGAGAGACACTACCCATTTACACACTCCACACAGAGACACACACACACACACACACCCAAAATCTTGAAGCTCGTAGCAGAAGGTACTCGAAGAAGATCCTCCGTGGGGGCGCCAAAAGAATGTGAGCGGGATGAAAACACACACAACGCCTCTATAATGACCCACTCTTGGGATGATATACACACACACTATGGGACACCACTCGGCTTACACAACCCACCTGGCCGAGACAGGGAACACACCTATGGAGTGAGAGGAGAGACACTACCCATCTACCCACTCCACACAGACACACACTACACACACCCAAAAAACTCAGCTCAAAAGAGGATAATTTCTGATGTTTAGATACAATTGAGCTTGGGCCAACACCGATAGGGCAAATACCTCACACAATATGGGTAAAATATGCCAGATACAATCACAAATTGGAGCAAAAGCTTCGCTCATAGGAGAAACTTACACAACCAAAAAAACACAAAAACAGTGAGAAATTTGGCAAAATGGACAGTGCCATCGCGTTCGGAACAGTCCAAAACAACAGTCTACAATGTCAAAGTGCTCAAATCCGACCTCGGATGAGCAGTTTACGACCAAAACAGGCTCCAAAAACAACAAAAACACAATTGCGGCTGTTCCTCCTCTTCTCTCCATGTTTTTTCTGGTCTTCTCTCTGTTTTTTCATTTCCCGCACTTAGATTTATTACTTGGGCACCTTTGGACTTTTAGTTGACCTCAAACAGACCCCGAACAGGCCAAAAACTGGCCTCGCAGTGCATAGTTGTCACCATTTTGCAACATCCGCACACCTGGCACTCAACCTTTTTCAATAATGCATCCCGCAACCACGTGAAGTGGCCCCCAAATATAGTCCTCATGATGACCTTTCTGCATAATTATCACAAGAAAATAGCCACGTTGTGTCCGTACTTATCCACGTGCAAATATTGACCCCATTCGACCTCCTGACGCCACTAGATGCCATCTCACGCACCTGCTTACCTCATGTCGTCGGCCCGTGGATAGCTTCCTCGAGAAGTTTTACACGCTCGAAACAGAAGCTCAAAGAAGATCCTCCGTGGGGGCGCCAAAAGAATGTGAGCGGGATGAAAACACACACAATGCCTCTATAATGACCCGACACACACTCTTGGGATGATATACACACACACTATGGGGCACCACTCAGCTTACACAACCCACCTGGCCGAAACAGGGAACACACCTATGGAGTGAGAGGAGAGACACTACCCATTTACCCACTCCACACAGAGGGAAAAAAAAAAAACTCAGCTCAAAAACTCAACTCAGACCTTCTGCTGTGCATCGGACGCACTGATCAACTGGAGAAAGACAGTGGCTTTCTCAGTTGGTAGTGCTCCTGTGCCAGATTGGATGCCAGGAGCGGGTTTCAGGTGGATTCCTCCAGGGACTGCAGTTCGGTACTTGGGTTGTCAGGTTGGTTCGGATTTGTCCCCCGAGCAGCAGATTGCTCCTCTTCTCCTGTCCATCAGGAGAAAGCTGTTACATTGGAGCTCAACACGACTTTCGCTGGCTGGTAGAGTAGTAGTTGCCAACCAGGTGTTGTTGGCGACTATGTGGTACATCACTTCTTGCTCGATCTTCTCAAGTTCTTGCATCAGCCAGGTAGAGAGGTTGATCAGGAACTTCCTTTGGTCTGGTCGCGACACTCAGATTGCTCGAGCCAAGGTGGCTTGGTCGGTCATCACACTTCCTTGTTCTCAGGGAGGGCTTGGGATCATTGATCCAGCATAGCAGAGCAGAGCCCTTCTTGGGAAGTTCTTCGTCAGAGGACTTCTTCCAGGCGAGGAGCCCTAGAAGGAGTTCTTGTTGCAGAGGCTTCGTGCCAGGGTGCCTCAGTCAGGAGGCCCTTGGCAACCTTCGACCAGATGGATCTTTACAGAGTTGCGCCGAGTTGGTTTGAGCAGGAGACTGGAGGACCGATTCGCTGTGAGTTTGCTTCGTTCTTGGGAGCTATTGCGGCGTGGCCTAGAGCAGCGGCAGCCGACGTGCACGGAGGAGCGCCTACGGCAGCCCCTCGTCGGGAACCCCATGCTTAGCACTCAGAGAGGCCACTTGGTTGGGAGTAGGCCTCATGTTTCTTGGGGTCCCATGGCAGCAGGTCCAGTGCGCTCTCTAGGTGACTGGCTAGAGTTCACAGGTTTGTCAGATGAGGTGCAGGTTGTCCAGCTACAGGGCATGAGAGGGGTTCAGAGCATGTGTCAGGACATCTCAGAGTCAGTTCCAGCTGATTGGCTCACGCCTCTCGAGCCAGTAGCACCCCGGTGGATGGGAGCCTTCACACGACTGGAGGTTCTCATTTCAGTCAGGGCTTGTTCAGAGACTATCCCAGCTTTGTTCTTTGAGCTTCAGGGTGGGGGATGATTACAGAGAGTTGCAGTAGAGGCCCCGCAGGTAGCAGAGTGTTGTTTCCAGAGGATCCGAGTTGTGGGCATCTGTGGGAGGACTTGCGTCATAGACCCTGACCCAACAGCTCTTGAGATAGGACACTGGAGGCTATGGGCTTGGGAGTGCTGTCCACTGGCACGAGTACAGCGGGATCCTGGTGAGTGGCTATGGAGGGACCCATTCTCTTCTACAGACCGCCGAGGAGTCCCTTTCTTTCAGTACACTGTTCGGCTTGGACGTCATATACTTGCAGCACAGAGAGAGGCCCGCCCCGCTACAGCACGTCATTGGCAGGAGGAGGGTCTCACAGTTGAGTTCTTGGCAGCTTTTTGGTAGAGGCTGTGGGACTCCAGACAACCGAGGCGCGTCACCTTGTTCCAGTGGTTGGTTGCACACAGAGCCACAACAGTAGGGAGCTGGCTTGTACATAGTGGTCTCTCGGCCGCATGTATAGCCTGTGACCAATTGGTGGAGAGTCAGCGACACTGTCTTTGGGACTGCCCCTCGGCCCAGTAGGTGTGGCTACGAGTTCTTCGGCTGATGCCTGCCCTCTCCACGGCTCGACAGTACACTTGGGGGGCGGCAGCTTGGTCCACCCTCACGGGCCCGGCACTTCAGTTTGAGCTATCTTCCACCAGCAGGATGATAGTGATACAGGGGGGTCGACCTACACTCCAGCCTGCTACAGACCTTACTCCACAGGAGTGGAGCAGTGAGAGAGCGGAGTGTTGGGAGCTCATCAATGGCCTAGCTCTCTGGTTCATCTGGCGGGCCCGTTGTTTCCGCATCTTTGAGGCTCGCCCTGTACCACCAGCGGAGACTGTTCGTGACTTTTGGCTAGAGCTGATCCACACTCTCAGAGGACAGCTTGAGGGACTATAGGGCAGCTCCGACCGCATGCGGGAGCGCTGCGAGGATTTCCTTCGTCTCTGGCGCCCTGGGCCATTTTACTCCATGGTCAAGGGGGTGCTCAGATGGCACTATTGTCCACCTGTGTGGCTTTTTCCTCCTCCCATCTCTTGATTTAGCCCCATTGTATATATGCTGTTTTTTCATTGGGAGAGTCTCCCCATCATGTTTGTTGTAGCCCTCTCTTGCAGAGGTGGATGTAGCCCTATGGGCAGCTTTCATTAACTAATAGAAGGATCTTTTTCTCGGAAAAAAAAATACCGGGGTTTATCACAATGAATCTATTATTTTAATAGAGGTTTGTGAGTATTCCCTACTTTCTGAACTTGGGATCAAGGATACTGATCTAGATGATACAGCGGCGCATTTGCGCGGAACTTTGCATCAACATTTTAAAACTTCGCCATTGGGGCAAGAAAGTCTTTCTTCCTGCCATCCTTTTTTAGAGATACTCAAGGTTGGTCATGGACGCTGTGAGTGGGATGAAAACACACACAACACCTCTAAAATGACCCGACACACACTCTTGGGATGATATACACACACCCTATGGGGCACCACTCGGCTTACACAACCCACCTAGCCGAGACAGGGAACACACCTATGGAGAGAGAGGAGAGACACTACCCATTTACACACTCCACACAGAGACACACACACACACACCCAAAATCTTGAAGCTCGAAGCAGAAGGTACTCGAAGAAGATCTCAAAGCTTGAAGCTCGAAGTAGAAGGTACTCGAAGAAGATCCTTCGTGGGGGCGCCAAAAGAATGTGAGCGGGATGAAAACACACACAATGCCTCTATAATGACCCACTCTTGGGATGATATACACACACACACTATGGGACACCACTCGGCTTACACAACCCACCTGGCCGAGACAGGGAACACACCTATGGAGTGAGAGGAGAGACACTACCCATTTACCCACTCCACACAGACACACACTACACACACCCAAAAAACTCAGGTCAAAAGAGGATAATTTCTGATGTTTAGATACAATTGAGCTTGGGCCAACACCGATAGGGCAAATACCTCACACAATATGGGTAAAATATGCCAGATACAATCACAAATTGGAGCAAAAGCTTCGCTCATAGGAGAAACTTACACAATCAAAACAACACAAAAACAGTGAGAAATTTGGCAAAATGGACAGTGCCATCGCGTTCGGAACGGTCCAAAACCACAGTCTACAATGTCAAAGTGCTCAAATCCGACCTCGGATGAGCAGTTTACGACCAAAACAGGCTCCAAAAACAACAAAAACACAGTTGCGGCTGTTCCTCCTCTTTTCTCCATGTTTTTTCTGGTCTTCTCTCTGTTTTTTCATTTCCCGCACTTAGATTTATTACTTGGGCACCTTTGGACTTTTAGTTGACCTCAAACAGACCCCGAACAGGCCAAAAACTGGTCTCGCAGTGCATAGATGTCACCGTTTTGCAACATCCGCACACCTGGCACTCAACCTTTTTCAATAATGCATCCCGCAACCACGTGAAGTGGCCCCCAAATATAGTCCTCATGATGACCTTTCTGCATAATTATCACAAGAAAATAGCCACGTTGTGTCCGTACTTATCCACGTGCAAATATTGACCCCGTTCGACCTCCTGACGCCACTAGATGCCATCTCACGCACCTGCTTACCTCATGTCGTCGGCCCGTGGATAGCTTCCTCGAGAAGTTTCACACGCTCGAAACAGAATCTCAAAGAAGATCCTCCGTGGGGGCGCCAAAAGAATGTGAGCGGGATGAAAACACACACAATGCCTCTATAATGACCCGACACACACTCTTGGGATGATATACACACACACTATGGGGCACCACTCAGCTTACACAACCCACCTGGCCGAAACAGGGAACACACCTATGGAGTGAGAGGAGAGACACTACCCATTTACCCACTCCACACAGAGAAACAAAAAAAAGAAAAAAAAAAACTCAGCTCAAAAGGGAAGAATTTCTGATGTTTAGATACAATTGAGCTTGGGTCAACACCGATGGGGCAAATAGCTCGCACAATATGGGTAAAATATGCCAGATACAATCACAAATTGGATTAGAAGCTTCGCTGATAGGAGAAACTTACACAACCAAAACAACATAAAAAGAGTGAAGCTCGAAGTAGAAGGTACTCAAAGAAGATCTTCCGTGGGGGCGCCAAAAGAATGTGAGCGGGATGAAAACACACACAACGCCTCTATAATGACCTGACACACACTCTTGGGATGATATACACACACACACACACTATAGGGCACCACTTGGCTTACACAACCCACCTGGCCAAGACAGGGAACACACCTATGGAGTGAGAGGAGAGACACTACCCATTTACCCACTCCACACAGAGACACACACACACACACACACACACACACACACACAAAAGCTTGAAGCTCAAAGAAGATCTCAAAGCTTGAAGCTCGAAGTAGAAGGTACTCGACGAAGATCCTCCGTGGGGACTCCAAAAGAATGTGAGGGGGATGAAAACACACACAACGCCTCTATAATGACCCGGCACACACTCTTGGGATGATATACACACACTCTATGGGACACCACTCGGCTTACACAACCCACCTGGCCGAGACAGGGAACACACCTATGGAGTGAGAGGAGAGACACTACCCATTTACCCACTCCACACAAAGACACACACACACACACACACCAAAAAAACTCAGCTCAAAAGAGGATAATTCTGATGTTTAGATACAATTGACCTTGGGCCAACGCCAATGGGGCAAATAGCTAACACAGTATGGGTAAAATATGCTAGATACAGACACAAATTGGAGCAGAAGATTCTCTCATAGGAGAAACTGACACAGCCAAAACAACAAAAAAAAAAGTGAGGAATTTGGCAAAATGTACAATGCCATCGCGTTCGGAATGGCCCAAAACCCCAGTGTACAATGTCAAAGTGCTAAAATCCGACCTCGGATGAGCAGTTTACGGCCAAAAGAGGCTCCAAAAACAGCAAAAACACAGTTGCGGTTGTTCCTCCTCTTCTCTCCATGTTTTTTCTGGTCTTCTCTCCGTTTTTTCAGTTCCCACACTTAGATTTATTACTTGGGCACCTTTGGCCTTCTAGTTGACCTCAAACGGACCCCGAACATGCCAAAACTGGCCTCACAGTGCATAGTTGTCACCTTTTTGCATCATCCGCAAACCTAGCACTCAGCTTTTTTCAATAATGCATCCCGCAACAAAATAAAGTCCTCATGATGACCTTTCTTCATAATTATCACAAGAAAACATCCATGTTGTGTCCGTACTTATCCACGTGCAAATATTGACCCCATTCGACCTCCTGACGCCACTAGATGCCATCTGACGCACCTGCTTAACTCATGTCGTCGGCCCGCGGGTAGCTTCCTCGAGAAGTTTTACGTACTACCAAGTCCTCATTATTCTAGAAAAAACACACTAGTACTGGTGATAGTGAAAATCGATGCACTATGTACATGTTGTCCTACCTGTACACATGTGGGTCCCACGTAACCACCTGGCTCTGGAAAATGGGCAATCCTTTATTCGATGCACCATGCATGTGTATGTAGATATAGAAAATCACTTCTTTCAAAAAAATCCTAACATAATTTGCCCATCCCCTAGCCTGCTAGATCATTCATGATCAACAGCACAACAAAAAGAGATATGAGACTCGCCGCATAACAGACCCCCTCATCCCCCTCATACATTACTTTCTCCACAGACAGCTCATCTTGCTCCACCATCATTAACCTGGCATGATATAATTTAAGACGCAATCCATTTACCCTTGACTTATGTAGAATCCCATCCAAGTTAGCCAACTGATATGTAACATTTGGAAAACACTCCATTACCTTGAAAGGGCCTTCCCACTTAATTTGAAACTTCTTTTGGAAGGTGTTGTCCAGCTTACTGTTGTATCGCAAAACCAATTCATGCTTCTTGATACCCTTACTTTTGACCTTTTCATTTATCTTTTCTAAAGCCTTATCCTGCATCTGCCCATAATGCTCCAATGCGCTCATCCTATCCACCTGAACCTCTTGTAACTGTAAGAGCCTCTCTTTGAATGCATCACTAGGCGGCCCAAGAAACTTTTCTAACATATTTACTGCAGGAAACTCTACCTCCATAGGCAATAGTGCTTCCTTTCCATATACCAAATGAAATGGAGTAAACCGTGTACCTGTCTTCACCAAAGTACGGTAAGCCCATAATGCACTAGGCAATTCCAAATCCCAATTCTTTCCTTTGTGCTCTGTCACTTTCGAAAGAATTTGTACCAACTCACCATTGAATCTTTCATTCAAGCCATTACACTGTGGGTGATAAGGAGTGGTATGTTGGTTCCTAATCTTCATCTTTGCTCATAAAAAGTCTAGTAGTTTAGCTCTAAATCCTGGCCCCTTATCTGAAAGCAGCTCCAATGGCACCCCAAACTTGCAACATATTTCATCATACATAAATTTTTCCACATCCTTTGCAGTGATCTGTTTTACTGCTATAGCCTTTGCCCATCTAGAGAGATAGTCCACTACAGTCAAAATATAGCTTTTGCCCTGCTTCTGATAAGTAACGGGCCTATTGCGTCAATCCCCCACTTTTCAACACATTAAACGCCATAATGGTTTTTTGTAGCTCTAGCTTCAACACTCTCTTCCCAAATGCTTGACACCTATTGCAAGACCTACACCAATGGTGAACATCCTTATGCAAACTAGGCCATACATACCCCTCTTGCAAGATCTTATGCAAGGTGATCTTTAGAGCAAAATGTCCGCCACATGCGCGTTCATGATTATCTTCCAACACTCTATAAAGCTCCTCCCACCAAGGTACACATCTCAGCACGAGATCAACCCCTTTCATGTATAAGACATCACCAATCAATTTGTACCTGGATGCTCTACGCACAAAACCATACTTCTTAGACTTCTGAATGTCCTTCGGAATGATTCCTACTAGCAAAAACTCCTCTTCTCGAGCCAAACTTTCTCGACCATGATAAAGAGGTAAATTGGTCCTCAACACAAATAGCTCCCCAATCATAATTTGAGCTGCTTCATGTGCCTCTCCATTTAGATCACGTTCAATGTGTCTGATGCTCCATGCTTCAACCTTTTTTAACAGGCCTTTAATTCTGAAACACATTTCTTTCAATGAGGTGTTCTTGCTCTTCCACACACCCAACACTTGCTTCACAACTAACAAGGCATCACCTTTAATGCTCAACCTTCTAATCCCATGCTGCAAACAAATGTGTATCCGGGTTCCAAAGTAGCATATTCAGCCTCATTGTTACTATGAGCATCCAATTTAAACCCTCTCTTGCACAGTAGCTTCCCATCTAGTTTATAAAGTGCTATATCCCCTAAAGATGCATCATGGATCTTTCTATATGAGCCATCAAAGAACAACACATGTGCATTGCTGATCTGTGGCACTTCTTCAACTACCTTTCTCACCACCTCTTCCTTAACAAGGAGGGGATTCTCCTTATAAGTCAACAAATCAGCTAGGGTAGCCCTTGTACTGTCTTCCACTAAGAAAGAGAACTCAAACTCTTGCAGCTCAGTTACCCATTTCTTCACCACATTTGACATGTTAGTGCCATTAATTAATTGTGGCAAAAAGGCATAACTCATCAAGAAAACAAAAGGTCGTGGTAGCAAATAATGACAAAATCGTCGACAAGAAAATATTACACTGGCTATCACTAGCTCTACTTCCGAGAATTTTCTCTCTGCTACCAGCTTCACTTGACTTGCACAATACACTGAACTCATATAATGGCTTCCCTTTCCCTTTTGCAATAGCATGGCTCCAATGGCATCATCCCCTACTGATGGATTTATATAAAACACTTGCTCCCAATCAGGAGCCTGCATGGCTAACAACCTTCCTAACACCTCTTTCACCTCTTGAAACACTTCTTTACACTTGTCATCCCACTGCAATGGATCATGCTTTGCCACTTGTTGTAATGGATAAAGGAGCTGTGAAGACAATGGAATAAACCGCGCCATGTACTTCACTTTGTGTATAAAGGTTGCCAACTACTTTGTACTCGTAGGTGATGGAAGAAGAATAATAGACTTAACCTTGTCTGGATCAGCCTCAATGCCATTCTCTAACACCATATGGCCCAATAACTTCACCCTTGTCTATGCTAGATGACATTTCTTTGGATTTAGTTGTCCTCCACATTCATCATATCGAGCCAAAACCATCTGCAACTTCTCATGGTGTTCAACCCTACTGCTGTAGACACAAAAGTCGTCCATAAAAGCTTTAACACAATTACCAATGAATGGTTCTTATGCCCAATTTTCTCTCTCTTGATAGAAAGATGGTCCATTTGACAACCCAAATGGCAATACCGTGTAGCAATAACAGTCCCATGGTGTAATAAAAGTTGTCTTTGTGCAGTCTTTAAGAGAAATCTTCAATTGAAAACAGTCTGAAAAACCATCACACACACTGTACTTGTAACATTTAATGGCATAAAAACTTGTGTGTAGCGGAAATTAGCATGAACATAGTGGGCATTTCATTAGAATAGATTCCTAATGAGAATTACAAGAGTGCTTGGGTGGAGAGAGCAACAAAAAGCATAACACCTAGTTAGATAGCATGTAAAATACTTTCAAAAGAGAGAGAAATTAAGCTATTGACAATAGTTGAGGACCGGATTTGCATGGAGCCGGTCCCCCCTCCAAAAGGCTTTGTATTATGGTTCCTCCCATCAAGAGAGACATTGTACAATACAATTCTTTGTGTTCCTTCAAGACTAGCTAGTGCAATGAAGATGAAAGCTTCATGCACTTAGCAAAACACTTAGCAAACACAACATGAATTATCCCCTTTCTCAGACCCAAGACCTCACACACCTTCGAAGATGGTGAGAGCTAGCACGGTATGAGAGTAGATTGAGAGGAAGAAGGAGTATCTTACGAGAAAGATGTACATCTCCTCACATAATCACTCATATTAGCATAGCTTATCTTAGTAATTAGCTTGGTAGAGGAGATGAGCATGCATTGAAGCTTGGCTCTTGGTTGGATTTGCATCCACATGCCAAGAGTTTGTCGATGTAGGCTTCTATCTCACAAGCTTGGAGTAGGTGATGAGCTCTCCATTAAAGCTTGGGAAGAGATAGTCTTCTTTACTTCACACATAGACTGTGTGTGAGTGTGTGTGTGATAATGCCTTGCAAAAATCAGCCCCCTCTCTCTCTTGGGCGAGCCCTCTTGCTATTTGCTCTTACAGGCTCCCCATTGGACAATGCCAAGCTTAGCCAATAGGATAATAGGGGTAAATTGAAGAGCCTTCTAACATGTGTCCCTCTTTCCCTTTTTGAGAGAGCTTTATCAATTAAACTTAATTGATTTAAATGAATTAAATCCCTATTGGACATTTCCCCATTCTGGCCAATAGGAATTAAGTAGCCCATGGGGCTGCTCAATTCCTATTGGACCCCTTCACGGGCTGTCCAATAATCATCCAGGAGACTTAATTTTCATTGGTTCTTTTTATTAAGTGTTTTAAAATTAATTAGACTAAATTTACTCTAGCCTAATTCTCATTGGTCCACTTCAAGGGTCATTCAATAGGAATTGAGCACACTTTGGGAGCAACTAGCTTAGGCATCTGACATGTGTCCTTTATGCCCTTTGTGTTCAAATGGGAGCTTGTGTGTGTGTGTAAGTTTTTTAGTCTTTCTCTCTCATCCCCCTACCTTTAGGGATCACCCCCTTATGTGTAGGGATGTGTGTTGACTTTGGAGAGTACACAAACCACCCAATTTATCCTAAGCTTTAACCCTTTGGACACAACCTTTGGATTTTGGAACCTTAGCATTTTGAAAGTCTTAATGGGATGAACCTTAGGGTCTTTTTAGTCCATTGTTGCACATGGATCTTTTGCAGATGGCCCCCCCTTTGGATCCCTATTTTCCCTCCTTTGGATCCCTACTGTGGCCGGTCTGCTAGCTTAACCAATATTCTAGCTTTTTCTCCCCTGGAACTTCCCCACATTAAATGATCATTTTAATATGAGAAAATCATTTAGGAGAATTAGATATTGATTATTGTGACAGTACCTTTCATAACCTGCCACGGAATCCAAGATCTGATCAATGAATGGAAGAGGATATGGGTTCTTCTTAGTGGATGCATTTAAGGGTTTAAAATCTACACAAATCCTCCATTTTCCATCCTTCTTCAGACTGGACTCACCCATTGTGTGGTTTCCACTGGGACTATGAACCCTGCCTTCAATAACTTGTCCACCTCTTCGCGCAAGGCTTCCATTTTCTCTTGACCCATCCTTCTTAGCCTGTGTCGCCCTGGGGGGATTCACTCTATATACAAAACGGTACGCCACCTGCGAGCGGACAACTTTGATAAAACCCCTATATACGACTCATATTAGGGAATATGACCCCCCTTTCTACGCTTATACGACAATCAATGAAGAAAAATATCATACCCCTATCTTATATATAAAATTTAGGTTTCACATTATCTAACTGAGTAAAACTAGTCAAAGACTGTGTAGCCTAGTGGCGGGCAATGTACCAAAGGAACCACTTCTGTTAATAACTAGATGTACCCTCAATGTGTCTTAGTTTGAATTTAAAATTATGTGCCCAATTAGCATGCACTCAGGCTACTCATCTAATTCTGATCCATCCAAGGTTGGTGTAAATCAACCCTTGACCTGCTCCAAATCAGGTTTATCTATGATCGGCTCGATGCAAAATTTTATGTGTGATTTGATAAAAAATTTCCTAAAATTTATTCAAGTTCTAGTGCACACAGTGACCAATCGTTACAAGTAATCAACCCAGGTTGCCCCCCCCCCCCCCAACAAATATGATACCCCCTCCCTTATTTTCAACTTGGGAGATAAATTATTGGGGGTCTGCCTCTAGCTTATACGCTTATGCAACTTGTAAAAAAAACCCCTCTCCTGCACTTACGTGGTGCGGTAAGTTTTCTATGGTGAATCCCCTAGGTTTGTTGCACAGGCTTAGCACCTTCTTTCAGCTCTATATGCATCTCTTCTCCTTTGAATCCTCTAATCTCTTCATATGAGGTAATGAACAAATCAGGAAAACTAGCCAGCATGTGCAAATATATCTCCTTCTCCATAGCTGAGAGGTCTCCATTGATCATTTGTGTCATCAATTCCTGCTTCTTTGACAATTCAACCTTGGTTTGCATCAGCCCTTCAATCACTTCATAAGGCCCTTCACTTTCATCTTCAACCTCATTTGCAAATGAAACTAAACCAGACTCCTGGATTTCTTTGTCCATCAAAAGAAATGCAACATCAGCATCCTCATCACTGCTGGTAGTACTATCACTATCCTCATCAGTCACTGTGGAATAGTCTTCATCACTAGACTCATCCTCATCTTCATACTGCTCCTCCAATCGTTTCCTTGTGTCCATATTATATAGCTTCTTAGCACCTAACATTCCATAGAGGCTAATCGTACTACGTCTCCAATCTTGAACAACTCCCACTGCACGTAACCATGGTCTGCCCAATATAATAGGATATGCTCCCAACCCCGCTGGCATCACATGAAAATCAACCACCACCTTTGCATCATACGCCTGCACTTCTAAAATCTTTACAACACCCAAACATTTTACTTTTTGATGGTTTTCCAATCTTATCCGAAAGCCTGACACCCCAGTCACTGTAGGACCCATCTTCTCAACGCATGAGTGTGTCATGACACATATTTGGGCTCCACCATCCACATAACCTTGTCCTAGAGTTTTTCTTTTATGCCACACATCTACTATTGGACACATGTCTGGTAGCTCATCCATCGCCAACACCTTTACTGAATCTCTCTCTAGCTCTTTCTCCATTGGGTTAACCATCCTCTTCCACTGTCGCTTTAGCTTAGGCACCATCTCTATAAGCTACCCAAAAGTAACATGTACCTTCCTGCTTGTTAGATCCTCCTTCAAGTCATAGCTTAATTGCCCATCCCCTAGTGGAAAATCTGAAACATGAAACTTGAGACGAGCCCTTCTTTTCCTCTTGGCCTTGATATCCTCGCCTTCATGGCTCTTTCCCTTCTTCTTACTAGGACCTCGGGCACTTCTTCCTTCCTTGTCCTCTGTGGTCCTCTTTCCAATAGGCATAACTAATGTATCCTCTAGCTTTGATGCCTTCTCCAAGGTAACCACATTTATCACTTTTGTCTTTCCCTTTTCCTTTTGGGTTCATTAGGGAAAGTTTGGACTAAAAAATGGGCCTTGTAAGAATTGTCGATGTGGCATAGCTTTCAAAAAGTGGGGATCAGTAATTTCTTTTTTGCAATTAAGATCCAAACTTGTCAGAGGTTGGATATTTAGAATCTACTCTTCAAATGCTATCTATTGATATATAGCATGCATGTATCGGACATTGCCTTCATGTAGATCTAGAAAAAGGTGATTTTAGATTACCGTAACGGTAACAAAACCTGGTTGATTGAAAAAAAATGGCATAACTTTCATAGAAGTCATCCAAACGTTTCGGACCTTGGCTCTTTAGAATCCATTTTTCAAGAACTTTCCAATGATAGGTCATATCATGGGGTTCTAAGAAATATTTAGAGGGGTCTACCGGGTTGCTTTCTTTTGTACAACTTTGATGATGTGGCACTCTTAAAAGGCCCAAAAATGAGTTCAAAATTTTTCTAATGTAATCCACTAGTTCCTTCTTCTCCTTTAATTTCGATGCCATAATCATTTGACCTAGTTAGCACATGTCTTGGCAATGGATACATGTCTCCCCCCATCCTTGGTGTCTTATCACATTGCGGGCTGATGTGACCCAACACTCTGCAAGTATAACATGTGGGCGTCTACCTCTAAAACCTACCATTGCTTTGTCCAACACCATTCCTAGGACTTTCTTCACCTCCTGGCTGATTTGCAAACCTCCCTTGACCTCGATTATTTCCCACTTGACCAAGCATGTTTAGGCTGAGATTCTTCATTAAATCTACCACTTCCCTCATGTCTTGCCTTAGCCCATCATCTTACACTGCTGAAGTGACCACTGCTGTCATAACCTAAGGAGTAACAAAAACCACTGGTTCATGATGAACCCCTGGCATGCGACCTTGTAAAGAGTCCATAGTCTGAAATTCAGACCTCATGGGCAAAGACTCTACTCCTATAGCTGGCTCATTTTCCTCAGCTTCCACTCTTTGTTCCTTGCTACCTCTAGTACATATTCGTATGTCCTAGGCTTCTTTATGTCCACTCTCCAACGTATATTCTCCCAAAGACCAGCCAAGAACCTGTCCTTCTTCATCATGTCAGGCGGGGGTACTTGTGGTGCTAGGGCCTTGCACACTCGCTCCCATGCCAATGAAAACTTGCGTATGTATGCATCTGGCTCACCTTACTTTTGCACCAAACCTTGTACTTCTTGCCACACTTTGTCAGGATCGTTTGTCTTCAAAAACTCCACTTCCAATCCATGCCTTAGATTGTCCCAACTCAATCTTATAGGTGGATCAACCACACACAACTCCTCTTCAAATGCTTTGCACCAAACTCGTGCATCACTCTTCAAACAAATTTGGAGAAGATGTAACATCTGCACCGGGTCATGAATCTGGTTGCTAATGCAGGCAACCTCCATCTTTTCCAAAAAGTCTTCCACATCTTCATCACTTCTTCCATGAAACTCCGGATAAGAGAAATCCATGGCTACCCAAGCTATGATGCCTTAAGAATCCCTCCAAACACTAGTGCAAGAATCCAAAACTGTTTACTAACTCAATTCCCATAACTTCAATGGAGCTCAACTTTAGAAAAGGACAAACACATGCACACATTAGGTGAAATTTGGACTCACAAAGGGGCCCTTTAAGGAGTTTGACTTTACCTCTCTCTACCAAAACGAGCATGTGGATAAATTTTTGCAAACAAACTCCAAAGTTAGTGGAGGTTTGACAGTTGGAATATCCTCTTCAAGCTCTATCTACTGATATATAATACGCCATGAGATTCCTCATATTTGAGAAGATTCCTTTTTTGATTCACTTAGATTTCGATAGAGTTGTCACATCATAGGTGAATCAAAAAAAGAATCTTCTAAAATATGAAGAATCTCATGGCGTGCTATATATTAGTAGAGATAGAGCATGAAGAGGACATTCTAACTGTCAAACCTCCACCAACTTTGGAGTTTGTTTGCAAAAATTTATCCATGCACCCGTTTTGATAGAGAGAGGTAGAGTCAAACTCCTGAAAAGGCCCCTTTGTGATTCCAAATTTCACCTAATGTCAAATGAGTTTTCATAGTTAATCATCGGAATTACAACAGGCAAAGGACATTCCAGTATCTCTCTTAATCTTCTTGACCCGAACATAAAGACTATGCACTGCTGGAAAAAAATCTTCCTGGACACATAGACATTTATCTAGATTCTTTGAGTTAAATGAAAAGGAGTGAATTGAGGGCCATTTTGATCATCCATTAAAGTCAACCATGCACCTCCCAAGAAAGCACACCTTTCTTATCCTTTGATTTTGCCAAAATTTCAGCAGCATAACAGCATAAATGGCTCAAAAGACCAAAAAACCAGCTATTACAACTTGGAAAAATTTTGGCAGAGTTTCCCTATAAGTAGAGCAATAAGAACCCAAAATATAGACTGTATATGTATGCATAAACTGTCAACAATAGAACCCGAGCATCAATTAGGAATCACTAGTACATAGCCTATGGCGAGGTCATGAAAAGGGTGTTCCAGCCACGTGTATCACCGAAAGGATCTCACATTTGAGAATCCCCCAACTCAATAAAACCTCACGCTATCGACCCTCTCACGAAGGCTTATGCAAATCTCGTATAGTCAAGTCTCAGAAATGAATATCTTCCAGACCAAGTCTCAGAAATGGCTGGGACTGTCAAATAAAACCAAGTATGGCTCCACAAAGGTGTACGATGGAAGTTTCCACAAGTAACGTACAATACCAGCAGACAATGCACTCAAACAAGTGCCAAATGATGCATACCCACGACAATTGCAAGTGACTCCACTGCTAGTACATCACTGTACTCCAGCTACCTATACCTCTGTGAATCACCTGTACCTATCCCTGTAGCCTATAACCTCTAACTTGTAACCTGTAATCCCGAATCTCAAAGCTTGAAGCTTGAAGTAGAAGGTACTCGAAGAAGATCCTCCGTGGAGACGCCAAAAGAATGTGAGCGGGATGAAAACGCACACAACCTCTCTGTAATGACCCAACACACACTCTTGGGATGATAAACACACACACTATGGGGCACCACTCGGCTTACATAACCCACCTGGCCGAAACAGGGAACACACCTATGGAGTGAGAGGAGAGACACTACCCATTTACCAACTCCACACAGAGACACACACACACCCCCCCAAAAAACTCACCTCAAAAGCGGAGAATTTCTGATGTTTAGATACAATTGAGCTTGGGCCAACACCAATGGGGAAAATACCTTACACAATATGGGTAAAATATGCCAGATACAATCACAAATTGGAGCAAAAGCTTCGCTCATAGGAGAAACTTACACAACCAAAACAATAAAAAAATAGTAAGAAATTTGGCAAAATGGATAGCGCCATCGTGTCCGGAATGGCCCAAAACCCCAGTCTACAATGTCAAAGTGCTCAAATCCAACCTCGGATGAGCAGCTTACGACCAAAACAGGCTCCAAAAATAGCAAAAACATCGTTGCAGATCTTTTTCGTCTTATTGCTTGTCATGCATGTTTTCCTATTATCTTACCTCCGATACGGCACACATTTCTTTCCCTTCTGGTTTTTTTATAAATGATTCTGAGTGTTCTCAATTGTCAAGAAGTATACTTCATGGTCGAATCGTTTGATATGCACTGATCGTAATGTACATCGTTTTTCTTTAATTGATGTATATAATAGGAATTTATGATTCGTCTTTCAACTTATTGGGTTTATTTTGCATATTCTGTTACCGATGTGCAAGAGAAGAAGCTATGTTATTTTGACAGCCTAAATAAAAGTATCCAATAATTGATGTGTAGATCATTTGTTTTCAAATATGCATTATAATCAAACAAAGAGTATAGATGTCAATGTAAATGCATCGATTGAAAACCTCCAAGGTTTAAAATGTGATTGATCATGTAAATTCTAAAAAATATTTAATGCCAATTTACTCATAAGTAAATAGCACATATGGCTTTCCGGATTTGAGAAAGAGAAGGCATTTAACTAGGATTATATCTCTTCCACGTTTGTTAAGAAAATAATGTAGATGAAGTTGTTACCAACGTTAGCAACCTCAGTTCATGTTAATGGTATTCACAGGTGTTTAGAAACTTTTGGAACTAGGTATGAGATTATGAATATCTCTTTTCGAAACTAGAATGGTTGAGTTTTAATTTATTATTTAGTAGACTAGACTTTCTGCATGTTGTTTTGAAGTTAGATAATTGTGACATTCTGAACGAGAAGAAGCTAGTGAGAGTTTGAATAATGTTCATGAATAAAAGCTAATTGAAAATTCCCTAATGATGATAGAACAAACATATTGTGTTAATGTGGAGTTCAATAGGGAGAAGTCGATGTCACTGTGAGTTTGAGTTATTAGCCTTTTGGTTGGAGTAAAGTCTGCACATAGGTTGAATTGATTTCCTTGCCATTGCCTATCTCTTGCTCAGTGAGACATTTTCTTGCACTTCATGGCTCAATTATGTCAACGTTGCACCAAGACTTCGATTCCTGGTCTATTGCTATTGAAATCAAGTTCTATGTCAAAGCTTGCAATAAGACTTTGTTTGCTTTCTCAATTTGATCCTCTTGTAGTAAGCTCCTTGTATCTTCTATCACCTTTATTTGATTGCTTCACTTGCTTCTGCTCTTGACACAGTATTTGGTGGAACACTAGATAGCATTAACCCTCTTCTTTATTCCGATTATGAACAATTGAATGGTAAGTGGGCAGGCCCTCCACCGACATCGATGAAAGGCGTGAAACCTAAATTGAGCATTAAATGTTTGGCATCTTCCAAGAGTTGGTTTTTCCTAAAGAGGGTGTTGTTGTTGTGTGTGTGTAACAATAAGCCACATGAGCACTTGTGTATCCGGAACAATATCCAATACATATTTTTTAATGATGAGGATAATTTTTTTCTACAATTTGTGGTAGCATTGATCAACATTTTATTTAAAGAACCTCTCAACAATTAAGGAGGTCTTTCTTGGGCTTCTTGTTGGACCAAACATAGTCTTTGGATCTTTTCTTTATCTCTAGTGTGAGATCTTAAAGTTAATAACTCTCTCTCTCTCTCTCTCTCTCTCTCTCTCTATATATATATATATATATATATATATATATATATATATATATATATATATATATATATATATACACACACACATACATATAATATTTATACTATCCTCTATGGCATGTGCAATATAATTGAAGGTTTGTTATCGCATCGACACGTGTCGTGAGGTAAAATTTTTTAACTTATGGTGCAACATAAGACTACATAAGAAATAATCCTCATCCATAATTCTGCAATAGAATAAAACATTTTCGTTAAATATTCTTGGGCTTGACATGGATATCTTGCAAAGATGAATACTTCAAATGTACATGGAGCCCGCTTCTAGTATGGTATTTTCATATCTTCCTCGGAGGTAGTACGGCCAATCTAAACTATTAACCATTTCTGCCATAATTATGTATACGAGGCATTGTATATGTTGAACGGTTTAATAGATAGATCAAATTTTTTACTCTAATGAATGTACTACATTCGAGTAGGGTGCTTAGTGCACCACAACATAGAGAAAAAGATAGGGAGACAACATTGAGAGAGAGAGAGAGAGAGAGAGAGAGAGAGAGAGAGAAGTATAATTGCATTAATGCCAATTGTTTGAATGGCATTTGGGGAATTTTTAAAAGAGAAACTCTAAAATACGCCTCTGCTTTTTAATCTTGCCAGAGAGACAGAGAGAGAGAGAGAGAGAGAGAGAGAGAGAGAGAGAGACTTGCATTAGATTCTTGGCATAAATATATTGAAGGATTAAAATGCTCAATAACTGCTTCAATTTTCTATATGTGCCTAAAGTAAGATGCTTTTACTAGCTTCAAGATACTTTAATTCAATCATTATATTAAGTAATAATTTTCATCAAGTGTTTTGTAGTTTGTTCAAAAGCCATCTATTTGCACAAGCTAGCCCAAAATATATATTATGGATCCTCAACTCTCTGCTTTCTCAAAATGGAAAACACCATCATTTGTCCATATGAGAGCAACCATCACTTGACCTCGGACGTTTGTGATTCCCCAAATTCTTGTCCGCCATGAGGCATCTTGTGCTCATACATAACAAGCTCTCTGGTACACTAACCACGTCCTTGAGCAACTGCACTTAGCTTCAAAAGCTTCATCTCAACTACAATACATTCTTTGGCCTATTGCTGCCCTTCATAGCTAACTTTCCCCATATCAACAACTTGAATTTATCTGCTAACCAATTGAGCGGACATTTTCCTATATTATTCATGCATGCCATAGCATTGGTCAGTATTTCCATTACTTAAAATCATCTACAAGGACCATACCAAGTATCTTTGGAATGTTATCGAGCCTTCAATTGTTGGAGCTTCATGGAAACTGACTTCACGGGAGTATCCCAACTGAGCTAAGAAAATGTACAACACTCTTGGAGCTAGATCTCCATAGCAACTACTCCCAGGGACCCCTCCCAAAAAAGTTGTCCCTCCTTGCATGCTCGTACTTTGCCAATCACATTTGTGCCACCCACACTGCCCACTTGGGTTTTTCGTATCTAGGAGTCACTACAAGAGTGAAAATTTGCATCGTCCTTGGCTGCAAGAGCCTGATGATCGTGGCGTTAATCAATGCCTAGGCATAGACAGAAATGGCATGCTACTGAACGGTTGAGAGAGAGAGAGAGAGAGAGAGAGAGACAGAGAGAGACTCTTTTTCATTTCTCCCATCTTTACAAATGTATTCTAGGTTTTGTGGACTTTTTTTTGCGTTTGACCGATTGTTATACATATATTCTAGGTTTAGTGGATTTTTAAAAAAAATTAGGTCTTACTATAGCAAAATCCTTGATTAGAGAATATCTCAAGGAAATATGTGAGATCCCCCAAGCCCTCTACACCTGCACCATTATGTACCTACCTCCTACTACTCCCATTAGGTCCCCCCATCGCCTCACACCATACCCTCGCCTCTACTTTGCCAATCACATTTGTGCCGCCCACACTGCCCACTTGGGTTTTGCGTATCTAGGAGTCACTACAAGAGTGAAAATTTGCATCGTTCTTGGGTGCAAGAGCCTGATGATCGTGGCGTTAATCAATGCCTAGGCATAGAGAGAAACGGCATGCTACTGAACCGTTGAGA